>NW_027206068.1:77310774-77813274 GCF_024711535.1 Dipodomys merriami
TATCATTCAAGCAGGGATCCAAAAGAACATAAGTCGGGATATAATGGAGGTTCACGTATGCTCATGTTCACAGCAGTCTATTCACAAAGCCGAGCTCTGGGAAGAGTCCAGATGCCCTGAGAGAGATGAATGGATCGAGAGCTGTGTATATATACTGGAGTATCACTCAGTCATAAGGGAAATGAGATTATCTTACTTGCAGAGAGATGGATGGATCTGGAGACCATCATATTCTATATAAAGTAAGCCAAGTTCAGAAGAACAAAGTTTCATCTTTCCTCTCATGTGTGGATGCTAGACTTAAAATATAAACATATCAGGAACACATATGGGAGTGCGTTTGTATGACTAAGCTGACTTGAGTGGTGGTGTGTACGTGTCTGAGGTACTGCCACCAGCCTCTTTTGAGTAATTAACATGCGCTTCGACAAAGTGAGCCATAAGAAGTTGAAGCCTGTTTTGCCTGTGGAATAGGCCCCTAGCTGCTCCAATGCCTCTCAAATATCACCAGTTTAACCTGACCGTTTCCAAATCTGCATCCTCATTCCCTCCCCCACCAAACCACCGAACATGAAAACTCCTCCCCAGCTCCACACACCAGCCCTGAGCAGCCCACCCCTTTTCTCACGCTAACACCCCAAACTAGTAAATGTAGAAGCCACAAGCCTTGTGGTCACCAGTGTGAGCTGTAATGGGAGGTTCATTCTAGAGAGGGTGGAAGGCACTTCATAGAGCCTGCCTGCCTCTACCTACACAGAGCCCTCTCTTCGGTCCACGGTGAGCCACACGTGGCCCACAGCCCCTGGGGATCATCCCCTCACAGCCCGGCTCTGGATGCTGAGACCTCTGAACCTGGCAAGGGTCCCGCACACCACCGCCGTCCACAGATGGCTTTGCTTTTCTAGAATCACCTTTTGCAAAACAGGCTGAGTGGAACCAAGATTGGCTTCATGCTCTAGGCTTGGAGCAAGCCGAGGCCTCTCCCATCCTTCTGAAGACACACATGCACACACATGTGCACACACGCGTGCGTGCGCACACACACACACACAAACACACACACACACACACACACACACACACACACACACACACGTCTCCTCCCCATATCTCTTGGATGCAGGCCTGCCCAAGGCTGACAGGCATAGCGATTCGCCCGCTGGCTGCGGGCGGCTCCCCCTGGGCTCACTCCCTGGTCTCCTCCCTGAAGGTGACTCAAGTCTGGACGCAGCCACGTTCTTCTGGCCGGCATGGTGCTCTCGGCGCTCTTCCGCTGTGTGTGCACTCATTTTCATGAGTCCCACGCTTGTGAGCGGAGAGCCCTCTGCGTCTCAGGACGCAAGGCTGGAGAGACTGTAAAATTGGAGGAAATCACTTCTTCTGAATATAGGAAAATGTCACTGGCAGGTTGATAGTGGAAAAGTATGTGTTTGAGGAGGTGAAATTGGAGTTGGAGCACAAGGCTGAAAGCATCTTGATTTCTTGAAGGTACTTCATGTTCTTTCATCATTATGAATAAAAAACAGATCCGTTTTAGAAGTGAAGCTCGTGGAGCTCTGCCCAGGGGGAGCTCAGGTTCCAAGCGGCTCACGTTTCTCCACCGGTTTGCGGAGGTCACAGTTTTCATTCAGAATCATGAAGCCCTGGAAGGCAAGTGAGCAGTGATGACCCCCGATGTCCTGGCGCCGCATCCCCGGGCCCCAGTGTCCCCCCGACATCCTGGCATCCCCTTGATCACTCCTGGCTGTAGAGTGACACCAGCAGTGACCCTGGGAAACACCCAGGAGTTGCTGGCCAGAAGGGAGTCTCCACGACTCGGGGAGGGGACAGAGGCCCTGGGAGTGTCATTTCCAAACACGATGCAGAGCACACGTGGAAAGCACATCCTTGTGACTATCAGTGCTTCTAAGGAACACACAAAATCGGCTTGTGCACAGCTCTGATTTATTTTCTGTCTGTCTTAAGGGGGGAGAATATAGTCACAAAATTCAGTGCATATCCTACAAAATTAAAAAAGTTGAGGCAAAGGGCAGGTTAGGAGGAATGGGGGAGAATGATGGAGAACAATGACCAAGGTGCATGGTATTCATAAACTGCTTCATTGAGTGCCACTCCGCTGTACAGCTACTGAAACATAATTGTTCATTGAAAGCTTTAATTATTATAGAGGTGGTATACAGAGGAGTTACCATTTCATATGTCAGGTAATGAGTACATTTCTCTTTGGACAATGTTACCCCTTCCTTTGCTCTTTCCCAGTTTTCCCCCATCCCCCATTTTTTTTCATCTAACTTTTTTCAGGAAAAACAAATGTAGTCCTGGTGTAAGGAGCCAGTTTCGCTCCCCAGCACACACCTGATGTAGCCTCCAGCATTCCAGCACCCGAGCGAGAGCTACAACTGTCATCTACTATGCTCCCCAAGGTTTCTATTGGAGGATCTTTTCATTCTGACAGGAAAAATGCAAAGGACAGCTGCATTTGGACCACTGGTCATAATGGCAACCAGTAGCAAGTATTAGGAGTAATGGGGGTAGCTACGTAAACACCTCAGTGTGACTGCATCCATCTTCTCACTGAAAGTCAGAGGCATCTTCAGCTGCTCTTTAAAAGGAGTAAGCTATGAACAGAAGAAAAGAGGCCACCTTTGCAAAGAGATCTGGAAGGTGGTAGAAACCCAGGGCAGCCCTGCCTCAGGATCCCTCCCTGGTTTCTTTCCCTCCCCACCTCCGACCCCCCCGCTTCCCCTGTGAACCGTTACCTCCACCATGACCTCCACACCTGTCCAGACAGGCCCTGTGGAACTCTACTGCCTCTCTCTTCTCCTTTATAAAAGTGCTGTTACTCAATTTTTCTCTGCTTCAGAAATCTTCATTATTTTCGCTTGATCTAAATAAATACATTCTCTCGATTTTCCAGGGTAGAATTAACTACCAGCCCTCCAGGCTGTAGGAAATCCCTCTAACGGTTCAGCCAGGTCCAGGCACCAGTGGCTCACATTTATCATCTTAGGTACTTGGGAGGCTGAAATCAGGAGGACCATGGTTGGAGGTTGGAGGCTAATCAGGACAGAAAAGTCAGTGAGACTCCATCTCAGTGAAAAGCCAGGTGTGGTGTGGTATGCCTGCCATCCTAGCTGTGACACGAAGTGGAAAACCGGAATTGAGCACCCAGGCAGGAAGGTCAACCCTATGTTAAACATAGACTGGGCAGACAACTCCGCTAGAGCTGTGGCACCATGGTAGAACGTCTATATGGCAAATTCAACGTCCTGAATTCAAACCTAAGTACCGAACAAATTTAAAAAAACACATGCACACACAATCAGCTTGAGCAGAGCCTGGGATCTGGGTTCAGTCGGCCAAACCCGCGTCCCTCACTCCTGTGACAGCTGGAGCCACTATTCAGCCCAGCGACTGCCATTTGAATTCTTGGTGCCACCGCCTTTCCTCCCTTTGGAGGACAGCCTGAGGGGCTGTACCCCAAATTAGAGCCTGGTGCTGAGCCCTGCTGCTCAGATTATTTAATTTGGCATCTGGAGACCTGGGTCTCTGTAGCAAGAGAAGAGCCAAAACTCTCCCAGCAAAGAGAGACACATGCTAATCTTTTTGATTACTTTACCTTTGACCAGTGTTGCTTCAGTGGGAAGGTATCTTTTCTTTTGGTGTGAGTGTGGGGGGGAGGCAGGAAGAGCGTACTAGAGTTTGAACTGAGGGCTTTACACTTGCTAGGCGGGTGCTATACCACTTGAACCATGACTCCAGCCCTTTGTGCACTGGTTATTTCTGAAATAGGGTTATCACTTTTTGCCCAGGCTGGCCTAGACCTCGATCCTCTTACACTTCTGCTGCAGCTGGGGTGGCGAAGTCATGCCAGCACGCTCGGCCGTTCTGCTGAGATGGGGTCTCGCGGACATAGCGTTGAGTCATGATGCTCCCAGACTCCTTGTCCCAGACCCGAGCCACCACTGCCCAATGCTGAGCTGCCCTGGCCAGGATGGAGTCTGGTGGACATTTTGTGCCCATGCCGGCCTCCAACGGTGACTTCCTGGTCTCCACCCCCAAGTAGTTTAGGCTGTGGGCTCGAGGGCCCACAGCTGGAGTGTTCACAGCTGGCTCTTCCAAGGAGCTTTCTCTGAGGGCTGCACAGGGATTTCTCTGAGCATCCTCATCTGCTGCCCGGCGCGGATGTGCGGGGAAGCCTGCAGCCGTGCCCCGCAGGCCCAGTGCCGCTTCAGGGAGGCCGGTAGACAGGCCAGGTGACCTTCCTCCCGGCCAAGCTGCCGTCTAACCACAGCAGAGCTCCAAGAGTCCCAGCTCCGTTTGATTTTAGTTACACCGAGGGGAGTGTGAGGACCCGGTGAGCGTGTGCAGCAGTGCCTGGCACACAGGTGAGTTTCTCCGTGGCGCCCTCTGAGGGCCTGCTGAGCCGTCTATGGCAGTGCCTGGCCATGGCTGAGCTGAGGGCTTGCTGCGGGCAAAGCCCACAGGAAGGCCCATTAATTAGATGCTGCGTCCTGTACCGCAGTGACCCACACACCACACTTCCATTATCATTTATTGCCTCAATTAAATTACCCCACGTAGTTCTTAACCCAGCAACCTACTGGAGCCTCATTAATTACCATTGACATCCTCTCAAACACGGATCACCCTCTTAATTAATAAGAAAGAATCACTCCGCATCCCCACAACGGAGTGCTAGCCCCTGTGGCCCACCGTCCTTCTGCTGACTCCGCCCACCGTCTCGGTGCGTGTCTGTCTGCACCGCTTCTCGCCCTGGACCAGGAGGCCAGAAGTGCATATTGCCCTCACAGGACGGAAGCTGCCACGTAATAAAGCCTCCATGTACCATAGTTGATCGGATTGCATGTCCAGCTTGGGGGCAAATTGTGTTTCCGCAGAGAGACTCGGGCGAATGGAAGCTCCCGTTGGTGGCAGGCTGACGGGTTCTCTTTGTCCCTGTGACTCTGGGTGCTTGAGGAAGCTTACGCACTTTTAGAGACTGGCCCAGTGGCTCCTGCTTATAACCCCCCTGCCGGGAGGTTGAGGAGGGCAGCTCATGGTGCAAGGCCAGCCTGAGCAAAAAGGTTTGCAAGACTCCATCTTGACCAAAAGCTGGGTGCTGCGATGTATGCCTGTCGACCCAGCTTCATGGAGGTGCACATAGGGGGATCACAATCTAGGCAGGAAGTAAGACCCTGTCTCAGAGAGATACAGTGCACAGAATACCAGCTGTGTGGCTCAGCAGTGGCGTGCCTGCCCAGCAAGTTCAAAGCTCCCAGCTCAAGCCCTGTGATCACACACCAAGCAGTAGTGACAAAGATGCATCTGACTCCATTTTCTTATTTGCACTGTTTTGACCTCACATGTGATGGTTTGCACAGCCTCATTCGGCCCCAACCCTGTTTGTCTCTCAGCTCATTGTCTTCTCTTCCCTGCCAGGCTCTGTTCTGAATAGTCAGGGTTTCTCCAACATCTCTTTCCTACATATCAGGGACCAAGCCCAGATTGCAGCCTCTCATGAGGCTCTCATAAGGCTCAACCCTTCTCACCCAGGAGCTGCCCCACAGTAGCGCACAGTGCATGCCAGCTCTGCCCTCGCCAGGCACGGAGGGGAGCCCATTCGCCTTCTTGACCTCTCGGCTCCTTTCTTAGACAGTGCTGTCAAGGAAGCGGGGCTGGGGAGAGAGAAGCCACCTCTGAGGCTGAGAGGAGCAGAGTCTCCCGTGAGCACCCATACTCTAGATGAGGGCCCTGGGGTAGGGAGGTTAAGGCACTGTCCCTGGCTCCCAGGCTGGTATGCAGAGCTTGTCAGCCAGCTTTTGGTTAACTGTCCCCTAAAATGCTAGCACTTGGTCTTCAGCCGTTGGTGCTATCCAGGTGGGAGCGAGTCACTGGAGGTTATAGCCGAGGAGAATAATCAGACTCTGTCTATGCTGTGGCCATGAAGTGGTCAGTTTTGTTCTCTCCTGATGGGCTATGCCCCACGCTGCCCCTCCATACCAGACTCCAAACAGCCATGGGGCCAATCAGTGAGTCCTGAAACGGGAACCAGAATGAGCCCGTCTGTGAGCTGATTGTCTCATGTGTTTCTGGTGTTGCAGAGCTACCTGACACATGGTTCTGTTCAGCCTCCGTTCTGACTTACTCTGAAAACACCTCTTCCCCCCACCCAGGCCTAAAGACTCACCAAAGCCCGGGGAGAGCTTGGCTACGAAGCACGAAGACACAGACATGTCATGGTGGGGCTGGACGTGGCAGGCACGGTCGAAGGCAGTGCTCCCCGGGGGTTCTGTCCCCCTTCTCGACTCTCAGGACCGCCAGCCTCTTGCTGTCACCCAGGGCCTCATCCAAGGTGCCCGGCCAACACTTGTCGCATGTGGCCGTGGTCCTTCCCAGGCCTGTCCTGCGGGCCCTGGCGGCAGTGTTGGGTGTTGCCTCCACCCCAGCCCTCCACGGCCTCCTGAGGCCCTGATTGGCAGCCACAGCGGCTGTGAGCTTTGCTTTTCCACAGGTGCTGTTTGCTTATTTCTGCTATTTGGTTCATTTTTATGTTCGCTCCTGAGCCAAATCCAAATACCACTGAGCACCGACTGCTGTCCTCCATGCAGCTGCGATGTGCAGATGGACGCACACACCTGCATGAACACTGCTGCCTGTAACTTCCTGGAGGACTTCAAAGGGTTTGGTAGTTTTCTTTTATCTGACACGTTGCTGGTAGATTTCCTGTGACTCTCTCCTTGCTTAGCGGTGATGAGTTCGTCGTCAGCTGGGAATTGTGAGCCAGGTCTGTGGGTCTCCCCATTGGCCTCCTAGCACTGGGCACTGGGGACGCAGCCCATGCAGGGAGAGCTGGAGATGACCCGCCACACCTCATTTCTGCACGTGTGCCTGTGTTCACAGGGGTCTGGCTGCCCCTGCAGATCTCTGAGGCATGTCTGTCGATGGTGCCCAGGAGAGGGCTGTGCCCAGCTGGGAGAACAAGCTTTGGGGGCTGGGATCCGAGGGGCGGATGGCCATGTGACACAGAGCCGGTCACTCATGGGATGTCCACTTCCTAACTTCCTTCCCGCCAGTGACTTCACACTTCAAAATAGCATTTCATTGAACATAAAGTACCAGTGTGTGTGCTCCAACAAAATTGTTGGCTTTCAAGACTTAATGCGGGGTTGAGATCACTCAATGAGTGAGGTCAAACGCAGAACAAGTGGACGGAAAACAAAATTAGAGCCTACTAATTGACACGGACGGGCCTGAGGGCTCGCCGCCACATTCTCGCTCCCTGGGGCCCAATTCTGATGCTGTTAAAAGCTCTGCTTCCTGATCGCTCAGATCCCCAGACGGGTCTCCAAGAAGCTGTCAAGTGCCTGAGGAAAGATGGCGCGTGGTCAGGGGCTGAAGGGGTGTCCGTCCCCTCTCGGTTCTCCAGGGAGGCGTCACGCTTCTGCTGTCATCGCCTTCCTTCTCCGCCGGGGCCACTGCTGCTCCACAATCGTCACCTCTCCCTGTTGTCCCCCGCTGGCCTCTGCCTGGTGTGTGTGCCTGACGGATGGAGCACAGGACAGGGCACAGGCACGGCCCTTGCCTGACTTCTCAGATCAGTTGCATTTTAAACAGCACCTGGGGGTGAGGCACGCCCGGGGGAGGTGGGGAATGCATGTTTGGGACCCCCAGAAAGAAGTTGCTAACTTCCTCCTGAGCCCAAGCCGTCAGCCTTGAGTGTGTCGAGTTCCACGGCTCCCCTCAGACAGGAACTCGATCCACATGAGGACGCCAACCCCAGGGGCCCAAGGCCCCGTCACCGCATCCTCACCTGAGATGCGATCCTCTTCAGACCCAGCCGTGTGAAGCTGCGCAAGCAGGGAACGTGATGTGCTCAGAGCCTCTCCCATCGACTTGGGCAGTGTTACTAAGGACCTCCCAGAGCCTCAGAACTACGATCTGTTAGATGACTTGGGATCTTGAAGACACAGCCCCATCTGAGTAGACAACCCAAGGCATATTCTAAATGTTCAGATAAAAAGCACCATAACTAGAGTGTTAGACCTCAGGCCCAAACGCCATGAGTTCCAGGAGTTCCAGCCACTTGTCTCCCCCCTTTGCTCCCCCCTCTCCCTCCCACCCCCAGCCATGCTAAACAGAGACAGAGGCAGAATGATCACAGAGTGTGAGCCTCCCAAGGGAAGACGGCACTTCAGAACATCTTTGGAATACAGACAGAGACCTTGGGACGGGGCAGTGATACCCACAGCGGCCACACAGCCTCACTCCGGTGTGGCTTGCTGGACCATCATCTCCACCCTGTCTCTGGAGGCGCTCCGCAGGAGGTGGTACAGCTTCTTCCTTGGAGCAAAGCAGGTGTAAGTCTCGCACCGTCGGCTGGGCACTGTCCTGTGCTGTTGGCCGTTCTCTTCCTTTGTGGCAGTATCTCCTCTCCACGGGGTAAGAACACTTCACCTGTCTGAGTGGGCGGTCTGCCGCCAGTCACAGGATGCTTGCTGAGATCCTGTCGTTCACTGGAGCCCAACAGGAACAGCACAGTGACCGCAGAGATGACGGCTATGCTGAACAGACGCAGGGGGAATGGCCCGGATGCAAGGGCAGATGGGAAAGTGGGGGCTGGTGCACAAAGAGAGGCCTCGAAGGAAATTTTATTTATATTGATTTGAATAATTGAGGCTTAATGGCCTGTAATTTCATTTAAAGATGTGGACAGCAGAAATAAAACATTTGGGTTTGCTTTGCTCTGAAATGGAATTGTATTTTTGCCTAACTTGTGAATGTATAGAGAGATAGAATAGGGGCCGTATGGTGACTGTCCCCTTCCGTGCAGGAAAATGTGAGGTGGACATGCTCTCGAGGGCTCACTCACGCCCAGCTGCTTGCTGTTTGGCTTTCTTAAAGTGTGTGATGAGTTCTAACTTTAGAAAGAATTCAGGAGCCGAGCGTGCATCTCTGGAATTGCAAACAGGCCTTGCTGTGAATCCCAAACCTCTGTGTATAGATGCAAGCAGGAGTGGTGCTTTGGGGGTTTTTGTTGTTGTTGTTGTTGTTTTGCTTTCTTTTGTTATTGTACCAAGATTGAAGAGACCAGGATTTTGTGGCTGGTAGGGAAGTCTGGAGATTGAACCTTGGGTCTTGCGAATGCTTGGCAAGTGCTCTGATCTCTGAAACACACCCCAGCCCTTCTGTTTCTATTTTCTTTTTGGAATACAATCTCATAGCTCTCTTTACCCAGTTTGTCCTCGAATTTGTGCTGCCCTCCTTTTTCTGCAGAGTACGTGGGGTTCTAGCCATGCAGCACCATGCCCGACTTGCTTTTGTTTTTATGTGAGAGCAAGTCAGTTGTGGCCGTGTAAAACCTAGGGCTATTTTGTAGATGGTTTCCAAGACAATGGCTTGTCCAGAGAATTCTAGAATATGGGATAGCTGGGATCATGGGGATCATCTGGCAGTCAGTGTCCCTGCGTTGCTCTGGTGGGAAGAACGCGAGGGCCGGGGGATGCTGGCTCTAGTTCATCCTTGATAAAAAGACACGCATCATCTGCAGGCTTCAGCATTTCCCTCTGAGCGGCAAAGCTCACTCAGGCATGTTACACAAACGGTCGGGCCCACCAGGGACTCACACCCAGGAAGGGCTCCCTGAGCCAGAGAGGTAATCAAAATTCCTTTCTTCTTACATTTCAGCTATGACTTCAGATGCATACACTTCATGATAAATTTCCCCAGAAAATCAGAGAATATTTGCTTATTCCAAATTCCAGATTACTGACTTTATGGATGCCATATGAACCAGCCCTTCTGATGCAGGAAGTGTCACGGTCTCTCCCTGATGGCCAGGGGGTTTGTTCTCCCCTTTGCCTTGCCTAACCCAGTCTGTCCATTGTTCACTTATTCAGTAGCTAGAAAAACACTACTGAGATGATAAGATAGCATCCTTGCCCTTTGACCCTTGCAGCCTGGGGAGTGATTGCAATGGACCTTGAGTGATGCGGTGAAGCATGCATGCACCCGGGACACAGTGGAGGGAGAGCATGGGGAAAGGGCAGCCCGTCCGCACCCTGGACCTCAGGGAGCCTGTGGAGGTGGAACCTGGGTCACAGTGACATCAGGATGCAGCCAGGACTTTGCCAAGCAGAAATGGCAGCCTAGGAGGCAGGAAGAGATTCTTTGTCTTTGTCTTTTGTTGTTGTTGTGTTAATAGTGAAAGCACACAGGACAGGTAAAGAAACTGCTTAGCATTTGGACTGGCTGACGAGTACAATATTCGGGAGAGTGGAGGGGAAGAGGCCTGAGTGTGGCTGGGTCAGACCCCAGGCCCCTTCTCAGCACACTCTTCCTCTGCGGGGCTGAAAGCCGCCCTCTCTTTTCTTGTGTGATGAGGGTGGAAGGCAGTTAAGGGCTGGGTAGGGACACGTGTGTGTGTGTGTGTGTGTGTGTGTGTGTGTGTGTGTGTGTGTGTGTGTGTGTGTCCTTCACATGGTAGAGGTCTAAGAGAACACAATGGAAGAATAGAACGGTGTGTGCCAGGCCCGTCTTCTGGTATGCTGGTGGTCCAGTGAGAGACAGAATCCACACGCAAACAACCACACCCTGCCTGGCAGGACCGTCAGGAGGGAAGAGCCACCAAGTGTGCACACAGCAAGGCAGAGTGCAAGGTTAATAGTGGTGTGGAGGCACCCCTCTACTCCACCAGAACCCGCACGAGACGCCCAAGCAAGAACACACAATGTAGTCGTGACTTACAGGCACACAAGCACAAATCCAGTATATCCAGTATATCTTATGCTTTAGTGAGATACCCACAATGTTCTCTGGATATGTTTCTTTGCCCTCTCAACTAAACACTGATAAACACAACCTATTTCACAGTGATAAATATAATCCTTTTTCTCAGAATCTGAGCCTGCAGATCTTTGGATCTACCAGGGACCCAATTCATCTTTGAAAAACAGAATGAAGATGTTAGGAGATTAAAGCGGTGAGGATTCATTTAACTATAAGTAACTTGACCCAAAAGAAGGCCATAGGAGCCCAGAGATTTAAGGGGTTTGCTGTAGGAAAATGTCACATGACCAAGGATCATGAATTTGTCCCACAACTCCCAGCATTCCCTGCAGGGGGCGCTGTTCAGTGGTGACCGTCCCCTGGGTGGAGAGGATGGAATGGACATGGGCTGGCATCACACCCTCTCCCCTATTTCAACTTCTTTTTTTTTGAGACAGGGTCTCAGTATGTAGCCTGAACTTGCTGTGTGGCCCTGGAACCCTGCTCAGCCACTCAGGGCCAGGATTGCGGCATGCACCACACCATTCCCAGACTTTTTAATATTTGTATAGAAATGAATTTTTTTTCGAGAAATAAGAGACTAGCTGAGCAAATCCCTGGGAACTGCGCCCGAGCTACAAGTTGCAGTCTGTCCTTGCTCCCTGTTTGTAATGGAACCTCCCCTACCCAATGATTTTGAACACACACACACACACACACACACACACACACACACACACACACACACACACACACACACACACACACACACACACACACACACACACACACACACACACACGGGTCATTTAATCTTCAGTGAGTGTGAGGCCAGAGCCCGGAGCCCACCCAGGGCTGGTGATTTGCTGGAAGGATTCACAGGATTAGGCCTTGCCTGCAGTCAAGTTTTGAGCAAAATTATGAAAGGAGAAAGACACGCAGGGCAGGGAGTCATGGGGAGAGCCAGGAAATCCACGGCAGGCCCCCACAGCCCTCCCTCCCCTCTCCTGGCAGAGCCGTGCGAGACCCACTTGGGTCACCCAGCGAGCTGTAGAGCTCAGTGACATAGTGTCCCGAGGCTAACCCACCAGGGACCCGATGGCACGGAATTTTCCATGGCTGGTTCCTGGCAGGCATCCTGTGCCCTGGAGGAGCCAGTGTGCTACCCACAGAGAGGGAAACAGCTGGGCGGCGTTAGCCATGCCATGCAGATAGTTCAGGCACGGAGAGCTGCGCACATCCAACGGGATGAACTTGTCCTGGAATTGGTGTGGTATTTGCACAGCTGGGTGAACATGCGAAAAGTGACCATCGCGTCTGCTGTCAATGGCTATAACAGTGGCTTTTGTTACGCAAATTTTATCTAAAAAGTACATCTTACCCAGAAGCATTTCTATACGGAAGAATTATGATGTGGGGAGGTAGGTCAGCAAACAGATGGACAGATAGGTAGATAGATGGACGGACAGACAGATATTTGGATGGACAGATGGACAGATAGATACCACCTGTGAGCTGATTGAGGGGATTGCGTTATATCGAATGCCAGGTCTTACGGAGACCGTGTTCTCTCCCGTAGTGCATAGGAAGGCAGCCTGGGGCAGCCTTACGAAGGAAAGCTGAACTTCCTGCAGTTGCTGTCCACAGTGGAGTATGAGCCACTGGGAGCAAAGGAATGGAGCACAGTGAACCACAGGCCCTGGAGCACTCTTAGCAGATGGTTGAACTCTGAGAGTCACAAACCTCCTTGCCTGTATTCAGGAAACGTGCGCTTGTCTGCTCAGGCCTCTGTGGTCCGCAACAGGTGGCCACCGGGGTAGATGGCCATGGGAGGGACTCCAAGAGTCCTGCTTCCTCTGCATCCTTGAGCAGGGGGCTCATGGAGAATCCAGTCCTGAAGGAAAGCCTCTCGGCAGCCCCGGTCATAGAATGGGAATCTCTCAGGCACGTCTTGGTGCACATTTGTCCTCATCTTTTTTTAATCCATCTACTCAGCAAGTACACATTGGCATCTTCTACCTGGCAGCCAGGTGACTCCTTCCAAAACAGAAAGGGCACCCACTGTGAAGTCAGTCAGCAGGTGAGGCCTGCCTCTGGGCTCTGACCTGACTGCCTGAGGCAGGCAGATCTTTAAGATGATAAAATAATCTCTGCTTTCGAAAATGATCAGCTCATGCTCACTAATTTTTTTATTAGCTTTAAGTAGTTGTGCAAAAGAATTGCCACTTAACAAAGCAGTTCATGAATAGAACATCCCGATCAATGTCACCCCTTTCAACATGATCATGCATCCCTCCCTCCCCACCCCTCTCCCTCACTCTTCTTAATTTTGTAGGACATACACTGGAATCTTGTCTGTGTTTCCCCCTCTTCTCTTTGTTTGACTGCCCCTTCCCCTTTGATCCAGTCCCATACCTTTCACATACCCTTGCCTCCTGTTATTTTTTTGAACTTTGACTTTGCCTTCTAAAGCATTACACTGTCTGAGTTCTCCCTTGAAAGGACCATATTTCAATGGATACATTTGTACACACCTGCATATCACCCAACATATTTACTTACAAGTTTGTAAGCTAGATCTAGCTTCCACAGACAAGAGAGGACACACATCCTTTGTCTCTCTGTGCCTGACCTATTCACTTAACATGAAGTTTTCCAAGTCTTTCCATTTCTTCACAAACAGCACAATGTCATCCTTTATGAGCATGAGTAGAATTCCATTGTGTATATGTACCACATTTTCCTGATCCATTCATCCATCCACTGAGGGGCATCTGGGCTGATTCCATATCTTGTCTATGGTGAATAATGCTGCAATGAACATGGTTGTGCTGGTGGCTTTACTGGTTTGTGATCATGTGGGTAAATGCCCAGGAGTGGAATTGCTGGGTCATAGGGGAGCTCTTTGTTTAATGTTTTGATCAACCTCCACACTGCTTTCCAGAGTGGGAGTTTACACTCCCACCACAATGCAGTAGCATACCCTTTTGGCTACAATCTTGCTAGCATCTGTTATTGTTAGTTTTCTCAATAATGGCCATTCTAACGGGGGTGAGGTGGAATCTCAATGTGGTTTAGATTTATGTCACTTTTATGGCCAGAGATGTTGAGCATTTCTTCATGTGAATGGTTGTTCTTTTCTTCCCTCTTTCCCCTCTTCCTCCTCCTCCTCTTCTTCCTCCTTCTTTTTTCTTCATTCTACTTTTTGCATTAATTGGGTTGCTGGTTTTTTGAGGGTTTAATTTTTTGAGTTCTCTGAATATTCTGGTTTCTCAGCGTCTTCCGTCAGGCTAGAGCATTTGATGAAACAGTGCCTTCTGGTGGCAGAGAATGTGCTCAACAGTTACAGCAGCCATGCTATCTGTAGCTTGTATAGAGAATTGATTGTGAGGCCTGCATTTAAAGAGACACATAATTTTTCCCAAGTCTTTCCATTTCCTAACAAATGGGGCAATGTCATTCTTTCTAATGGAGTAAGCCAGGAAACATAGGTCCTCTGGCTTCCTTATTTGCAACAACTAGTATATCTCTGAGTCAAGCAGAAAAGGTCAGATAAGATGATGTTAGGGAAATGAACCCTAAGATATGTACTCAAATTTTTTTTCATGCGATTGTTTCTCACATATTTATAAGATTATTTCTTTGTTGCTTTGTTGTCCCTCCCCCATGGTATAACCCCTGCTTTCACTGTATTTGATGTTGGTATAATTTGTGGAGTGGAAGAGAAAAAACAAATCATTAAAACAGGGATACATGGCAACAATGAGATGTACAAGTCCTTATGTTGAAAACAAACTTTACAACTTTGGTGGGGGGGGAGGATTCGGTGGGAGGTGGCTGGGGGGGGAGGGGAGGATGGGAAGGGGAAACAAAGGAGGAAGCTACAATGCTTGATAAGAAATGTACTCATTATCTCTTGCCCATGTAATTGTAACCCCTCTGTACGGTATTTTCACAATAAAAAAAAGAGACATAACTTTTCTGAGGATGTATGTGTCATATCAATGTAGCAAACAAGCATGAGGACAGATACAATCCACCTTGTTAATTGGGTTTAGGATTTCTGTACCACTAACCTATTAGTTTATTTATTAATACATAATGTTACCCTGGATGTAAATTTATCTACCTGTCATTTATAATGACTTTAGCAATGTGGTATTGTCATTTGAACAAGAGCACTGCTTTGTAACAAAGCCAAGAGCCTCAATGATTATTTTTACTCATGATCTGCAGAGACGTGAGCACAGAGCCTGGCAAGACAGGATCAATGTACAGGACCTTGTTTTCACAAACAGTGACACCTGCCCCATCCTTATAATGGATCATTACAAGCCAGAAGCTCACACCTATGTGTCTCAGAGCATGAGTTTAAAAACTGCCTCTGTGTACACTTTTTCTTAACTAAAATCATCCAAGATTGTCTTAAAATTTTAGGTTACTTTTAGTGAAAAAGAGTGCCTGGAAAATATACACTACCATTGGTATGTTCCTTCTGTTGTGAAGCTCTGTCCAAATGAGGTGCTTCAGAAACTTGTGGTTTGTGCACCAAGCCCTCAGTCTCCTATCACCTAGCACACGCATGTCCAGCACTAAGCCATCCGTCTCCTATCACCTAGCACACGCATGTCCAGCACCAAGCCCTCAGTCTCCTATCACCTAGCACACGCATGTCCAGCACTAAGCCCTCAGTCTCCTATCACCTAGCACACACATGCCCAGCACTAAGCCCTCAGTCTCCTATCACCTAGCACACGCATGTCCAGCACTAAGCCCTCAGTCTCCTATCACCTAGCACACGCATGTCCAGCACTAAGCCATCAGTCTCCTATCACCTAGCACACACATGCCCAGCACTAAGCCATCAGTCTCCTGTCACCTAGCACACGCATGTCCAGCACTAAGCCCTCAGTCTCCTATCACCTAGCACACACATGTCCAGCACTAAGCCCTCAGTCTCCTGTCACCTAGCACACACATGCCCAGCACTAAGCCCTCAGTCTCCTGTCACCTAGCACACGCATGTCCAGCACTAAGCCATCAGTCTCCTGTCACCTAGCACACGCATGTCCAGCACTAAGCCATCAGTCTCCTGTCACCTAGCACACGCATGTCCAGCATTAAGTCCTCAGTCTCTGATCACCTAGCACACACATGTCCAGCACTAAGCCATCAGTCTCCTGTCACCTAGCACACACATGCCCAGCACTAAGCCATCAGTCTCCTATCACCTAGCACACGCATGTCCAGCACTAAGCCATCAGTCTCCTATCACCTAGCACACACATGCCCAGCACTAAGCCATCAGTCTCCTGTCACCTAGCACACGCATGTCCAGCACTAAGCCATCAGTCTCCTATCACCTAGCACACGCATGTCCAGCACTAAGCCCTCAGTCTCCTGTCACCTAGCACACACATGCCCAGCACTAAGCCATCAGTCTCCTATCACCTAGCACACGCATGTCCAGCACTAAGCCATCAGTCTCCTATCACCTAGCACACGCATGTCCAGCACTAAGCCCTCAGTCTCCTGTCACCTAGCACACGCATGTCCAGCACTAAGCCATCAGTCTCCTATCACCTAGCACACGCATGTCCAGCACTAAGCCCTCAGTCTCCTGTCACCTAGCACACGCATGTCCAGCACTAAGCCATCCGTCTCCTATCACCTAGCACACACATGCCCAGCACTAAGCCCTCAGTCTCCTGTCACCTAGCACACACATGTCCAGCACCAAGCCCTCAGTCTCCCCCCACCTAGCACATGCAGGTCCAGCACTGAGCCCTCAGTCTCCTATCACCTAGCACACACATGTCCAGCACTAAGCCTTCAGTCTCCTATCACCTAGCACATGCATGTCCAGCACTAAGCCCTCAGTCCCCCCCAGCACATACATGTCTGGGCCTTGCAGTGGACGTTGAAATAGAGTTTATAGATTGGGAGAATGTTTGGAGTTTTCACTGAGAATGAGCAGTCTGGGTTGTAACTGGAGAACTGGGTGATCTCCTCTTGGCTGGTGTGGTGTGTTCTTGTCACCCTGTCCTGGGTGGTGATATTTCAAGAGGCTGAACATGGTATCATCATGAGGGATGGCATCTCTGACCATGGACCTACAGCTGGGCAGCTGTGTGGGCACTAGCAGGCCCTGACGGTCCTTTGCCGGAATCGATTCTGGACGTTATTTTTAAGAAAGCTTTAGTTTAGAATCGATTTATTGTATTATTTATTGTATTCTACAGTTGAAAAGGTGCGGTGAGTGCTGGAATGCCTGTACTCAGCAGCTCTGTTGTTACGGCCTTACATTAACGTGATACCTTTGTCACAACAGATGAACCAGTAGTTTGGTGGTACCCACCGCCACACCGGACTCCGTCCAGAAGGGCTGGCTGCTGGTGTCATAGTCCACATAAGCTCCTCTTGCAGTGAGCCCTTCTCAGCCATTTCAGTCAGGGTAATGTGTTACATGAATTGCTTGCCTATGTCCGGCCAACCTTGTATTGTACTTTCCTGTGTGTATAATTAACATACTAAGGTAGTTTTTACAGCCATGTTCAGATATTTTGGTCTGGGTGCACTATCAGCTCACTCCTGTAATCTTAGCTATTCAGGAGACATATCTGAGGATCACGGTTCGAAGCCATCTGAGGCAGAAACTCTATGAGACTCTTATTTCAAAATATAAAAAATTTAAACTGGAAGTGGTGCTGTGGCTTAAGTGGTAGATCACTATCCTCAAGCAAAAAGAAAAAAAAATAAATAAATCAGGTATAACACCCAGATCCTGAGTTCAAGTTCCAGGACCAGCACAGAAATCATCAAGATTCTGCTATTGTGGTGCACCAGAGGATATTCCTCTTTGTCTTGGATGCCTTGGTGAAGGTCCATGAAAATTCTTTAATTCACACCAACTACATTTAGTAAGAGTAACTTGGTAATGCTATATTGGCATTTTGTTTGGTAGAGTTTGAAAGAGAAGCCAGCTGGCCCAGGCTTTCCTAGAGGGCGAGGTTTATGTACTAATTCTGTTGTTTTACTTGTTAGAGGGACCTCAGATTTCCTATTTCTTTTTGCATCAATCTCAATAGTTTGAGACTTCTCATACTTTTCTGTTTCACTTAGATGATTGGATGTGTGGACATAAAGCTTTTCATGTCCTCCCTGGCAAGCCGTTCTTTTGCTTGTATACTAAGGAGGAATACCACATTCTTCATTTCTAAATTTACTGATTCGCATCTTTTTTCCTATAGGTTTAGCTAGAAGTTTGAGAATTTGATCTTTTCTGAGAACTTTTTTATTTTATTGAGTTTTTCCCCATTGTTTTCTTGTTCTTTATCCATTTTCATCTTCATCTTTAGTATGCCCTTCCTTTTCCTCCTCAAGTTTTGTTTGTTCTTATTTTGCTATTGGAAATTTAAAGTTAATGATTTGAGGTTTTTCTTCTTTAATATTAATATTTGTATCTAAGCCATTAATTTCCCCCACAGTTTACTTTACAACTTATATGTTTTATTTCACCCATTTCAAAATATTCCCTAATTTCACTTGTGATTTCCACTTTGACCCCTTTGTCACAACCAACAAGGCATTTAATTTCCAACAGTCTGTGTTTCCCTTGTTCCTGTGTTATTGATTTCCATTGTTATTGCAGTGGAACCTACTTGACCTGAGAGTGTCCTTTTTGAGTTTACTGAGCCTGTTACATGGCCTAGAATATCCTCTACCCTTGAGGATGTTCTGTGTACATTTGAAAAGAATGTGTATTTCTCCAGTTTTGTATGGAATGGTCTAAAGACTTATTTGTCCATTTGTTTTGCAGTGTTGCTTATATCATTCATTTCCATCCATTGTCCATCCCTTAGCCAGTCAACATCTCTAATGAACATACTTAGATTGCTGTTGTTTTCTCCCTCTACTTCTTTCAGTGTTTGCTTCATGTATTTGGGGACACTCTTGTTTAGTGCATATGTGATTGCACATCTTGACACACTGAACCCCTAATTTCATGTCAAATGTCTCACTTTACCTCTAATACTTTTGGCTTAAATGTTATTTCACCTGGTATATTATTTTAGCCAGCCTAGCTCTATTTCAGTTCTATTTGCATTTGTAATTGTTATTTGAAGTGTGTTGCGTGTAGACAGGGCATAACTGTATGACATGTTTGTTTTCCAACATCAATTTATAGCTAATGAGATTATCAACAGCGGTATGTCTACCATTTTGCTATTGGCTTTTTACATTTCTAATGTGCTTTTGCCCTCCTATTTTTCCATTCTACTCTAAATGATTTCTGTCTCTTCATTGATGATATTCTCTATATGGGTGAGACCTGGTTCTCGTGCATTTCAATACTCCTAGATATTGATTCCTTAAGTTTTTCTAATATATTTATAACAGCTAATACCCTTGATGACAGTTAAGGGAAATAATTTTTAAAAATAAGAGCTGGGGCACGCCATGACCCAACGTGTGGGCAATGGAGGTGCCAGGGAGAGAGAAGGGTAGAGGGACAGAAAAAAAAGTACTCGACAAATCGTGGCTAGAAATGGAATGAAAACTATCCCTCAGTAGACAACAGTTGCTCTGAGAGCATCAGACAAAAGGAGCACGAAAGCACCCCATTTAAAGCGCATCACATTTGAGACAGTCGAAAACCAGAGGTGAGTGGCAAAGGGAAAGACAGAGAGATGCCTGCGAGAAGCCCTGCCTGCAGGAAGAGCCATGCGCGGACCACGCGGCTCCTCAGGGCTCTCAGCAGACAGGGTGGGACCGACACTCAGAATGCGAAGAGGAAAAACAGGAAACACAGCCCGAAAATAGATATCCAGAGAATCAATCCTTCATGAATAAGAATTGAATCAGGACGTTTCAGTAAGACAGAGAATCCCAAACGCCTTGCCAGCCCGGATCCTAGCAAACTTCCTCTGGCAGTAAGAGAAGGGTCATCCGTGGAGACCCCAAGACCCCCATACTACTCAGGGCGCGTCAGAAATGGGGGCTGAGCAGGGGCCTCAGGCAGTCTTGCTTTTTGACATTTTTACCTTAGCATCCCACTGCAGACAGTCTCGCTGGCGTTGTCTCGTGCACGCCGGCCCAGCAGCGTGGTGTGGGAAGGGACCGGGCATGTGCAGATTCCTCTAGTTCATACAAGGGGTGCATTATTAACTTTGCCGACAAGGAAAAGTTAGGCATCTTAGAGCCCCTAGGAAAACCACTAAAAATAAATGCTAGGAGGGTTTTTAATTTGATACCAGCCTGGTATTTGTCTGTTTTTCCCCCCCCTGGGATTTTCCTGTTTTCAGGATCTTACTCCAGGAAAAAACCCATTCAAACCATGTTGTAGATTTCCCTGCCACTTCCTCTAGTGGTCATGTAGTTTCCCATTGTGTCTTCAACTCTTTCATCTATTTTGGGCCACTATATGGTGTGAGGTAAGGCCTTCAGAATGCTAACAGAGAAGACAGGAGACCGTCCAGGCCAGACACCAACATCTGATACTGTTTTCTTCACATCATTCATTGAAGAGGTGATGCTGTCCTTGTTGGGTGTTCCTGGCACCACAAACATGTGGGTTTGTTTCTAGGATTCCTAGTTCTTTTAACCACTATCATAATAATACCATGCTGTTTTGGTTATAATCATTTTATAACATGTTCTGAAATCAGAGGCATGTGACTCCTTTGTGCCTGAGAGTGTTGTGTATAAATTCAAGAGCAAGGGCTGCGGTATTCTCTGAGAACAGCACAGAGCTGTCTGCAGGCAAAATGGAGGCTGGCTCTGTAGGGCATGAATGTAGGCAGCATGCATTGGGTCATCTGTAGGCTCCCTCCAGTCTCAGATGGAGGGGACTGTTCCTTAGTACAGCTCCTCTCAGCCCGTGGTGTCAGCCTCCTTCTGTCCTGTGTGTCCACGCTGCGTGTCCTTCCCCAGAAAGTCTCCGACATCCCAAAGTTTCTACATGTGCACCTTCTGGGTGCCCTGCCCCCGGGGAGCAGGAGAGGCCCAGAGACAAGCTTCGTAGGACATGACATTAATCCGCACCGGATGCATTCACCACGTTTAAAGGACTCTTTGATGAAAAAGCTCTGTGTCCTTTTTTCAGCATGAGTTGATTCATTTCACACAAGTGTCCATCAGAAACAGATGACTCATGTTTCTTTTTATTTCCTCTTTTGTAGATAAAGAATTCATCTACAGAGAACGGACGGGAACTGTGATACTGAGGAACGTTGAAACAAATAACTCTACAGTGCTAATAGAAGGCAAAAGAATCGTAAGTACTCTGTCTAACCAGGATAATTTCAGGCTTGACTCCTGCAAGTCAATAAAGCAGAAAATGACGTCAGGTTTCAACTTGTAGTGTAGCCAAGGAGAAGCAATACGCTGGGCTCCACAGGCTGAGAACTGAGGGTGGATAGTGTGCGATTGAAATCACGCTAATTCAATAAGACGAACGCTCGCTTTGTGCCGCCATCCCAGAACTCTCTGCAGGTGTCGGGAACAAGTGTTGCATGTCATTATAATTGAAAGATAAAGTCTTAAGGCATTACACCATTAGCGAACAATTACAATAATGCCTGCATAGTACTTGAAAGAACTCTTGCTCAGTCACTCTTGAAATAAACACAGGCAATGTCATCATAGGCGCTGTGACTCTACCTAATGATATGAAGTGATGTTTGTGCTTCAGAATAAGTCCCTGAGTCGATCTGAGTGCTATAGGCTTATCCTCGGGGAAAACATGTTTTCTCTGAGACTTAAGTGACATTATGATTTGGGCTTTGTGTATAACAATATTAAAAATATCTGAAGACTGGAGTTATGTGCCAAAACCCAATTAAAGAGGAATTAAATTTGTTTCTTTGCTTACAGTCTAGCCATACCTGGTGGTAAGAGAAATAAATCTCAAGCTCTAAGATGTTGATCACTTTTTTGTCTGATACATCAGGGAATTCACGGGAAGAGAACAAAGCTCAATCTAAACAAAAGGCAAGAATTGAAAACAGTCAGGGATGTTGAGTGAGAATAACTCATAACACAGGAATGAGGCGCAGAGTAGACACGGAGTCGTGGAATCAGGATTAGAGGAGACTGGGGAAGCATTCGTCAGCCCCTGGTGTTACAGATGAGGGCTGGTGAGTGAATGTCGCGGGGTTCCACATTCCTCCCGCTGGGACTGGTCTCTGTACCACCCCTTCCAGCACCCACAGAAAGCCTACTGAACTCGCCATTCATGTGTTGTGATTTCTTTTTACTATAAATATACCTATTCTTTCTTCCTTTTTTATTGTGAGTGCCAATATTGAGGCCCAGGCCTGGGCCTGGGCACTGTCCTTTAGCTTTCTCACGCAAGCCTGGTACTCTGCCATGTGAGCCATGGCTCCTCTCCTCTCTTTTTGCTGCTTAATGGGCAATAAGAGTTTCATGGACTTTCCTGCCTGGACCAGCTTTGAACTGCAGTCCTCAACTCTCAGCCTTCTGACTCACTAGAATTAGAGGCATGAGTCATTAGTGCCTGAATAAGATACCATTAAAAAAAAAAGTTTCACTCACATTTATCATCACGCAGAGCCTCTCCTTCATGAGGCCTCTGAGGATGGAGGCCTGCGCGGCGGGGCGAGGGTGCCATTCCCTGAATGAATTTGTACTCTGCAAAAGAAGACCCAAGCAGGACTGGGAAGGTGGCTCGGTGGTAGAGTGCTTGCCTAGCATGCATGAAGACCTGGGTTCGATTCTTCAGCACCACATACACAGAAAAAGCCGGAAGTGGCACTGTGGCTCATGGGGTAGAGCCCTAGCCTTGAGCTGAAGAGCTGAGGGACAGTGCCCAGGCCCAGAGTTCAGGCCCCATGACCAACAAAAATGAAAAAGAAAAGAAGGAAACAGTAACGATGCAGGACAAGATGTCCTGGCTGTGGGTGAGGGGCGGCCGTGATTCCTGGAGTGTGCAGGGCGGTGCTGGGTGCTGAGGCCCCAGGACGGGCGCCGCCTCCAGTTCCTAGGTCAGTAGCTTGTGATGGTGGATGTTAACGGAAGTTGTTTAGTGGAATCCTAAGGCACCTCCCAGCCGGCTGCAGGTAAGGAAAGCCCTCATGGCTGTGGACTAGCTGGCTTGTGCTGCATGCTGCAGTCTCTTTCACCTTAAAATGTCTCTCCTGCCCGCATGTTATAATCATTATTAGGTAAATGATGCACACAGCCCCATCAACTCACAATTCTTCTCTCAGAGCTGCATTTAAATGCTCCCAAACGAGACTTCAACAAAAGAAATGACGGGGAGAGAGCGAGGGCTGGCATTGTCCAAAGAGAAAACGCACTCATTACCTGGCGAATGGAACTGTAGCTCACTCTGTACTTCACCTTACAACAACAATGGAGAAGATAAAACTAAAGAAGGCAGTTGGGGGCCTGCAGCGTGTCTCAGAGTGCGGGGCTCCACGTTTAAATTCCTCTGCGCCAGAGTCCTCACGCACGGCGCTTCTGTCCTTCCTGCCCTGGTGCAAGTTCATTGCCCCTGGCAGCACACGCTGTTGGTGCCCTGGGGGGCATCTGGCTGGTGTGAGCGGGTTGAGCGAGCGGTGAGGCGGGGGCTCGCAGCGTCAGAGTTCCTTGGGTGGTATCAGCCTGCGGCGTGGCAGTTTCTGGAGTTTGTGCCCTGCATGTTGCTTCCTGGAGTGGGAGGTTTGCAGCGTGCTGAGCATTGTGTTTGGTGGCAGGCTCCAGGGACATTGCCCTTTCCCTATGAAGGTTCAGGGTTCGAGTCAGTGGTAATGAACTGGCAAAAGACACACGAGTGTGAGGGAAAACGTGGCTGTTTCTGCATGGTGCTCACATGAGTCTGCACACAGCAGGAAGCCTGGGGCTTCTGTGCCCCTCCCAGGGCAAGGTGGGGAGACGTGTGAAGTCCGTTTTGCAGTGTTTGTGTAACAGGAGTGGGCCCAGGACAGCACCCCGGGACAGTGCCCTGCCCCCTAGGATGCTGTGAGACGTTCGGCCTCCCTCGGTTAACTCCAACTCGCACCGTTAACTCCACCCAGCCTTCCTCTGTCCCAGGGACTCGTCTGGGACCTAATGTAGCCTGTTTGGGGCTCTCCATGCCTGAGCCCCAACAATATTGTACCAAGTGTCCTCTGCCATTATTAATTCATAAGAAGCAATCTAAAATGGCTTGTTGAACACGATTCTTGTAGAAATTTTGAAGAGCTCATTCAGATTTCCATGGGACGTGAACTCAACCACGCATGCTGCCCAGGGTCCAGGAGGTCCTCATGGAAGAACATCCAGCCAGGCTCTGCTGCTGCTTCTTGTCCCCCACCTAGGAGGTGTTCCACTGTGGGTGGATAGCAGAGGAGGAGGGGACTGGTAGCTCCAGGTCCTGACCTTGAATGTCAGTTCCTAGCTAGAGCTCGCTGCTCAGCCACACCCGTAGGCGTAGGTGCTGCCTACGGGTCCTTCCTCCCTAAGGAATGTGGGAAAGACAATGAGGGGATTGTGTTCTGCCTATAGGACGGCAAGCCCCAGCAGTGCAGGCTCAAAGTGTGGGGCTGGGCCTGCAGAGAGCTGAGCCGGAAGCAAGGCCAGGGGAGGCCACGTGAGCATGGGAATGAAGCACACCATGCTGCAGGGAGAACCCCGTCATCCAGGCAGCCCAGGCCAAGCGCCCACCCCCGGCAGCCCCCAAGTCCAGACAGGAGTGGCAGAAGGCCAGATCTTACCCCTCACAAGGCTTGATCACAACTGGTTTCCAGTCTGAGGCATGCTCAGACTTCTAACATTCAATAAAAAATCAGCCCAGTACGGGCTCAAGAGGCTGAGATCTAAGAATCACAATTCAAAGCCAGCCTGGGCAGGAAAGTCTGAGACTCTTATTTCTGATTAACTACCAAAAAGCCAGACACAGAGGTGTGGCTCAAGTGGTAGAGTGCTATCCTTGAGCAAAAACGCTCAGAGACATTGCCCTCCCCCTCCATCCCAGAGAAAGTTCCCTGCCTTCCTAGTAGAAGTGCACTTAAAGTGGATTTCATCCAGTTTGGTCAGTTTAACTGAGTAGATTCCATGGGTCCTGGAATTCCTGCAAACTCATACCAGAACACACTCTCAGGAGACCAGGCCTTTCTTCAGCCTTTGTGTGAAACTGAGATGTATAAACCTGAGAGAGACCGTGCAGGGTGTGTTTGTTTCTTAGACGAGGAAACCACTAATGGCTTGCCAAGGGAATGGTGACGTCAGTGCCACTTACATGGGGTGGGCTCTGTGGCTCCACCACTTATGGGGTGGGCTCCATGGCTCTATCGCTTATGTGGGGTGAGCTCCATGGCTCCATCCCTCGCATGTGGTGGGCTCCGTGGCTCCATCCCTTGCATGGGGTAGGCTCTATCACTCCATCCCTTGTGTGGGGTGGGCTCCATCACTCCATCCCTCATGTGGGGTGGGCTCCGTTGCTCCATCCCTCGCATGGGGTGGGCTCCATCACTCCATCCCTCATGTGGGGTGGGCTCCGTCGCTCCATCCCTCGCGTGGGGTTGGCTCCGTCGCTCCATCCCTCGCGTGGGGTGGGCTCCTTGGCTTTATCCCTTGCGTGGGGAAGGCTCCATCGCGCCATCGCTTGCCCTGCTCCTGCTCTAGCGAGGCTATTCCACAGTAACTCGCTGGATTGAGATGGATCTCACGCCTTGCACAACCTTTTCTATTGACAAAGAAGAGATCGATGTGTCTCCCGTTTCATTCAAATTGTGCCTCATGTTGAGGAAGCTGCTTGGCAATGCATTTCAAGAGTAATGAAAATATTTACCCATTTTTTAGTCACCCGGGGGAATTCTTTTCACAAGTTAAAAAAAAAACAACATATAAAAGGCACAGTGCTGATGCATTGTTCATGATAGCAGAAATACCTAAAACAAGACAAGTAAGAAAATGGGAAAACTGAAGTATAACATAGCCATTAAAATAACAGCTATGAGGCTTCAGTTGCTTGAAAGATATTTATGTTTTTATATTAAATGAAGATTGAATACAGAGTCATACTTACATTTCTGTCGACAACTGTAAACCTCACCTGTGAATGCTGGAAAATCCAAAAAAGGAGCATTCAGCTAATAGCGTGTCCTCTTGGGCATTGGAATTTTATGTGTTATTTTTCCAACATAGTGATTTCCATAATTGCTATTTCAATGCCGTTTACTCAGTAGTGTTAATCAGATTCTTAAAACTTCCCTCTCAGGTTTCAGAGATTAGACTTGTTCCAGTCATGAGGACTTGAAGGCTGTAGAGGTCTCCTGGAGTTACTTGGACGGTAGAATAACAGCTGTGCTGCGGTGCTCACTTCTGTGCACCCTTGTGCCTCTGCTGGTCTAACTGCTGACCATGCTGATCACTTCATTTAATCAGTAAATTAACATTCAAGGAAAAAGCACTTTTGTTTCCCTCATTGACACCCACTTTGATTTTTATAATCAGTAGACAAATAATTTGATTTTTTTTTGCCAGTCCTGGGGCTCAAACTCTGGGCCTAGGCACTGTCCCTGAACTCTATTTTGCTCCAGGCTAGCACTCTACCACTTGAGCCACTTTCAGCTTTTTCTGTGATTAATGAACTACAGGGTCTTTGTAAGGATTTGAAGTTTTTTACGGTAAAATGTAAGTCTTAGATAAGAAGACAATATTAGAGGCCAGACGTCAGTGGCTCACACCTGTAATCCTACCTACTCAGTAGGCTAAGATCTGAGGATCACGGTGCAAAGCCAGCCCAGGCAAGGAAAGTCCAGGAGACTCTTATCTCCAATTAACTACCAGAAAAACAGAAGTGGCACTGTGGCTCAAGTGGTAGAGCACTAACCTTGAGCTGAAGAGCTAAGGGACAGTGCCCAGGCCCAGAGTTCAAGCCCCACAACTGACAAAAAAAAAAGACAATATTAGAGATGTTCTCTGAAAATTAATATTAAATTTTAATATAATCCTAATTAGAACTCCTCTAAAAAATCTATAGCATTGAATATTTGATGAAATGATCTTGTCATATATAAGAATAGACACCTGCCAGGTGCTGGTGACTCACACCTGCAATCCCAGATACTCAGAGGGTTGAAATCTGAGAATCTCAGTTTGAAGCCAGCCCAGGCTTACAAGTTTGAGAGACTCTTATATCAAACTAGCCAGCAAAAAGCCGGAAGTTGAGGTATGTCTCAAGTGGCAAAGAAAAAGCCAAGCATGACCACAGGGCCCTAAGTTCACGGGAATAAAACCTAATTATAACAAAATGAAGTTCTCTTTGTATTAAAGGCTTCAGTATTTTTTAAAACTGTCATTTCCTTTAGCACAAAAAAGTGATCAAAATAAGAAATGCAAAAAATACAAAAACAACTAAATTTAACTTACAATAAAAAGTGTAAGATTTTAAACATAAAAGGTGGCTCAGTGGTAGAGCGCTTGCCTTGCATGCTTGAGGCCCTGGGTTCGATTCCTTAGCACCACATAAGCAAAAAGAAAAAAGCTGGAAGTGGCACTGTGGCTCAAGTGGTAGAGTGCTAGCCTTGAGCTGAAGAGCTGAGGGACAGCGCCCAGGTCCAGAGTTCAGGCCCCATGACCGGACCCCCCCCCCAAAAAAAGGAAAAGTCGGTACACATTCCAGTGGACAATATTTGCAGGTAACCAGTCACCAAGTGGCTCTGGCCCACTGATGGGCTGAACTCCCACCAGGGAGTTTAGGAAAGAGGAGAACAGTCTCAGCATAGAAAAAACCCTGAAGCGGTGAGCCAATGGCTCACGCCTGTAATCCTAAATACTCAGGAGGGTGAGATCTAGAGGATTGTAATTCAGAGCTAGCCTGGGCAGAAAAGCCTTAGACACTCCATCTCAAAAATAACCAGGAAAAAGCTGGAGTGGAGGCTTTGTTCAACTGTTAGAGCACCAGCTGAGCAAGCAAGGTCTGGCAATAATATAATAATAACAATATTGATAATATTAGTAATAATATTAATATTCTTAAGGGGACACAGCTGGACAGTTCTAAAGATAAAATCTACATCAACTACACCATGGGAAGTAATGATTAAATGTCCCTGTGAGCCAGGCACCAGTGACTCACGCCTGTCATCCTAGCTACTCAAGAGACTGAGATCTGAGGATTGAGGGTCAAAACCAGCCCAGGCAGGAAAGTCCATGAGGCTCTTACCATCAATAAACTACCAGAAAACTGGAAGTGGCACTGTGCTCAAGTGGTAGAGCGTTCACCTTGAGCAGAAGAGCTGACGAACAGCACTCAGTCCCAGAGTTCAAAAATGTCCCTATGAGCATGAATTTAGGAGCGGGCTGTTGCTTGGTTCCTCAGCAAGACGTGGGAATGGCGTCTGGTAGGCAGAAAGTGGACCATTCCATGCGGGTATAGACAGTTTAATGGAGCACCCCATGCTTATATACAGCATGCAGGCACCGAAAGTAAATCCTCAGTCACAGGAACTCGGCTCGCACACCAAGGGGGGTTGTAGACCCTGGATGGTCAGGTTGGAGCCGGCATCCTCATGAGAGACTGTTGGCCAACACATCCCTGATACTGTCACCAGCTGTTCCTCCACAGCCAGGGGCTGAATGTTGGTCAACATCCACACCCTGGTTGTCAGCCATCGGGTTTCCTAATTCTGAGTCTGAACTCCGTGCCACAATGGCCAGGGACTGTCAGAAATGTGGCAGAAAAGTGATAGAGCCCTCTGTGACTGGCCTGGAGGGAAGGGGCTGATGGCTGGCGGGAGAAGCAAGCTGCAAAGGGATGTGTAAGATGGGCTCCTGCTCTCGAGACAGCCCTTCCAACAGGGAGGGAGACCACATGTGGTCCCAGACTTAGGGAAAACGTTCGTCTTTCATTCCCATTTCTACTGAGGTGTCTCAGCAGATGCCACTGGGACTGTCTTGTTTGAAAAAAGGATCAACTCACTGAACGATGTTTAGCTGTAAAGAAAGGACATAGGCACAGAATGAACGTCAACTGGCTGGTTACTAAACTTGTCAGTAAATTGTGACACACCAGCCAGGGTGGTTTGACTACTGGGCTCTGGGTTGTGGTATACCATACATTAACATTCTCTGTTTCCTTTTCTTCTTCCCTTCAGCAATCCTTAAAAGCCATCAGATACGAAATCTCTCCAGACAGGGAATATGCTCTCTTCTCCTATAACGTGGAACCGGTGAGTATGGCCCTTTGCTGTTTCTCTGTCCTGAGCTTATCTAAATTTATCTCCCTGAGCCATCATCCTTGGTGAGCTGTGAGTCCTCGCATGCTCTCAGCCTGGGACAATCTCTCCCCCATGCCCTACTGCCACCTAGCAGCGAGGAGAAGAATGGATGCTTCATGGCAGGGGTAATTGAAAGAGAAAAGGTCACTCCTGCAGGAGTTAGTTCCTGGGACTTTCTTGGGGAGGATGTGTTGATGGATATTTATATTGCCCTTTTGTGCACTTCTAAATAAAAGAATAATCACTTTCATCTTACATGTAAAATGCAGCTATAAATGTTCCCCCAAACCAAACTAATGGGTTGGTTCTCTGCCCATCTTGCTGTTGTGGTGCAAGCTGGAGTTCACTTTCATTTTGTAAATTCCTGGCTTGGGCATTATGAGCGTGACACTTTGCCAGCATGTTCTGTCAAAAGCTCACTGTGTGGTGAGGATGGAGAGAGTCCATGTGGTTATGGTGCTGTGTGAAGTGCCAGCTGACCCTCGCCCCCAGCAACTGGCACACTGAGAAAAGGAAGATACCACGAGTCCTAACCAGACATCTGGTGGAAGGGAGGGTGGGTGGAGAGAGTAACGGAGAGGACCGGCGAGTGAACGAGAGGAAGTGTGTACACATGAAGCTTCTTTGGGAAGGGGAGGAGGAGATGGATGGATGGATGGAGAGGTGAATCTGATCAAGGTGTGTTGTTTGCATATACAGAACTTGTCTAAATCAAACCCTCTGGCACAACAGATTGGTGCTAATAAAAGTGCTAAAAAAAATAAAGTAAGAAATTAAAAGCACCCTGGGGTTGAGTAGGAGACACAAAGTCAAAGATCTCCAGCCTGACCACATCTTTCTTTCTCCTGTCTTCTCTCTCTCTTCTCTACCTCGTTGAGAAGGCATTTTTTAAATACTTTTTTAGAATATTGGATGTTTTTTTAAGTATTTTTGTGTAGCAGGTGGATTGTTAGTTGAGATTTCAACTTTTTTTTTCTCCCAGTGTAAACTTGAAGTTCTGTGTTTGAGCCCCCACTGCCTCTGCTTCACTTTCTCTGTGGGAAGGTGCTCTGGAACAAAGAGCACCTGTGCTTACTGGGTGGCGTGGCTTTGGTGGCCTCAGGCATACGTCCTTCCTGGGGGAACCGGAAGTGACACTGGTCCTCAGTCTCCAGTGTGTAACGTATTTCCTAGGCCGGCTGTTCGCCAAGCCACGGGCATTCTCTTACCTATTTCTCTCCAAGTAGAATGGCAGGTACTGCTGTCAAGAAGTTGAGGACCCACCCTTATTCACCATCCTCTGTCTCGGGAGAGAGGTGGGGGGTGGTATGGACACCTTCCTCCATTCAGGGGGGCTGGGGGAGGGCCCTGTGAACCCGACTCCATGGGGAAAGGATGTTCCAGCCCTTGGCTGCCTGGTTTCCCCACAGAGATTCATCCTGCTCCTGCCTCTGAAAAGAGGATTGGGTCCTGATCTCTGCACTGTGGGAATTGGAAGCCATTTTTGCACTTGAGGAATTTGTGGTCCTGCCCTGCCTTTGCCTGGGCTCCTACCGCCAGCTAGGTGCAGCATGATGAGCACCCCGACGTGGAGGGGCACGGGCAGGCACATTTGTGATGGGAGTCTGAGAGTTCCACCGTCTCCCCTGCCCCTCTCTGCTGTCTGCAGAGAGCTGGGCACCGGTGGCTCACACTTGTAATCCTAGCTTCTGGGGAGGCTGAGAGTGAGGATCACGGTTCAAAGCCAGCCCAGGCATGAAAGTCTGTGCGACTCTTCTCTCCAATAAACCACTCAGAAAACCAGAAGTGGCGCTGTGGCTCAAGTGGTAGAGCACTCGCCTTGAGCTGAAGAGCTAAGGGACAGCGCCCAGGCCCAGAGTTCAAAACCCACAACTGACCAAAAAAAAAAAAAAAAAAAAAAAACCAATTTGAGATATTACAAACATAGAATCAGGGATAGATCTCAGTTCTTTACCCAGGCTTCTGCACTGAATTGCAGCCTCCTTGCAGTTCAGTTTGTTTGCTTCTGAGTGCACACATTCCTGAAAATAGGCGCTCCTGAATGGATGCATTGCACACAGGCTGCCCTGCAGTGAACGCGGCTCTTCCTTCACACGTGTGGTTCTCGTGTGCATCACGGACTGCTCACTGTAAGGATGGATGTAGTCTTTCCCCAGGAGTGTGTCCTTGGTGCTAGTGCTGTGGGACTAGGTCCCGGCAGCCCGCACAGCCCCTCCCGGGCTGACCTCGGGCAAGGAGCAGGTGGGCGTGGTCTCTGCAGAGACACCTGCCTGCACACTCCCAGCTCTGAGGACCGGCAGCAGACTGCCAGGCGTTCCCTCCCTCCTCCCCTCCTCTCTGGCCATCATAACCTCAGAGGAAACTGCGGGCCTGCGTCTTCATCAGTCCACGGCCGGCACGGCCAGTCCTGTTTTTCCAGCAGCTTCCACCGTGGTAGGACTGAAGACTGGCATTCCGTGTATCTTGGGGGAAGACGAATGGCCCACAGGGCTAGCCATGCTCAGTCCTGTCTGGACGGGCACCCCACACCCCACTGGCTTCTCTCCAGTGCCTAACGTCTGTGACTCAGCCCCAGCCGGCTCACTTCAGCGGCCAGACTGTCCGACTCTGCCCAGACTGCTCTGTGAGCCCCCCATGCGGTACCCTATCGCTCTTTAAGCCTAGCCTCACCGTGACATTCGCTTGAAGGTACCGAGGGTCGTCAAGAGAGCTTTAAATGTGTGTTCCCTGCATGGCTGCAGGCCTCCGGGCCCGGCTCTTTGGGAACTACTAAGCCGTGAAGCTGACTAAGGAACACAGGGTGGTGCGTGGCTCTTCGCCCGCCCTGGACCCCCGTGTCTCGCTCTGTAAGCGGGAGGGGGTTCTGTGCCTCTGCTGTGTATTTTTGAAGTTGCAGATAGTCGAAGTTTGGTGGTATTGTTCGTGGTGTCATTGTTGTTAACACACACTGCTTCAAAGCTGAAACATGGAGACGTCTCTTCTTTTGTTGTTGAACTTTATGAGTGTTTCTATTCGGGTTTTGGAGTGAAATTGACAAACAGAAAAAAATGTAACCCAAACAAAAGTTGTTCTGTCAGTCGTGTCAGACATTAAGATAAGCGTGTGTGTGTCTGCTGCTTTGACTAGAAGGGAAGCGGATGTTGTATTTGTCTAAACAGCACCTGGGTTGGAGAGGCTGCAGGTGATGGGTGAGTGTGGCTCCGGCAGGTCCCTGAGGGGTGTGTTTGCACCACTGACCACAGTAAGCAGGGTAGTGCAGTGCACACACACACAGGCGTAACACACATGAGTGCATATGCACACAGGCACATATAGTGCACACACATGCAGGTGCACGCATGCAGTGCAACACACGTGGGTGCACACGCACACACGCACAGACACACATACGGTGCACATAAGCACACATGCAGGTACAACACACAGTTGCACACACCGGCACACATGCACACATGCATGCAGGCACACATATTCGGTGCACATGTACACAGGCACACACAGGTGCACACACAGAGGTGCATATGCACAGGTACATATACCCCTAGGCGCACAGGCACACACACGCAGGTGCACGCACACAGGTACATATACATGCGGGCACAGGGGCACACACACAAGTGCATTTGCGCCAGGCACACAGATGCATATGCACAAACAGGTGCACATGCACAGGTACTATGCATGTAGGCACACACGCACAGGTGCATAAGCATGCAAGCACACAGGTGCACACAGGTGCACACAGGTGTACAGATGCAGATACACATGCACACAGGTGCACACCCAGGCAGGCCCACATACATAGCCACACCCACACGCAGGCATGCACACACACACATCATGGCTGGCCCTCATCTGGGATTTGTGCGCTATCATGTGCCCACACTGCCCTCCACATGGCGCCTTGCCTCACACCCCCAGGACCTCAGCTGTGCTCTGCACCCATCCTCACACCGTGGCTGAGTCAGCCTTCTAATGCCAGCCTGCGGTTGCATGGCTGTGCTTCATAGAATGGCAGGATGCAGCGAGCACCTCTTAGGCTCTGCCTCATGAAGCCAAGTACTCCCCACCTCAGGGTCTTTGCACATGCACAGACCCTCTAGAACATTCAGAGGACAAGGAAGTGGTAGCAGATGAGGAAAGGGGAGATGCAGGCTAGTGGGCTGGAAGGGGGCTCAGGTCTTGGAGCCCACACACAGAGGAGGAGGCTGGGATCTCAGAACTCAGGGTTCAGCCGGACTCGGGGTTCACACTCAGAGGAGGCTGGGGTCTCAGGACTCAGGGTTCAGCCGGACTCGGGGTTCACACTCAGAGGAGGCTGGGGTCTCAGGACTCAGAGTTCACACAGAGGAGAAGGTTGGGGTCTCAGGACTCAGGGTTCACACACTGAGGGGGAAGAGGGCTCAGGACTTGGGGTTCACACACTGAGGGGGAAGAGGGCTCAGGACTCGGGGTTCACATGCTGAGGAGGAAGCTGGGATCTCAGGACTCAGGGTTCACACACTGAGGGGGAAGAGGGCTCAGGATTTTGGGTTCACACAAAGGGGGAAGAGGGCTCAGGACTCGGGTTTCACACGCTGAGGGGAGGCTGGGATCTCAGGACTCAGGGTTCACACAGAGGGGGAAGAGGGCTCAGGACTCAGGGTTCACACAGAGGGGGAAGAGGGCTCAGGACTTGGGGTTCACATGCAGAGGAGGAGGCTGGGATCTCAGGACTCGGGGTTCACACATAGAGGGGGAAGAGGGCTCAGGACTTGGGATTCACACACAGAGGGGGAAGAGGGCTCAGGACTCAGGGCTCACACACTGAGGAGGAGGAAGGCCCTCGGTGCCATCTTTCAGCCCATCAAGACATGGGAGTCGAGACCAGAAAGAGCCGCCCCTCAAGGGGACCCAGTGTACCTCCTGAGGGTCAGGCTGTGGGCGTGGGGGGCCGGACGGGGACAGCACTATGGAAGAAGGTGGAGAGCTCAGAGCTGCTTACCTGGGGCTGAAGATAGCGTGGCAGCGATCATGTTAATACCACCGGCCATGGAGGCAACCTGAGCAAGGTAAACAATGCAGTAAGGTTTGTGTCACAGGTGGGTAAGGAGACCGGGGATGGAAGTGCTGGGCTTGCAGAGGGACGTTACCTAAGAGCACTTGGTGGCTCTCGCCACGAACCACCGAGGTTGAAATTGAGGGAGGGGACCCTGCCCCAGATCCTCACAGAGGGATCTGGCCTGGAATTCCCACTTAGCCGTCCACAGTCCTGGGTGAGCCTGTCTGTAGCCATGCTAGGAAGGACTTGGAGGGGACTAGCACGGGACCAAGCAACTGAAGCCTTCAGAGCAAAGTCAAGCGCAGAGACTTTGCTGTGGACCCTGATTTCTCTTTGTGGCTGGGCACTGTTAAACCACAGGGTCATCGCAGGGGGGCCACACGAGCTCCTCTGTGACCCCCCCACCTCCTCCTATTCCTTCAAGGACACCATGTGACAAGATGGGGAATTGAGATGTCTTCTAGAACATTTGCAGTGATTTCATCTGCGCCATCATCTTAGCCTGGAACTTCTGGGCAACTGGAAGGGCTGTTTTCCTTTTTTCTTTTTTTCATTGTGAAAATTCTGTACAGAGGGGTTACAATTACATGGGCAAGATAATGAGTACATTTCTTATTAAGCATTGTAGCCTCCTCCTTTGTTTCTCCTTCCCATCCCATCCTCCCCCCTACCTAACCCACCCTCCCCCCCCCTGCACCAAAGTTGTAAAGTTCGTTTTCGACCTAAGGACTTGTACATTTCATTGTTGCAATGAGTCCACCTGTATCCCTATTTAAATGATTTGTTTTGATTTGTTTTTTCCCTTCCACTCCACAAATTATACTAACATCAAATACAGTGAAAGCAGGGGTTATACCATGGGGGAAGGACATACAAATCAACAAAGAAATAAGCTTATAAATGTGTTGGAAACAATCGCATGAAAGAAAAAAACATTTGAATACATATCTTAGGGTTCATTTCCTAACATCAAATTATCTGACCTTTTCTGCTTGACTCAAACATATACTAGTTATTGCAAATAAGGGAAACCATGGGACCTATGTTTCTTTGGGCCTGGCTTACTTCACTTAATATAATTTTTGCCAAGTCTTTCCATTTCCTAACAAATGGAGCAATGTCATTCTTTCTGATGGAGGCATAGAATTCCATTGTGTATATATACCACATTTTCTTGATCCATTCATCTACTGAGGGGCATCTGGGTTGGTTCCATATCTTAGTTATGGTAAATAAGGCTGCAGTAAACATAGTCGTACTGGTAGCTTTAGTGTGGTCTTGTTTGTAAACATTTGGGTAGATGTCCAAAAGTGGGATTGCTGGGTCATAGGAGAGCTCTATGTGGAGTCTTTTGAGGAACCTCCATACTACTTTCCAAAGTGGTTGAACAAGTTTACCCTCCCACCAACAATGCAGCAAGGTTCCCTTCTGTCCACATCCCCTCCAGCATCTGTTGTTATTAGAGTTCTTGATTATAGCCATTCTAACTGGTGTGAGGTGGTATCTCAATGTTGTTTTGATTTGCATTTCTTTTATGGCTAGAGAGGTTAAGCATTTCTTCATGTGTCTATTGGCCATCCTTCTTTCCTCTTCAGGGAGGTTTCTCTTTAAGTCTTTAGCCCACTTATTTATTGGGCAATTGTTTCTTTGAAGATTTGTTGTTGGGGGATTTAATTTTTTGAGTTCCAGGTATATTTTAGATATGAGACCCTTGTCTGTTGTATGGCTGGTGAAGATCTTCTCCCAATCCCTGGGCTTTCTATTTATCTTGCGAGCTATGTCCTTTGCTATGCAGAAGCTCTGCAATTTCATGCAATCCCATTTGTCCAAGCTTTCTTTTATTTATTGTGTTTCTGGGTCTCTATTAAGAAAATTTGGGCCTGTGCCAAGGAGACCTAGGGTTTCTCCTATTCCATCCTGTAATGTTTTCAGAGTGTCTGCTTTCACTCTGAGGTCTTTGATCCATTTGGAGTTGATTCTGGTGCAGAGTGATATATAAGGATCTAGCTTTAGTTTTCTATAAGTAGTCAACCAATTTTGCCAGCACCATTTACTGAAGAAGCTGTCTTTCTTCCATTCTATTTTTTTAGCTCCCTTATCGAAAATTAGTTGGCTATAGGTCTGTAGGTTCATTTCTGGGTTTTCAATTCTATTCTGTCCTGAGGTCTGTTCTTGTGCCAGTACCAAGCTGTTTTGATTACTATGGCTTTATAGTAGAGTTTGAAATTTGGTATTGATATTCCTCCAACACTGTTCTTTCTGTTGAGGATCGTTTTTGCTATTTGGGGTCTTTTATTGCTCCATATGAATTTTTGGATTGCCTCTTCTATTTCCTTGAAGAATGAGGATGGAATACTGATAGGTATTGCATTGAATTTGTAGATAGTCTTGGGCAGTATTGCCATTTTCACGATGTTGATCTTTCCAATCCAGGAGCATGGGAGTTTTTGCCACTTTCTAAGTTCTGTTTTGATTTTCTTTTTCAAGTTTTTAAAGTTTTCATCATAGAGGTCCTTCACTTCTTTGGTTAAGTTAATTCCTAGGTATTTTATTTTTTGTGGGGCTAATTTCAGCCACACTTTTCTCATTGTTGGAATACAGAAAAGCTATTGATGTTTGAGGGTTAATTTTATACCCTGCTACTTTGCCAAAGGTTTGAATCAGCTTGAGTAATTTGGGAGTGGAGTCCATGGTATTCTTTAAATACAAGATCATGTCATCTGCAAAGAGGGAGAGTTTTACTTCTTCTTTCCCTATTTGGATCCCTTTTATATTTGCATCTTGTCTTATTGCTGTAACTAGGCATTCTAATACTAGATTGAAGAGAAGTGGAGAGAGTGAACATGCTTGTCTCGTTCCTGAGTTAAGAGGAAATGACTTTAGTTTTTCACCATTAAGTATAATGCTGGCTGTAGGTTTGTCATATACAGCCTTTATTGTATTGAGGAATGTTCCCTGGATTCCCAATTTTTCCAGAACCTTCATCATAAAGGGGTATTGGATCTTGTCAAATACTTTTTCTGCATCTATTGAGATAGCCATGTGGTTCTTATCCTTGCTCCTGTTGATGTGATGAATTATATTAATTGATTTGCATATATTGAACCAGCTTTGCATCCCTGAAATGAATCCTGTTTGATCGTGGTGTATGATTTTTTGTATGAATTGTTGAAGTCGATTGGCCAAAATTTTGTTTAGAAGTTTTGCATCAATGTTCATCAAAGAAATGGGTCTATAGTTCTCTTTCTTTGATGAGTCCCTGCCTGGTTTTGGGATGAGGGTTATGATGGCTTCATAGAATGAGTTCAGTAGTGAATTTTCTCTTTCAATTTCATTGAAGAGTTGAAGGCCTTGTAGAATTCTGCTATAAAACCATCTGGTCCTGGGCTTTTCTTAGATGGGAGGTCTCTTATTGCTGTTTCTATTTCAGTGCTTGGTATGGGCCTGTTAAGATGGTTTAACTCATCTTGGTTTAGTTTCAGCATGTCAGTATTTGCTAGGAAAAGGTCCATTTCTGCCAAGTTCTCAAACTTATTAGCATAAAGTTTTGAGAAGTATTCCCTTATAATGTTCTGAATCTTGGTTGTTTCTGTGGTGATGTTTCCGTTCTCATCTCTTAGTTTATTATTTGGCTGTGTTCTCTTCTTTTTCTGATAAGATTTGCTAAGGGTCTGTCAATTTTGTTAATTTTTTCGAAGAACCAACTCTTTGTTTTGTTGATTGTTTTTATGGTTTTTTTGGATTCTAATTCATTTAATTCTGATTAAATTTTAATTCTTTCTTTCTGTCTATTGGAATGGTGTTTATCTTGCTGCTCTTTTTCAAGGAGGCTCAGATGTCTCATTAAATTGTTGGTTTCAGATCTCTCCAATTTGTTTGACGTAGGAACTCAGAGCTATAAACTTGCCTCTGAGTACTGCCTTTGCTGTGGCCCGGAGGAGCTGGTAATTTGTGTGTTCATTTTTGTTGACTATCATGAACATTTGAATTTCGTTTCTAATCTCTTCCATGACCCACACGTGATTCAGCAGTTTGTTGTTCAGCCTCCATGTTCAGCCTCCAGGATTTTCTTTGGTGGCTTTTGGTGTTGAGTTCTAATTTTATTCCCTTGTGGTCTGAGAGAATGCAAGGTATAACTTCAATGTTTCTGAATTTGGACAAGTTTGCTTTGTGGCCTAAAATGTGGTCTATTTTGGAAAATGTTCCATGTGCTGCTGAGAAAAATGTGTATTCTGATGCTCTTGGGTGAAATATTCAGTAGATGTCTGTTAAAAGTTGATCGATGCCATTGTTTAGATCTGCGGTTTCTCTGTTGAGTTTTTGCCGAGTTGATTTATCTTGTGGGTAACGTGGTGTGTTAAAGTCCCCAGCAATTAATGTCTTTGGATCTATGTGGGATTTGAGGGAAAGTAGTGTTTCTTGGATAAATTTGGGTGCTTGCTCCATTGTTTGGTTAATAAATATTTAGAATTGTAATATCCTCCTGAAGGAGAGATCCCTAAATTAGTATGTAGTGACCTTCTTTATCTCTTCTCACTAATTTTAATTTGAAGTCTATTTTATCTGATATTAGGATTGCAACTCCCACCTGATTATGGGGGCCATTTTCTTGGTAGATTTTGTTCCAGCCTTTCACATTGAAAATGTGTTGGTTTTTATGGGCAAGATGTGACTCCTGAAGGCAGCAGATAGAAGGATCTTGATTTTCAATCCAACTAGACAGTCTGTGTGCTTAATTGGAGAGTTAAGTCTGTTAATGTTGAGAGATAGGACTGAGAGGTATTTGGGAGTTCCTGCCATTTTATCCACCTTCTTGGGGGCTGCCACAACTGGGTTCTTCCTGTGGTTCTTGGATTCTCAGTTTGGGTGCGGTTTCTTGGCCTTTATTGTGATCTTATTGGTTTTTTATGTGTAGGACATCTTTAAGAATCTTTTGTAGGGCTGGTTTGGTGAAGATATATTGTTTCAATTTTTCTTTGCTATGGAAGGTTATTTGACCTTCGGTTATGAAGGAGAGTTTAGCTGGGTACAGAATTCTTGGTTGATAGTTGTTTGTCTTTAGGGCATGGCATACATCATTCCAGGCTCTTCTTGCTTTGATTATCTCTTCTGAGAAATCTGAGGTGATTCTAATTGGTTTTCCCTTTATAGGTGATTGATCTTTTCTCCTTGACAGCTTTAAGGCTCTTTTCCTTGGTCTGAATTGATCCTGTGTGGATTATAATGTGACGGTGGAATGTCCTATTCTGGTCTGGTCTATTTGGAGTTCTAAAAGCTTCTTGTATTTGAATAGGCCTATCTTTTTGCATGTTTGGGAAGTTCTCTGCTAGGATCCTGTTAAACAAATTTCCTAGACCATTAACTTCTGTCTCTAGGTGCTCCTCTACACCCATTATCCTCAGATTAGGCCTTCTGATGGTGTCTTCCAAGTGTTGAATAGATCTATCATATTTCTTGGATTTGTCTTGGATGGTTGTATGGTCTTTCTCTATAATATCTAGGCTGTCTTCAATCCCCAAAATTCAATCTTCTGCATGGTCTAACCTACTATCAAGACTTTCTACTTTGTTTTTTATTTCTTTTCCTTCTACTTGGTCGGCTTTGATGGCTTCAAATTCTTTGTTGGAGCTTTGTTTTAGATCTTGTATGAACTTCTTTACTTCCTTAATTTGGTTTTCAGTGTTTATTCTCAAATCACTTAGTTGAATGATTATGGTTTCCTTAGACTCCCATTCCTGCTGTTAGGTTCCATTCAGCATTCCCTTTGTGGTCTCATGGATTCCATGAATGTCTTTAGTGGTCTTTCTGTACTCATCCCGCTCTCTCAATTTCTGTATTACTCTTTGATTAGCTTCCTTACATTCATGTAGTTCTCTTTGAGTGTTCTCAGCCTGCTCACGCCATTCCTGACTTTCTCTTTGACTGATCTCAGCCTGCTCACGCCATTCCTTTATTTCTCTTTGAGTATTCTGAAGCTGCTCATGCAATTCCTGTATCAATCTTTGAGTAGTTTCCTCACGCTCATGATATTCCTGTATTGACCTTTGGTTTGCCTCCTCTCTCTCCCTATCATGCTCATAGAGAGTCCTTTGCAGCTTTTCAATCTTTTCATTTACCATGTTTACCAGTAGTGTTTGTAGAGCTTTTGGGGAACTCTCTGGATTATTCATAATCTGTTCTGTCCCCTGATTATCATGATTGGGAGTTGAGATACCCAGTCTTGTCATTTTTCTTGTGTTTTTCTGGGTTGCTCTGCCCATTTGGGATGAAAGTAATACCAGTTTTGTGCTAGAACACTATTTTAAGGCAAGCATCAACCAAAGTCTGTAGTTGCACAGTCAAAAGTCTGAAGATACAATCTAGTTCAACAGATATATCTATTCAACATCAAACAACTAAGTATTAATGGGTTACAAACCGCAAAGAAGAATTTGGCAAACAGAAATTATTAGGTATAGGGAGAGATGTAGGTAAAAATAGGAATAGAGGGATGTGGAAAGGCAGAGGGAGAGTTAACTAAGTCCTAATCTCAAAGTGTAAAATAGGTTGAATAGAATGATAGTAGAGAGAGAGAAAAAAAGAAAAAAGAAAGAAAAAAAGACAAGAAAAAATAGAAAATAAAAGTTAAAAATTAAAAAGTGCAACACTTAAAATTATGCAAATATGAAAAAGTAATATTCAGAGAAGAACGTGGGTAGAATAAGAGAAGGGGAAGGATAGAAAGGAGATGTGAAAAACAAAAATAAAAATGCTTAAAATATTATATAGGTATAAAGAGGTAGTACTGCTATTAAGGAATTTAAGTCTAAGAGGTTTTAAATTGAGTAATAAATTTCTGGATTAAGTCTGTACACAATGGGGGCTAAGGTCTAATAATCACCTATAGGTATATCTGAGGATGAGCAGAACAGCAATTAAGTCACACAAAGAAGAATGAAAGAGAAGAAAAAGTGAAAAGACTGAGAAGGAAAAAAAAAAGGATCAAACAGTAGAGCTAAACAAAAAAATGTAAAAAAAGAAAAAAAGTACACACACATATACCCCTAAAATAATTATAAGAGGAAGAAAAAAAAGTTAATAGAAAACAAAAAAATCCTAAAATAATTATAAGAGGAAGAAAAAAAGTTAATAGAAAACAAAAAAAAATTTAAGATAAAAATTAAAAAATTTTAAATGTTTTAGAAAAAAAAATTTATAAAAGATACCAAAAAAATGTTCTTTGATTTTTTTTTGGGGGGGGATGGGAAGATCCTGTATCTCCCTTGTGTCCGTAACCAGTCTCTTGTTGGAATCTCTGGTCTGTTTGTGGTGTTTTGATTTTCCTGTGGCTTGGGTGGTTTCTTAAGTCAGTTTGTTTGAGTAGGCAGAAAAATGCTCTGCTTTACCCAGGATTTTGTGATCCTTCTCCCAGGCTAGTTCAATGGGAGGGAGATGTGCATTGAGTATCAATCACAAAAGAGGGAGATGGCTGTTTCCTCTAGTTTGGAGATGCTGTGATGAGGCTAGGTTCTGGGTAGAGTTGAGGCCTTTCAGCAAACAGTAGCTTTTCCCTGCCAGAGCTGGGTGACTTTTCCCTGGGTGGAGCTGAGCCTGGCAGGTCAGGTTAGGTTCCTGTGACCTGCTAAATGACTCTTATTTTCTTCCAAGACCTGAGTTGGAGCTAGCAGCTCAGCCAGGCCTTTGTCAGTATCAAAGATGGAGATCTCCAGTAGTGGGAGGGAGAGGGGATGGCCTTCCCTCCTCTGCTTCCTGAGAAGGAGTGAGGATGTCAGGCTTCTACTCATGCCAGAGTCTTGGTTCCTGGGTCATCTCTGGTCTGCGAACTGCAGGATGATGTCTGCTCCTGGTCAGTTCTTGCTGGTGTCAAGTAGAATCCGCTCGCCCGCCGCGTCTGGTGCCTTTGTCCCAGACTCTCTGTGTTGCAGGTATGGCGGCTACAGCCGCCGCTGCCGCAGCAGCCACAACTTCTGGCAAATGCTCAGATCTGTCTCCTTGCCTGGATTTTCCCTCTCTGGCCTAACTCTCTGTACTGTTATGGCACACTTGGTGTGATTCTCTGGCTTAGGACTTTTCACTGGAACACTAAAACTGCTTTCTATGCGAGAGCTTGTTTAGCCTCCAGCTTCTCCTCTGCCATCTTCCCAGAACTTATTTTTACTTTTTTATATATTTCTTTGTTTGTGATCACAGAGGGACTTTGCAGAGTGTAATTTTCGAAAGCCTGCTGCATTCCTGCATGCTTCCCTAGGTGTATGCTGCTTTGTGTGCAGCAAAGGGGAGGGGTTTGGAACGTAGTTGCAGCAAGCACTGGATTTCCGTTCTGTAGCCATCTTGATTCTCGCTGGGCTGCTTTATTTGTGAGAGCTTATTCTAGCAAACAGACTGAAACGAGCGACTGACCCTCTGTATTGTTGGGCTAGTCTGTGTGTGATCCGAATGCAGACACACACACACACACACACACACACACACACACACACACACGCATGCCTTCCTAAGATCAACCACACCCCTTGGATCTCTCCAGTGCCACCAAATAAAATGGCTTCCCAGGGCCTCCACAGAGGCCCCCATTCAGAGTTCTCATTACTGAGACCTTTCTTGCCATCTTAAGTGGCCTGCCCCCAACTCATCCAAGGAAGTGCCTGCTCACACTTACAAAGCCAGTCAGCCACATAGGAGAGCTAGCTGTTCTCGTGAACCCAAACAACCATGGCTTTTGTATAACTAATGACTTACACATTCCTAAGTTAAAGTCAAATTTAATTACAACATTAAAATTATCTCACGGCGGGCTGGGAAGGTGGCTCAGTGGTAGAGTGCTTGCCTCGCATGCATGAAGCCCTGGGTTTGATTCCTCAGCACCGCATAAGCAGAAAAAGCCAGAAATGGTGCTGTGGCTCAAGTGGTAGAGCACTTGCCTTGGGCTGAAGAGCTGAGGGACAGCGCCCAGGTCCAGAGTTGAGGCCCCACGACTAGGGGGAAAGGGGGATGATCTCAGTGTCTCCTTGTGTGGAGCTAGTGAACCCTCCTGGCATTCGTGCATGGGAATTCTGAGGTGCCGCTCCCTGGGAGGGACACAAATAGAGAGAGCCATGATGGAGGATTCTCTTATTTGAGTTGCTTACCAGTCAAAACAGCACCTGGATGTGGAGAACCGCCTGGGCAAGGGAGCCTGGTGCCACGTGCTCTCTGGCCAAGGCCCCAGGGCTCATCTTGAGTTTGTGGATGGTGGCGAGGCCAGCATTGGTGGGGGTTGGGGGGGGGTCAGTAGGATGTTCTGACCAGCTTTGGGGCTTGTGCACACCAGCCCAGCATTTCTCCTATGAGAATTATACATGGTATGTGTTCCAACTAGGTGTCTTCTATGCATTCTTACCTTCCACGGCAGGAAGATTGTAGCGTATTCTCTGATTCCTAGAAATGGAACTTTGAGACTGAAGGGAACCCGGCGGGGGTCCTGGTCACAGTCCAGGCAGCCTCTCTGGAAGGGAGCTCTGCTGCCTCTCATCGCCTAGAGCTGGGGCCGTGCAGCCCAGCCTCGCCCATGACCCCCTCCTGCGGCTGGGAAGTTCCGACTTCACCAGTTTAAGCCTACTTTCACAAGGAGCTTCCCTGGCCTCTCTCATTTCACCGCCTCCTGCTGGAGGAGTTCCCCTGGGATTTTCTGAGCAATGGGACGGCTGACATTGCCCAGATGGGAAGGCCACCACCCGTCTGTGGCTGTGGGTGCTGGGACCAGAGCTACTGCTTTATTGGGTTGTCGTTGAGGCTGCGTGGCCACATGCTCAGCACAGTCATACAGCTGCTACAGACCAATTCACCATTGCTTCCCAGTGACCTTCACAGACCCCAGGACATTCTGCCCGCTCACATCCAAGTCTTGGCTGGACGTGGGTCCCAGAACACATCTCCAGAAGCTGGGTCAGCACAGCCTGACCTCATGCAATGTCTGAACTCGTGGTCTGAGTAACAGGTTTGGTAAATTAGTGAATGACTTGCTGCATTGTCCTTCATCATGTAAATGGCAGCCAACACAACCCTCGGATCTTCCCCTGGGTGCCCAGGGAGGAGAGGGGAGCAGCCACGTTTCCTAAACCCTCCCCTGCCAGACGAGGGTTGCCACAGCCATGATTTGCTCTTGGGTTTCATCGTTTTGTTAAAGTAAGACAATCGAGGCACAGCTGCTACGCCTGAGCTTGTCATGGTCTGTCAGAGTAGCCCATCCCTCTCAGCACAGCACAGACGACCTTCAAACTCCAAGGAAGGTACGGGGTGGAGATGAGCAAAACCAACCTAGATCCCCAAACCTATCATCACTGACTGAGCATCAGATCATTATCGTTGCTTTGTTTAAAAAAAAATGTCTTGCAGAATCTTAGTTCAAACCCAGAGCCTTGAGCCACATCCCTAGTCCTTTGAGTTTGTCTTTCAGACAAGATCCTTCTTGTGCTGAAGACACCTGGGTTAGTCTCAAACTCTGATCCTCCTTCCTCTACCTCCTCAACAGCTGGGACTGTAGGTGTGTGCTACTCTGCTCAGTCTACACCCTTGTCTTTTCTGGAGCTTCTTTTCATGGTGTTAGTTCTCATGTAAGCTTGGACATCACTGTCTAGTGTGTCTTCAGAACCTCTCAGTGTCCCGACACTTAAACTTATTCTGAGCAAAAGTAGTTCCCAACTGTGTGTACCTTGGAAATGGAAGAGCTAAGCTCAGGAAGATCTCTTTCCCTCACTTACAAGGCAGGGGCCCTGTTTTACTCAGGCTGAAGGGTCCCTGCTGTTTACCTGTGTTTCTGGCTGACCATTGGGCTGAGGGAAGACGCCCTGGGTGGCCAGTGTCACGCCTTCAGCAGAAGTGCTGGCTGCGGCCCACCACATGTGCACAAGAAGTGTGGACACCAGGTCCTAGGGTTCCACAGGGCAGAGCGCACGCTTAGACCAGGGAGCAAAAAAGAAAGCAAAGATGTGACTCTCTGGCCTTCCTTTGAGCATCTGTGCTTGCTGTTGGCGGAGGTCACGGACTGGTGATGGGCAGTCCACCCCACAAGGAGCCCCCAGAGCAGGGCAGAGGCCGGAGCAGGGAGGGGGAGTGTGGCAGAGGCGCCTCCACAGACCCTGGGCCAGTGTCTTAATCACATTCCTGGCCCAGGAAAGGAGCCAAGTCAAAGCTGAGCTGTATCACAGGAAGAGAGCCAAGTCAAGGCCGGGCCGTATCACGGGAAAGGAGCTGAGTCAAGGCCGGGCCGTATCACAGGTTTAGCCCCTACCATGGTGATCAGTGGCAGTGATGGCGATGATGGTGCTGGTGGCGGTGGTGAGGAAGATGGTGGCCATGAAGACCAAGAAGAAAACAGCCACCAGTGCGGCGACTGCAGTCCTGCTAGTTGTGGTGCGCCAGGACAAAGGTCAGGATCATTATGGCACCAGTAACGATCTTGATCAGACAGACATTGATTGTCATTATTTCTTGGAGGCCTATCTCAGGGAGAAAAAAAAGAATAAGGAGATAATTAGCAGTCTAGAGGGAGACATGGGGACAAAGGGTGAACAGCTTCGTGGACAGCAGCGTGCGCCCTGCTGCATGCTGGGAGTGAAAGTGTTGGATGAAGGGCCTGCTGTCTCAGCAGCGTTTCTAAATATACCAGCCCCAGGCCGCACCAGCGGCCACAGCTGCCAAGCCAAGCCGGCCTCCCACCCTCGGGCCCTGCCTCTTGCCTCGGGCCCTGCCTCCCACCAAAGGCCCTGGCTGTGGGCCTGAAGACCAAGCCCAGCAGCCCGAGTCAGGGAGCACGGCTCTGCCAGGGAACGCAGGGCGGCACTGACAGCTCAGGGCCCCAGGTGAGCCCCCTGGAGCCCAGCTCCCAGCCTGAGCTCCCTGCTGGTGCCTCCACCCCCCCCCCCAGGGCATGGCAAGATCGCAGTCAGCAGCCACTGCAGGGCACAGACAGGGCTGGACCACTGCAGGGTGGCAGGCTAGTCTGGTCCCCACAGAGGGCTCCAGGCCTCTTCTGTCTCTGACCTCAGGGAGCCCCAGCCGATGGGGTCACAGTCAGTGTGCTGTCTTCGGACTCAGCATTGGGTTTGTTGATCCAGGAGAGCTCCCCTGGCTGAAAGCACGCCTTGCTGACCTATGGGAATAGAGAGCAGAGCAGAAGGGAAGGCGGGTTACAGCACTGCATCAAATGGCACACAGTGAAAGCTCCTCCCTCTGGACTCACCCATGCACCCATGTGTACCCTGGGGTGGGGGCGGGGACCCCCGAGTGCTGCCCATGGAGGAGGAGCTGGCCAGAGGCCACAGCGCCCACAGAGAGCCAGCCCCCCCTCATTCCCCAGCTCATCCTCATCCCCTCTGCTCCCAGACTCCCCTACCCATAGCTTCATGCAACAGGTGGGCCCTCAGTCCATGGTCAGGGGTGGGGTGGGGCAGCGCAGACCCTTGCCAGTCCACACCAGAGAGCTCCGAGTCAGGACCCTGACACCCGCTCAGGTGAGTGATGAAAGCCACATAGTGAGAGGCTTAGGGCAGGAAGGGCAAGCATGCTGCTCATTCCGTTAGCTCTCTCAGGCCCCTAGGGGTGGTGTGGGAAGGGAGGGACACATGGGTGGGTCCTGCCTGATAGGTGTTGGCAATATGTAGATCTATCCACATTCCTGGCCCAGCACTGTCCTTACATCAGACATGTGAGAGCCTTTCGCCCTCTCTTTGGGCCAGCTGGCCAGGTTAGGAGGAGGAGAGCGGAGCACATGCCCTCCTGAATGGCGATGCATCGCTCATTGTCAGTAATGTAATAGCCAGTGCATGAAAGCCACCCTTCTGGGACACTGACTTCTATAATCCTCAAGAAGCCAAATATAAGGATCCTTCCTCCAAGATCAGGTTGTGCTGCTCAAATGGTGCACTGGTCTCACCCACTGCTGGTTGTCCTTACACTTAGAAAGCTGTGAGTTCAGAACCTTAGGATACGCACATTCAAAAACAAATCATAGCCAGGCACCGGTGAGACACGCCTGTAATCCTAACTACACAGGAACTGAGGATCGCATGTAGTTCAAAGCCAGCCTGGGGAGGAAAGTCCTTGAGATTCTTATCTCCATTTACACACCAAAAAAAAATCCAGATGTGGAGGTGAAAAGCCAGAAGTGGAGGCGTAGGTCAAGTGGTAGAGCACTAGCCTTCACCAAAACAACTCAGGGACAGTGCTCAGGCCCTGGGTTCAAGTCCCAGCACCAGCACAAAATAAAAACACCATCATGTGTCCTCCTTGGGCCATGGATGCCACCAGTGTCAGTGAGGGGGGATGGGCCCTGGGCCTAGAAGAGCGAGGCTCTGAGCTCCCTCCCCTCATCTCTGGAGGAAGGAAGCGCCAGGCTGCACTGGGAGTCGATCCATGGGAAGCCAGCACCTTCTGCGTGCCAGCCTCTGCGTGGCAGCTCTGCATAGGAATGGAAGGGTTGGACAGAGCACCCATACCCCAGGCACTTAATCCTGGACCCAAGTCCAGGAGCCAGCTGGCGAGATGGTGGCGGTCCCAGCTCTGCTGTTCAGCGGCTCTGCCGTGTCTCTAAGAGAGCGTTGAGAACAACTTCGTGAGCAGTGATATCCGGACTCCGCCGAGCACGTGGTCTGCCATCTGGAAAGCGCCTGCAGGGAGGTGAGGAGCCACGAGAGTCTTAACCAGAGAACTGGCCGGAGCCTGCGCCTGGGAGAATCTGCAGTCCCAGCCTTCTGAGGCAGTGGGCTGCTCTGGGGGCCCCTCAGCCGGGGACACCCTCATCCAGGGGGGGACCTCATCCAAGAAGTTCACAGACGGCGGCACATGCCCGGAAAGAGCTCCATGGTGACGGTGGAGGCGTGTGGGTTGCAGGAGCCAGCCGATCTCTCCAAGCCAGGCACGGGCACGGCTTCAAAAGCACGTGCCAGGCACAGGGGCAAGGTTGCAGGCACGCCCTTTGTTGTGCTCAGGCTCCTTGAAGGTGAGGTGTCTCATTCATCTACTGCAGCCTCAGCTTCTCACCCTCAGAGTGGAGAAAGGGAGCAAAGCGGTCATTCCCTGAGCACCGTCCACTCCGGAATCACCACCACGCACACCTCTCCACAGCCATGGGCCTCATACTTGTGCCACCTCCAGCCTTTCCACTCCTGCCATTGTAGAGCCTAGTCCCTCTGCTGCCAGGCAGTGGGCAGAGGCCCTCCTGCTTGCCAAGCCAAAGGCTCCCGTCTCCTCTCCTGTGGTCCCTGGACACAGGGCAGGACCTGTGACATTTGCAGAGGAGCCTCGTGCACGTTTCCTTAACACTCAGCCCCAGGGTCCCTGACTGCTTTCCAGCAGTTTTCCTTGCCCATAAAAACTCCTTACCTCACGCTTAGAACAGAAGGAGCCTGCGTCGTCCAGGCCCAGGTATTCATTTTGGTCAAGAAGAAGAAAAGAGCATTTGACCCAATTACAGAAACCATTGAATGCCCCTCCCCTGCCTGCACCTCCCTCTTGCAGAGCACAGAGGAGGGAGGGGTGGAGCCCCCAGAGCTTTGACATCCAGGCTGCCCACCCCTCCTCAACGCCTCGCTACCACCACTGCCATCCATCCTGACTAAATTCCATCACACTCCAAGAAACCGTACCAGATGTACAGGATACATTCACATCCACCACCTTGAAGTATTTATGAAATGGAAGTGAAGGGGAGAGACTGGGTTCATGTTGGTTCTGAAGGGAGAAAGTTCTAGAAATAAAAATAGACTTCTAGGTGGAGTTTGAAGTAAGAGAACATCACAGTACAATAAGAGGAAAGGAGAAGCCAGGCTCCAATGGCTCATGACTATAATCCTAGCTACTCAAGAGGCTGAGATCTGAGGATCAGGGCTTGAAAGTCAATGGGCAGGAAAATCCATGAGAATATTATCTCCAATGAGCCACCCTAAAAGCTAAAGGAGGAGCTGTGTTCCAGGTGGAGCACCACCTTAAATGATAAGGCTCAAGGGCTACTCCAAGACCCTCCTCTCTCTGCCTCCATCTGTCCTTCCAGCCCTCCGTCTCCAGTCTGTCTGGACTCAGGGCCATTCCCTGCTGACCCTTTCTGAAGATGAGTTCATTGCAGCTTCAATACAAGCCCCTTACCCGCTCCCCAGTTGTGGCTGGTACAGGAAGGTGGGCTAGAAAGGGAGAAACCACCACGGTGGCAAAAGTTTTCATCTCGTGGTAAGGTGTTGAGTCCCTGATCTCTTTCTTCACCATCGCTTGACCCTGAACAAATCGGTTTGCATCTCAGCCTCTGAGCTTCAGGCTCTTAAGTTAAAGGGGTAAGCCAGGAACATACAAGGATAAGAAAAATTGTGATGCTCATATGAAGGAATGTAGAAACGTGTGTTGTAAGCCGGGTGCTGGTAGCTCCTTCTTGTAATCCTAGCAGGAGGCTACAGATATAAAGGGTCCAGGTTCAGAGCTAGATCAAGAAGAAAAGCCCATGAGACTCCATCTTTAGAATAACCAGCAAAAAGCAGGTCTGAAAGCATGGCTTAAGTGGTAGAGTACCTGTTGTGAGCAAAGAACTGAACAACCTTGAGGCCGTAAGTTCAATCCCCAGTATGAAAGAGGGGGGAGGAAGGAAATGAGGGAAGGAGAGAGGGAGAAGAGAAAGAAGAGAAGAGAGAAAGATGTATTATAAATTCTGAAGACTCAGACTGACACGTGTAGGGAGGTTTCCTCTGTTTGTATCTTGCCTCTGGGTATGGCTGACCCCACAGACAGAGAATGCAGACAAGAAAACAAGGAGCCACACAACAAAGAAAGAAATGTGTTTCGGAGAAAGTGAGAAATGAATCCCCAGAATGGCCTGGGAGAACAGGAAAGGAGAACAGCCGAGCGGTGGAAGGGAATTTGCTCAGCGCCCCATGGCCGGCCTGGGGGGCGGAAGGCTGGCCCACCAGCCAGGTCCTTATGGCTCACTGCAGAGGGCCTCTCCTGGATGGACGACTTCGGGTTTCTCCCTTGCAGATATTAGCTGGCTTCACTTGTTTCCAGAAGACTCTGAAACCAGGGCGGCGCTGCTACTGGCGCCTCAATGCCCCACCTCAGACGGGAAGAGAAGAGGTTTCCTGTCAGCCATGGTGGGAGTGGGTCTTTGCAAACAGCATTGGAATCACAGCTGCATGTCTTCTCTGAAATAGATGACAGGTATTTAAGGCACATGCCCTCATGGTCACTTACCACTAACAAGAACATGGGAGAGGGACATGGAGAATGAATGAAAGCGCCTCAGGCCTTGCTTTGAATGAATAGGTCTGTCACAAAAGAATGGGCACTTGCAAAGTTTGTGTTTTTATATTCATACAATATTCATGCGTTGGGACAGGTGTGGCATGGGGGGCAGACAGACAGAAAACGTGCATCAATAGATTCACTAAGTGCAGGATACACACTTGCAGAAGCTACAGGTCCAAGAAGAAATAAATCACCAGGCTCTTCAATTTAAGAGGATTTGGGGAGGGCCAATTATTCCCGAAGTCTAAATCCTGAGGATTTGTTCCTTGCCTTTGATTTTGGAGTCTAGTAACGGTGTGTCACTGTATGTCAACCCTTGGCCAGGCTGCGACAACATTGTAAGCCCTCATCCAGGGGAGAGGAGGGTGTGTGTGTCTGGGGTTTCAATAGTTCTCTGTTGCTATAACAACGTGTTGAGGCTGAGTCCTGTGTAAAGAGGCTTATTAGATTACTGGGTTATTAGGTTATATTGAGTTATTAGGTTATATTGAGTTATTAGATTATTAGGTTATATTGGGTTATCACATGATTAGCAGGTCCAGGGCCTAGCGGCCCCTGCCAAGCTCTGGTGGAGGTCTCCTACTGTGTGGCACTGCAGTGGTGGGAAGTGTGGGAACCAACCAGGATGGGTGCAAACTCCCTTAATCCTTCAGTCCCCCACCCTTGGGAACCACCCTTCCAGCACGTGAGCCTTCACAAGTACATGAAATCAGAGCCCAGGAAGACACAAAGAGCATGCTGCTCATACTGTGTTGTGGCCACATACTCCTTTTCTGTCTTATGAATTAAGCATGTTAATGTTGTGCCATCTTACCTTTCATCTCCTTATGTGGGATGGATCCCCCAGGAAGTCTTTCCTTGTGGGTCAGGACAAGAGACCTCACTTTATGAAAAGGACACAAAGTGAATGTGGAGAGTGTGGAGATGGGAACCCTAGGCTCTAACCTCCTACTTAGAGATGAGGAAGTTGCCTGGGCTGGGCTCATTTATTCACATCACTCAGCTCCAGCACCCTTCTCCACCGAGAGAGAGCAGAATACAGGCAGGAAAAGAGAAGTGTGGACAGGGTATTGTATCTCAGTCAGGGCCCAGTGAGAGCCAGAGCACACGGGAGAGGGAAGAAAGGCTGCTCAGCAGTGCATCTGACTTCAGTTGTGTGTATGGAAGGGGAGGGTGTTGACAGGCAAGTGAGAGGGACAGAGATAATCCTGCCTTAGTTGACCACTCTGACGTGGTACTGACGTGGAAGTACTGATGTGGTCCTGACATTGGAGGTACTGACAGGGCACTGACACAGTACTGATGTGGGATTGACAGGGAGGTACTGATACGGTGCTGACATGAGATACTGACATGGGACTGACAGGGCACTGGCACGGTACTGACACAGTACTGATGTGGGATTGACAGGGAGGTACTGATACGGTGCTGACATGAGATACTGACATGGGACTGACAGGGTACTGGCACGGTACTGACGTGGAAATACTGACATGGGACTGACAGGGAGGTGCTGATATGGTGCTGACATGAGATACTGACATGGGACTGACAGGGTACTGGCACGGTACTGACGTGGAAATACTGACATGGGACTGACATGGAGGTGCTGATGTGGAAGTACTGATATAGTACTGACATGGAGGTACTGATGGGACTGACATGGAGGTACTGATGTGGTGCTGATGTAGAGGTACTGCCGTGGTACCGACAGGATACAGATATGGTGCTGTTGTGGAGGTACTGACGTGGTGCTGACATGGTACTGACTGGTGCTGATGTGGAGATACTGATATGGAGGTACTGACATGGGACTGACGTGGAGGTACTGGCATGGTACTGACGTGGAGGTACTGACAGGGTACCGGCATGGTGCTGACATGAAGGTACTGACGGTACTGGTGTGGTACTGATGTGAAGGTACTGACAGGGTACTGGCGTGGTACTGACAGGGTACTGGCATGGTGCTGACATGGAGGTACTGACGGTACTGGTGTGGTACTGATGTGAAGGTACTGACAGGGTACTGGCGTGGTACTGACAGGGTACTGGCGTGGTACTGATGTGGAGGTACTGACAGGTCCTGACGTGGTGCTGACGTGAGGTACTGTGTGGAGCTGACTTGCCATGTCTAGAGTTGTGGTTGCCTTCACAGGGAAGAGGACAGAGTGGGCGTGGAGTCCGGGAGCCCCAGTGGCATCTGGAAAAGGGGCGCGTGTGAGTCACAGCAGGGGCAGGAAGGGAGCCCTGAGCAGAGGGGAAGCCTGGAGGGCAGGAGCAGCAATAAGATGCCATCCAAACCTTCACCAGTTTTTGTTGAATTATTGGAGGCCAGAACTGACAGTTTCTGTGTGGCATATTAGAATACAGTTTGTTAAAATTCTTTTCTCATATTTGAATGGTGGATTGGGCTGTGAGCTTCCATGTGTTCATTCTCCAAGATCAAAAGCAAGAGGAAATCCAGCACCTCACGCAATGAGGTGGCACAACACGGCCTCTCTCAGGAAACGGCTGGCAGTGCAGCCGCCCCCAAGACTCTGCCTTTTATCATCATGAAATACCAAGCCTGTTCTGAGGAGACACAGGAGAGTGACCATACAACAGGGGCGCTGCGGGCCGGGGCCACAATCCCCCAGGACACGCAGCCCTCTCAGCTCTCTGGAGGGGAGGGTACTCAGGTGGGAGCTTTCTAGATCTCCTGAGTACATTCTTGACACCCTTAGTACTGTGGTTAGAACCAACAAGGGGTCAGGGAGGTCTTCGAAAGAGGAGAAGCCCTCTGCCCGGCCCTTGGGTTCTGTTGTAGACATTAGGAAATTTGTTAGTTCGAGCAAAGCTCAGAAAAGGTGGTACCCGCCCAGACTGGAGGCCCGCATTGGAGTGTTGGAAGTTTGGGGGTAAGGGGATAAAAACAGGATATGGCTTGAATCTTCTTAGAAACCTGTTCTGCTCTGCTGTGGGCACCTGGCACTTTCAATCCTTCTTGTGTTAATGGTTTTGACATTATCAAATTGAACCAAGAAATAGCAAGTGCGGGCTGTTTGCTACACCTGGGTCATCGTGACATGTGTGTATTTTCCCTGAGCGTCCTTGAAATGAAAGATGGGTTTCAGCAGAACCCTTCAAGACAGCTGCTTTTTCTTCTTGATAAACACTGCTGTGGTCAAAAGAATCCATTTGCCAGATATGTCCCCTGGGGTAAATGTCTCAGCACAGTGATCTAATGGCCCAGACAGCCGGGGCAGAGATGAGGAGAGGAGAGGGGAGGGAGAGGGAAAGAGAGAGAGGCTGCCTTATCCTTGTTGCAGCCATTCCTGAGCGCTTTTTCTGAAGCAGTCCACTAACGTTCTCACGCCTGCTTCCCTGGTCTGTCCTTCTGGCTGTGAGCTGGAGGAAGCAGGAGCTTCCTCTTTGATTTTAATTGCAGCCCCAGCCATCCGTCCTCATTCTCAAGACTTCCCATGGTGTTGGCCGTTTCCTCTGGAAGCTGCTTTCCCCATCTGTCCCTCACTTGATCTGCCTCTACTTCCTCATCATTCAGCTCTTGCCGGAGTCTTTCTAGTTGATGACACCGATTTCCAGATATTTTATGATAGTTCCCGTACATGTGTGCTTTACTTTTGCCCAACAGTACAGTGGAAAATGGAGAGTTTGTCTTCTCACCATGGCCCTCACAGGACTTGCTGGCTGTCTTTTGGTTCAGGGCATATTTAAGGAGCAATATGAAGGCATGTCTTAGGTGAATAAATGACCTAGGAAAGTTTAAGTTGTGGTTTTTAGAAAGATTAAAGCAATCAGATTTAAACCAAGATTTCCAATCATGTTTTGAATGGTAACATGTAAAATGTTTTGTATTTCATTCCATCTGATGGATTTTTTAGTTGACAACAATCAACTCAGATGTGTAATCTGAGAGCTCTGTGATACACTCTGACTTCCTGCAATTTCCAAGTTAGAGTTTAGAAAGAGACAAACTCAGGGCAACTCCCCACTTGGGCTTGGCTTAAATCCCTTCAGATTCAAAAGTGGAATTATTACATTTCCCTCCTGGCGGCCCAGTGGGTTCATGTTGGTGAAGGCTGGCCCAGGGCCCAGGGTGCAGCTTGTACTGTTGTAAGGTGAATTATCCCAGAAGCCACATTCTGGATGATTAGAACATTGGAGTCTTTATTATACAGTTAGCAGGCTGTAGGCAACCTGTTGTTACAAAGGCCTGCAGCCCCCAAATACACCTTTTAGGAAAGGCCAGAGAGGAAAGAACAAAAAACCAACAAACCAGCTCAGCTCCGATGGAGAGCTGAACGGGGACGCCATGATGATCCGAGACGAGCCAGGAGACAGGACACAGGACATGGAGACACGTGGCGTGGCGCAATGAGGCCTGTGCTGATCTGTCCTCACTAGGGTCAGCACAGGGGGCAGGTCCACCGGAAATTCCCAGTCCCAGACACTGGACTGACAGACTCAGTAACTACCAGCCAGGAGCCCGCCCCTGTCTCCAGGGATCCGGGCCCGCCCATCCCCTGGGAGGTGGTGGCGTTTCCCTCCCCCAGCGGGAAGACAAGATGCCAGACCCTACCATCCACCATGTGGCCAGTATAGCTCTGCCAGACCTAACCTCCTTACTTCAGTACTCCACACATTTCAGCTGCTGTACTGCCCCTAGCAGCTTCGCCATAGTGTTCCGAGGGCCATAGTAGGTCCTCTGGCCATTTCACAACTCCCGTCTGGTGCTCCGGCCTGGCATGGTCCTCCCTCGGCTTCTTGCTTTGGCACTGACATGGTCTTGACAAGAAGCATGCTCATCTGTTGGTCTTAGAAGTTGCTGGCAGCTCCCAGGTAGTGAGCTCACGGTCTCGGAAGGGATTTATGCGTGTCTTATTTAATAGCACCGGCTTTCTCTGTGCATCGTCCTCACACTCAGCATTATTGTACATGGTCACGGGCTCCAGAGCTCAGGTGGCATGTAGCCAAGGACGCTGGTGCAGGGCCCCCACGAGGCCGCCGTCAGTTGTTGACAAGGCCACAGCCATCAGAACACGTGACTCCTGTGTCCCTAGGAGGCTGTGGCAAACGGCCAGCCGTCCTTGCTGACTGCTGGCCCCTTGCCAAGTGATCCTTCCACGTGGTAACCTCCATGTGCTCCCCTCCGTGTGCTTCCCTCCACGTGGTGTCCTCCACATTGTAACTTCCACGTGCTCCCTCCTCCTCCTCCCCTCCACACGCTCCCCTCCACGTGTTAACCTCCACGTGCTCCTCTCCAAGTGGTAACCTACACATGGTAACCTCCATGTGCTCCCTTCCATGTGCACCCCTGCATGTGCTCCCCTCCACATGCTCCCCTCCACGTGCTCCCCTGAACATGGTCCCTCCACATGCTCCCCTCCACGTGCTCCCTCCACGTGCTCCCCTCTACGTGCTCCCTCCACGTGCTCCCCTCCACGTGCTCCCTCCACGTGCTCTCCTCCATGTGCTCCCTCCACGTGCTCCCCTCCATGTGCTCCCTCCACGTGCTCCCTCCATGTGCTCCCTCCACGTGCTCCCTCCACATGCTCTCCTCCATGTGCTCCCTCCACGTGCTCCCTCCATGTGCTCCCTCCACGTGCTCCCTCCACGTGCTGTCCTCCACATGCTCCCTCCACGTGCTCCCTCCATGTGCTCTCCTCCACATGTTCCCTCCATGTGCTCCCTCCACATGCTCTCCTCCATGTGCTCCCTCCACGTGCTCCCCTCCATGTGCTCCCTCCATGTGCTCCCTCCACGTGCTCCCCTCCACATGCTCCCTCCATGTGCTCCCTCCACGTGCTCCCCTCCACATGCTCCCTCCACATGCTCCCTCCATGTGCTCCCTCCACCCTCCACGTGCTCCCTCCATGTGCTCCCTCCATGTGCTCTCCACGCGCTCCCTCCATGTGCCCCCCTCCACGCGCTCCCTCCATGTGCTCCCTCCACATGTTCCCTCCACGTGCGCCCTCCACATGCTCCCTCTACGTGCTCCCCTCCACGTGCTCCCTCCACGTGCTCCCTCCATGTGCTCCCCTCCACGTGCTCCCTCCATGTGCTCCCTCCACATGTTCCCTCCACGTGCGCCCTCCACATGCTCCCTCCATGTGCTCCCCTCCACGTGCTCCCTCCATGTGCTCCCTCCACGTGCTCCCTCCATGTGTTCCCCTCCACGTGCTCCCTCCACGTGCTCCCTCCACGTGCTCCCCTCTATGTGCTCCCTCCACATGCTCCCTCCATGTGCTCCCTCCATGTGCTCCCTCCATGTGCTCCCCTCCACGTGCTCCCTCCACGTGCTCCCTCCACGTGCTCCCCTCTATGTGCTCCCTCCACATGCTCCCTCCATGTGCTCCCTCTATGTGCTCCCCTCTACGTGCTCCCTCTGTGTGCTCTCCTCCACATGCTCCCCTCTACGTGCTCCCTCCATGTGCTCCGCTGCATGTGCTCTCCTCAATGTGGTCCCCTTCACGTGCTCCCCTCCACACACTCCCCTGCAGGTGCTACTTTCCAGTGCTCCCCTGCACATGGTCCCCTGCATGAGCTCCCTTCCATGTGCTCCCATGTGCTCCTCTCCACATGTGCTACCCTCCACATGCTCCCAGGCACGTGGTCCCCTCCACAGGTCCCCTCTCCACAGGTCACCTGGTGGGCAGACCCCTGTTTTCCTCTCCAAGCTCCTGTCCCAACAGAGAGCCACCATGCATCCCGTGTTCAGCACACGCTGAGTGTTACACATGCCTGCCCTCCCCTCATCTGTCACCTTTAGAATGAGTTTTATGTGCCAGTCCCTGGACACCCACGCAGGACACCAGCTCTGAGGAGTCCCCCCAGCAGAGGGAGTGGGGTGAAATAGGGGCTCCCATCCCCCACCCAAGCCCACACTACAAAAAAAAGCTGTTACATTTCCTGACTGTGGTTCTCCTTCTCTTGGGGTATCCCTGCAATGTTATTAAATTTATGGAACAGGGACCCATCTCCTGGCTCAAGAGGTCAAGAGAGACAGATCTGAGGTTTGGGGGCTCCAGCAGTTGGGAAACACTCCTCTGTTTTGAAGGCCTCCTACTCTGACTCCCCTCTTGGGGCGAGGAGCCAGAATTCCGCATCACTTTGTGCAGAGGTTCAGGACAGACACTCCCCAGCTCCAGTGCTGCCCTCAGATTGTACGGAGAGGATTCCAGAGCCCCACAGGCCTTACCTTCAGGAACTTGAGCAGAACCAGGGTTGGAGTGATGGACCCCAGTGACTGTGGGTCCTTGTTACTCCATGCTGTATTTAGTTACACTGGAAATCTGTGGTCCTAATTTGATCACAAGCCAGGTAGCTGTGGAGATGACGTCGCGCCTCCAGCTGCCCTGGAAACCACTGCAAATGATGGAAATCATAAAAACAACAAGATATGCAAATTGCCACCCTGAGTCAGTACAGGCCTGGGCGGCCAGGTCAGTGATTGTTTGTCCAGACTCAGTGATGTGGAAAGACATCCTTGTTGCAGCCTCTGACTCTGCTTTGCTTTCATTCTGTTTCAGATATATCGACACTCCTACACTGGATTTTATGTCCTGAGCAAAATTCCGCATTGGTAAGATGGTTCTTTCTTTCTTTTAGCTAGCAACCTGCAGAATGGAGAATTGTGACTGGTTGCACAGCCCTGCAGGCAGGAAGCAGGGCAGAGGAGGCCCACGTCAGTGGGACCACAGCAGCTCATCCTCACATGACCACCCTGGGTGGGGGGAGGACTTGGAGAACCACTCCATCCATTTCTAATCCGGCTCTCTGGTTCTGGAACCCTCCAGGCTCTGGAGAACAAGGTCCCCATGCCTCCTTGTCCCACCCAGCATCACCAGGCACAGCCCCATCGCAGGCGTGGTGGGCTGACCTCTGGACCCTTCACGTACAATGGAGGCTTCTCTATGAGATAGAGGCCTCTCTATACGATGGAGGCCTCTCTATGAGATGGAGGACTTTCTATACAATGGAGGCCTCTCTATGAGATAGAGGCCTCTCTATACGATGGAGGCCTCTCTATGAGATGGAGGACTTTCTATACAATGGAGGCCTCTCTATGAGTTAGAGGCCTCTCTATACGATGGAGGCCTCTCTATGAGATGGAGGACTTTCTATACAATGGAGGCCTCTCTATGAGATAGAGGCCTCTCTATACGATGGAGGCTTCTCTATCCACCATACAGCAAGGGCTGATGTCCATGAGTGACCTACCAGGGGCAGTGTCAGCAGTGCCCTGTAAAAGGCTTAGTGTGGGCTAGTCCCAGGAGCAAGGTCCCAGTGCCCACTTCCATGACTTTGGATTGTATTGCTGAGCTCATCTGCTCCCTCCAAGATGCCCAGTTTGAAGCCCAGGCTTGTACATGGGAAGGAGGGACGTGGACAAGATTGACCGTCACACTTACCAGTGCATTGTCAGTAGCTGTGTCCTGGGACCACAGGATGCTGAAGGCACTGGTGAAGGTTTACCAAGCTATGGGTTCAAACACCTAGTGAGCAGGTGCCAGAGTAGGAAGGTCCAGCGGGGAGAACTTCTCGTTTCATTTTTATTTTTCCTCACTTCTTCCTCCTCCTTCCCATTTGTCTTCAGAGAGGGGCAGAGATGGAAACAAGCCAAGTGTGACTGCTAGACTATTCAGAAGATGAAGTGGTGGGGAGCTAAAGGCACACAACCCTAGTTTTAAAAAATAACAACTGTAAAGAATCTTTCATTAAAAGCATATTAGAACAGAAATGCAAATGTTCTTTAGTAAAGAAGAATAATTCATTTTCAAGCAGATATACATCTTCAGAGGTCATAGCAGAAAGGAATATAATTATGCCTTGACACTCATCTGCCCTTTTGGGAAATAATAGAATTTGTGCTAGATGATGGATATTTCATTCTGTCTCATATAAATCTGTAAAATTCAAATAGTTTATGCTTGGCGTATTGTGTTAATATTTTACTGCATCTACTAGAATTTAAAAGAAATGGAGTCTTAGAGCTTGTCATGAAAAAGTGTAGTCAAATAAGCTGGCACCTCTAAGGTAGCAAGAGTACCTGAAAAAGAACTGCTGGCAGGCTCAGACACCTGCGTATCAGCCTTGCAGTAATCCCCTCGAAGCCGGGCACCAGTGGGTGCACCTGCAACCCTGGGTTCAGAAGACTGAGACCAAATGATCGAGGCTCAAAACCAGCCCTGCCCAAAACAAAACACAAAAAACAAGTCTGTGAGACACTTATCTCCAATTAAATAGCGAAAGCCAGAAGTGGAGGTATAGCTCCAACAAGAACATATACCTTCTGTACAAATTTGTTTGCATAGAATTAATGCTCGTTGTTTTGAACATAAAGCATTTCACTAGTAGGTGTTATGAGTAGAGCCTTTTCCATGCTAGAGATGGTTGCTACCTAATGTTCTCCATGAAAGCTCAACTCTGCATCTCCAGACAGTTTCGTATCTTGGCTTCTCCTCTTGACGTTTTCCTGCCATGACATTTTCTTGAATTAGTTTTGCCTTTGGACAGTCCTTTAAAAAGTGAACCTATGTGTATGTTATCATGTGCAATCTCATATACATTCTATCATGTCATTCAGAAAGTCACCTGGCATAGAGAAAATCAGCTCCTGCCATAACAGACATGAAATTTAAGAAAATAGTACTATGTAGGGTCAGACAAAGAAGGAACAGTAACAGAACCAAAGCAAGTACTCCAAGCAGTCTTTGCATTGGGGCCATCCTCTGCAGATGACGCCGTCTGCTCACCTGCTGGTGTATTTCAGGCATGAGCAGCACCATTCCACTCTGGTACTGCTCCCAAACCATGCTGGACTTCCAGCGGTCTTGCTCCCTGTCGATGGAGATGCTGGGCTGGGGCGTAGGTCGGGGGCCCACCACAGCACCCTCCTGTTACAGATGGGGACACAGAGGGCCCCAGTACTCAGGACACCGCAGTGTGATGCAGGCAGGGAACCTTCCCTCTGCGGCAGGATCCCATCCACCCCTGGCTCTCAGCTGTGTGTCTGGGTTTTATTTCCATACGTCTAAGTGTCCTTTTGAACTAAGGACCTGGGCACTGTCCCTGAGCTGCTCTGCTCAAGACTAGTGCTCTACCACTTGAGCCACAGCACCACTTCCGGACTTTTTTGGTAGTTAATTGGAGATAAGAATCTCACAGGCTTTCCTGCCTGGGCTGGTTGCACCTCAATCCTCAGATCTCAGCCTCCTGAGTAGCTAGGATTATGGACATGAGCCACTGGTGCCAGCTGTTTTTCATATTTCTAAAAAGATGAGGCCCCTGGTAAGAACCAAACAGGATTTTATATGCAAAATACATGGCACAGAAGTTTGCTTCTCTGAGAATATTGTTTTGTTCCTATCATTGTAGTATTTACCCACTAGGTGTTTGTAGTCTTTTTATTAAATATTGTCCCTTTGTTTTCTTCCAAGGACCAAATCCTTCCTGTTTTAAGTAGATGAATAATGTACAATAACAAAATCATAATTCTATAATAATATATGATAATATTAAAATAGCCTTCAGTAGTTATATTGTCATCACTTATGTAATACTGATTTCCTTTAATAATTTCTCTGAACAGAAGTGAATTTCCTGACACTTAAGCAATAATAAGATCTAATTTCCCATTCAGAGGGGTTGTCTTGTATCCTCAACCATTTATAGTTGTTAGTGCTCAACAGAGTGATGTTTTTACCTTGTCACGTTCTTGTCTCACACTCTGTCAGCAAATATTTATTGAAACAAGCCTTGAGGAGCAGGAGTGCAGTTGCTACTCTGAAGTTCAGAGTGATGCTGAGAAAGGAGACAGACTTGGTGACAGTGGGAAGTGCCGGCCACGCTCTGAAGACGGGGGTGAGCTGTGAGCACCGACACATAGGCCCCCTCGGGAAGGGACTGGACCTGAGCTGAGCTTTCCTGCAGCTGAGCAGAGTGTTTGTGTTGGCTTTTTGGTTTGCTCTAGTAGGTGGAGACAGGAAGGAGATGTTGTAGGCCAGGGGAAGCTCCCAAGGAGCCTAGCTTTGATGGTGAGCCAACCTTCAGCAGGGCAGGGGGTGGCTTAGTGCATGCTTGGGGCTCAGGTGACCTCAACACCAGCCTGGTGTGACAGCCTCATCAGCACAAAGCCACTGGCTTGTGCAGAAAAGAATGTGATGGAATTGGAGATTTAGTGCTTGAATATGGAGAATGGAGAAAGAGGAGGATGACAGACCTGTATTCAGTTTGGCATATGTATGTGTGTGTGTGTGTGTGTGTGTGTGTGTGTTTATATGTGTACATGTGAGTGTGTGCATGTGTATGGTGTATGTGTATATGTGCAGGTGTACATATCTGTATGCACGCGTCTGCATGTGTGCACATGTGTATGTAGTGTGTTTGCCTGCATGCATGTGTCTGAGTGTATTGTACATGTGTATGAATATAGGGATGTGTAAAATGTGTGTGTGCATATGTAAGTGTTGGCATGTAGGGGTGTGCAGGCATGTGTGTGCTTATGTGTAGGTGTGTTTTGGTGTTTGTGTGCATTTGTATGCAGGTATGTATGTGTTGCATGTATATGTGTTGGCATGTGGGGTGTGCAGGAATTGTGTGCATATGTATGTTTTGGCATGTGTGGGGTATGCAGCCATGTGCATGCATGTGTGCAAGCATGATTGGGTGTGTGCATTTGTGTATGTATGTTTGAGCATGTGTGCATGTTTTGGCATGTGTGTGCATGCCTTCCCTCCTGCAGACCCTCCTCCTCCCAAATGCTCTCCTTCTCCTTTTCTAGTTTCTTTTTTTATTATTGGTGTTTTACTGTGAGTCAGATTTGAAAGCCTGTCCTCTAACTGTGCTTGTACATTTTCCTTCCTTGATCCTGTAAACCATTGGAATTTGTGGGAGGGAGCCAGGTGAACATTCTCAATGTAATTCCCCACTCCAAGTAGAAGAGCAGGGCCCTTTCTCTGCTGTCTCCATGTACTCAAATTAGAGTCCTGGCTCTGCCCTTTTGGCTCTGGTACCTTACGTTAGGTTTTTAAAAGGAGGTAGCCGAGTAAGAACTGCACCACGCACGTGGTATTCAGGTAAGGGGAAGGTTTATTCATCGTTCCGGCTGGCACCAGGCCATCTTGGTCCTCCACGCGGTAGGGAAAGGCCTGGGAAAGAGAGCTGGGAGAGCTGGGAAAGAGAAGAGAAGGAAAGAGCTAAGAAAGAGCTTGAAAAGAGCAAAGAGAGGTCCTTTTCTAGTTTCTTGTGGGCTTTTATTATAAAGGGATGTTGAGTTTTGTCAAAGATTTTTTTTCTGCCTTTCAGATGATTTTCCTCCTGATTCTTCTTATGTGCTTATTATGTTTATTATTATGAATTCCTGGTGTAAACTAACTTGTTCTTGGCAGCTCATGTTCTTAATGTGTTGTTGGCGAGATCTTTTTGATAATTCTCTGGATTTCATCAATATCTATTATAATATCCACTTATCTCTAATTTTATTCATTTAGATCTCTTTTCTCCTTTGGTTACTTTGGCTGAGGGTTTGTTAATCTTGTTAATCTTTTCAAAGAACAACTCTTTGTTTCATTGATTCTTAATCACCATTTCATTATTTTCCTCCCTGATGTTCATTCTTTCATATAATTTTGGTTTGATCTGTTCTCATTTTTCTAGAGATCTCAGAATGCATCATTAGGTCATTTAGGAGTTCTCTCTGTTTTCTTAAATGTAGGTTGTCATAACCAGTTATTTAGGTTGTCATAAACTCTCCTCTTGGAACACCTGTGTTTGTGTTGTTTCTGTTGTTTCTCTTGCCATTGATTTCTAATTTTATTTCATTATGATCTGATAAGATGCAAAAAAGTTCATTTTTTGCATTTGCTAGAACTTGGTTTATGGCACTAAATGTGATCTGTTGTGGGGAAAGTTTCCAAGACTTCTGAAATGAATGCATATTTTGCAGCTGTTCAGATAGATTATTCTGCAGAAATCTATTAAATCTATTTCATCTGTGTTGCAATTAAGATTCTGATCCTTGCTCATTTTTATGTTTTGGATGTTTTATCTAGTGGTGAAAATTAAGTGTTGAAGTCACCAAGTATTATTGTTTCTGGATCTGTCACTTTATGTCCAAATGTGTTTGTTTTACGAAAGTACCAACATGTAATACTTCTATATTCTAAATATTTGCAATAATTAAACTTCTTGATGGATTGTTTCCTTTGCTATTATCTTTTTTTCTCTTCCAATTGAGTGAGGCTTGAATCCACTGGCAGATGGGAGGTTAGCTGCTCCTGCTTGTTTCTGTCATTTTTCCATCCTTCCACTTCCAGTCTCTCTGAGTCTTTGCCAGTGAAATGAGTTTCTTGCAGACAAGAGATTTTTTTTTTTCATCCAGTCAGCCAATCTACATCCTTTCATTGGACAGTAAATATGATTTAATTTATACGTATTTTACTGTACCTTGTATTTTATTTATACTTACTGTTGTTTAATTGATGCTTATTTCAAGGTATTTGCTTACACCAGAAACATTGAGGTTTTCCTGGTTGATTTTAAGTCATATTTTCTCTTTTCTTTCTCCGTTATTAACCTTAGGAGTGTGCTAGTTTATTGAGTTGGAAATGCCTGGATCTTTCCTGTTCTCATATGTTCATGTATTCCTTTTGTGAAGTTTTTTTCTTCCCTGAGCTTTCTGTGCATGGGGCTCCTTCTCCCTCACCCACATATAGAATTTAAGTACCTTCTGTGGTGCTGGTTTATGCTTGTCATGGAAGGTTCTTTATTTCTCCATTAATTTTAGAGGTGCTTTTGGCTGAATATAATCATCTTGGTTGCAATTATTTCCTTACAGAGTGTGAAATGTATCATTTCATGCCTTCCTAGCTTTTAAGACTCTGCTGAGATGTAATTCTGATGAATTTGCCTTTGTAAGTTTGTATTTTCCCTCGTAGCTTCCAATAGTTCTTTCTTGGTTCCTTAACTGGGATGTAATGTGGAGGGGTTTCTCTCTGGTCATATCTATGTGGGGTTCTAAAAGCACCATGAAATTATTCTATAGATCCTGTTCTGTTCCTAGATTGGAGAATTTTTCCTCTATAATTTCACTGAATAAGTATTCCATGATTTTATTTTATATTTCACCTCCTTCTGTGCCAGGGATTCTTAATTTTAGCCTCTTTAAATCATGTCCTAGAGTTTTTGAAAATGGTTTATTGCTGCTTTTTCCTTATTACTGTCTGAATGTAATATTTCCTTGGCCTTGTCTTTAATCCCTGGCAGCATCTCTTCTTGCTGATCTAGCCTACAGATGCTGCTGCTCCCTGTGTTTGTAAACTGACTTACTTAGCTTTACACGTCCATGTTTGTTTGTGTTTTTGTTTTAAGACCTTGATTTGCATACTGAATTTCTCATCCATGTTACTGAACTTCTCATCCTGGTCTTAAATTGACTTTTTACTTCATCTGTCTATTTGTTTGGGTCCTTTCTGTGGTTATTAGCCATTTTTATAAGCATTTTTATAATTCTGTGGTATTTTGGTATCTTTGCATCTGGTTATTTAGAGGAACTTAACTTGTGTGTGTGTGTGTGTGTGTGTGTGTGTGTGTGTGTGTGTGTGAGTGTGTGTGTGTGTGAGTGTGTGTGTGAGTGATGATTTGCACATCGCAATTCAGGTTGCTGTTTTTACCAGCTTCCATCTGTGGTGTGGTTTCAGTTCACACTTCCCAACTGAGTACATTTGTGACCTAGTCACCGTCAGTTTCCTAGGTCTGCTCTGATTCATGGAGAGGTCAGTCATTTAGCCAGTGAAGCCTTTAGGATGTGCAGACATAAATATCCAGAGTGGTCAGTGCTCTACAGGCAAGAGGTAAGACCTCTCCTACCAGCGCAGCAAGCTTCCCTGTTCTGTTGTATTCTCAGACTTCAGTACAGAGCCATTTCTGTAGGGAGGGACCATCATGACGCCGAGCTAGGATGGCACTTGGCAGGTGTCAGCGGTGGCGGGCACTGAGCAGGAAGAACTTACTGCGATTTAGCAGCCATCGATTTCAGGACCACGGACAGGTCCTGGGGCTCTGTAAGTCTGAAGTGATGACCCAGTGTGTTTAACTGCTCACTGTGGTGCAAGGAAAGAATTCTACGCTGTATTCTTGATTGAACTCATTCTAAGACTTGACATCCTGTAGCCTTATCTAATCACTCTTCCCTACAACTGCCCTGTGTAAGTCAGGGGACCCTGCTATCATCCTCAGTGCTATCTGATCCACTGATAATGGTTTCCTGCAGCTCTGAGTTTAAGAGCAGGCTGAAAGGTGCCTGACGCTGTGGGAGAGGCAGCCGCTGGGGCTCACCCATCCTGCCCGCAGTGCTGCCCAAAACCTACTCTGCTCCACCCCAAGCACAGCTGGAGATAGTCACACACCTGTGTACAACAGAAATATCCAGAGCTCCCTCTTCACCTTGTATCCAAGCCCTTCTGATCCTCCAAGGAGACCCCTGTCTCCTAGTATCCTGCTAGCACCTGAGCTCAGGGTGCAAGCAGGGCTTCACGGTTCACGCCGCCATCTCTCCTTCCATTGAACTTCTGCTCATCTGGTTATAGACATACTTTTCTAAGCGAGTATGTAGGAATGGTCCCACTGTGCCGCTCTCATCTTAAGTTCTCTCCCTCGCGTTGAAGCACAGGCAGAGGGTCCCGTGGCTGAAGGGGCTGGGTGGCCTTTCACACCTAGGGCTGTTGCACAGGACTCCGTCACACACCAGAACAACCACACAGGACACTGCACTGGTGGGCCTCTCTCTTTCTCCTGAACCAGGGGAAGTTAGGCAGCCCCCTGCAGAGTGAGGTCAGCTTCCCCCTCCTGTCCTGGGAGCCGTTCACTCTCCTCAAGGGCTTCCTCACATGACTGCTGATGAGGTGGAAGGAGGCGCGGTCCTCATGGGTCAGACTTCATGCTCATCTCCCACTGGCTGTCCCTCCTTGACACGCCGCTGTCGGCTGCAGGAGGAAAGGACACTGCAGCTGAATAAGGGGATTCGTAAGGACACGTGTGGCTGGGTCCACCCCACGCTCGCTGTACCAGGGTCTCGGAGGAGGGCCGGTCACTGAGCGGCCCGGTGGCTGCTGTGTGGTCTGGTGTCACCGGGTGCTCTCATCTGTGCTTGCCACCCGGCTCGCTGACACACAGGGGTAGCTGGAGCCCGAAATAGAGCTCTTGTCTCGGGAAACAAATGGTTGCTTCCCTCTGAAGCATGCATTTCTTTGTTCCCTCGGCAGACTCAGAACTAGTGGCAGAGCTCAGGTGGGCAGGGTTCTTGGACATTTGTGCAGAGGTATTCTGAGGTGGTGCCTGGGGTGTTTCCACCCAAGGCTCTGGGACCAAGCTGGGCCTGTCCCCAGCCAGGGCTTCAAGCGCCAGTGAGCATTGTTGTGTCTGGGGCCTGCCCAGACTCGTTTCCCTTGGGCCCCACCTAGTGGAAGGCAGGTGTTACTGGACGATTTGGGAATCTCCTAGGCAGACAAGCCTTGCACAGTGCTCTTCCTGTCTTCTTGGTTTGTTTTCATTCGGGCTACTGGTTGCTTTCTTGTATTAAGGAATCGTGAGGTCCCGGTTAATTCATGCAAAATTAGAGGCATGCAGAAGAAGCCAGTCACCAGAAAAAAAAAGCAGTGTAAGTCCCCACAGTGTAAACCCCACAGTGCCTGACACAAACATTCCTTCCTAGAGCAGCACCCAGTGCATTAGGCTGATGCCCTGGAGGGCTGAGCTGGTAAGAGTGTACAGCGTGCTGTGTGCTCATTCTTGCGGCACAGAGTTGAGCACCTGGGGTGTGGCGGACCAGGGGTGGACGGGGAAAGGCCCCAGCAGCCCCTGCTGACTGCCTCACCTTGCTCTGCTTTTGGTTGCCTTCCTCTCTTCCCTGTGCCTGGACATCTCCCTTGCTGGGACTTGGCCAGTGAGTCCGTGCCTGTACACACAGAAGGGTGACACTGGCTTCAAGTGACCTGCAGGCAGCCTGACCAGAGTGAAGGCCAGTCTGCCTGGATGATGGGGCGGGAGGAGAGGAAAGCATGTGGGAGAATACAGGCTTTCAATTACAGCCACGCTGTTTTGCAGTAAGCCCATAATCATATAAGTGTTCTAATCGTTCAGTTTTGACTAGAAAGATGCCACTACATGAATATCTCCACAACTGAGCTGCCTTTCTCACATGTGTGCAAACAGAGTAATGCAGGTGTGTCCTCGTGTGGCAGCCATGTGTGTGAACAGTAGTACAGGTGTGTCCTCGTGTGGCTGCCATGTGTGTGAACAGTAGTACAGGTGTGTCCTCCTGTGGCTGGCATGTGTGTGAACAGTAGTACAGGTGTGTCCTCGTGTGACTGGCATGTGTGTGAACAGTAATACAGGTGTGTCCTCGTGTGACTGGCATGTGTGTGAACAGTAGTACAGGTGTGTCCTGTGGCTGGCATGTGTGTGAACAGTAGTACAGGTGTGTCCTCCTGTGGCTGGTGTGTGTGTGAACAGTAGTACGGGTGTGTCCTCCTGTGGCTGGCGTGTGTGTGAACAGTAGTATGGGTGTGTCCTCGTGTGACTGGCATGTGTGTGAACAGTAGTACAGGTGTGTCCTCGTGTGGCTGGCGTGTGTGTGAACAGTAGTACAGGTGTGTCCTCGTGTGACTGGCATGTGTGTGAACAGTAGTACGGGTGTGTCCTCCTGTGGCTGGTGTGTGTGTGAACAGTAGTACGGGTGTGGTCTCCTGGGGCTGGCGTGTGTGTGAACAGTAGTACAGGTGTGTCCTCGTGTGACTGACATGTGTGTGAACAGTAGTACAGGTGTGTCCTCCTGGGGCTGGCATGTGTGTGAACAGTAATACAGGTGTGTCCTCGTGTGACTGGCATGTGTGTGAACAGTAGTACGGGTGTGTCCTGTGGCTGGCGTGTGTGTGAACAGTAGTACAGGCATGGCCTTGTGTGGCTGGCATGTGTGTGAACAGTAATACAAGTGTGTCCTCGTGTGACTGGCATGTGTGTGAACAGTAATACAGGTGTGTCCTGTGGCTGGCATGTGTATGAACAGTAGTACAGGTGTGTCCTCGTGTGACTGGCATTTGTGTGAACAGTAGTACAGGTGTGTCCTCCTGTGGCTGGTGTGTGTGTGAACAGTAGTACAGGTGTGTCCTCGTGTGGCTGGCATGTGTGTGAACAGTAGTACAGGTGTGTCCTCCTGTGGCTGGTGTGTGTGTGAACAGTAGTACAGGTGTGTCCTCGTGTTGCTGGCATGTGTGTGAACAGTAGTACAGGTGTGTCCTCGTGTTGCTGGCATGTGTGTGAACAGTAGTACAGGCATGGCCTTGTGTGGCTGGCATGTGTGTGAACAGTAGTACAGGTGTGTCCTCGTGTGGCTGGCATGTGTGTGAACAGTAATACAGGTGTGTCCTCCTGTGGCTGGCGTGTGTGTGAACAGTAGTACAGGTGTGGTCTCGTGTGGCCCTGTATGGCCGACTCCTTCCTCCACATAACTGCTTTAGAGTCCCTCATCCTTGAGATCTCCAGGGCTCACTGGAGTCCCTCCTCCTGGCAGATGCCTGGGGTCCCCTGAGGGGTGGTTTGCCATGTTATACGCCGTCATTTGTCTCCATTCAACATTTGATTGACATTTAGATTGATTGCAGTTTGGGGGTGTTATTCATAATTCTTCTGAGTGTTTGCTGGTAGAGCTGGCCTTCCTGTCTCTGGGGTCCATGCCTGGGAGCAGAATCGCGGGGCTGTAGAATCAGCGTGTGGGTGATCTGCTAAGATGCTGCCAGGGGTGGTGCTGGGCCCTCTGGATCTCAGAGGTGCCCGTCGGAACCCCACATGCCTAGTTAAACACTTACCCCCAGGGCAAGCACGTTGCACATTCCCGTGTCCCACCCAGTCCTCCACTGGTCGCCACACAGGCTGAGGTTGCCGTGCACTGACAGCGGCTCTGCCCACCAACTGAGGAAGAAACCTTGGGGTCCCCTGATCAGATCCCCTCCACCACCTGCCCACATTCTTCCTCTGCCCAGAAACTGGGGCTTCAAAGCTGACAGCATCTGACCTGCAGGAGACGCCAGCCGTCCCACCCACCACCCTACAATGGATGGGACCCTGGGGAGCACTTTTCTGACACAGGAAAGGTCAGCACTGGGGAAGTCAGCAGCAGGGCCAATAGCAAAGGAGGCTGGAGGTGAAGTGGAAATTCCCGGATGCGCTCATTTCTGCCTGGACACCAACGGGAGGGAGGAATAAGACCCTGTCTCAGCTCACTTGGTGATGGCTCCACTCCTCAGCCAGAGTGTTAGGGAGGGATGTCTTTGCAAGGCTTGCCCCTCTCAGTTCCCGTGAGCAGGTGCAAAGGACGGAGATGCCCAGGAGTGTGTGTGGGCCGGCCGCTTGTCCCGGGCCGGGTCTGCCTGCTGCTTTGAGCCTCAGCGCAGGAGGTGCACACAGCCAGCGGCCTGCAAACCTGACTTTAGACATGGGAGCTCCCAGCAGTGCCAGCCAAAGCCAGGATGCCCACATTCCTTGGGACCCACCAGCTTCCTCAGTCTCCACCCACCACGCCCGCATTGCATCTCAACAGCAACACTGTGAGAAAGGCAGGCAGGCTGTTGGGCCTACCTCGGAGTCAGGCTGGTTGCAGTGAACTCCAGCCCTGGTGTCATCTGGCAGGTATCTGGAGCCGCACACCATGGACAGAACTGGGGATGGGACACTCAGATCAGAAAGGAACTGCACGAAGCCTACGCGCTCACTTGCCTAGGTCACTTAGTGTGACCCCAGCCCATGATTGTTGTCTTGTCTTCATCCAAAAAGTGAAGGAGGCCAGAACTCGTCAGGGCAGAGGGAGGGACTGGAATGCCCAGGAAGTGTCTGCCTCGGTAACAGTTTAGACAGCCCACTTCTGACACTGAGTACCAGTACTATTCTATGGACCAATATTGTAGCATGCCAGCTTCTGCATCTGCATATACAGCCTAGGTTTCATCTCCCAGACATTGCCTTAAGATACCTTCAGACCCTTAACATGCCTGGAGGCACTCTCGGGACGTGGTTAACAGACTTCCTAGTGTCCATGCTACACCAGGTGCCAGTACTCACCAGGTAGCAGTACTGTACTAAGTACTGACACAGCACTGGGCATCAGTACTACAGTGAGGTCAGTACTGCAGTAGGTACCAGTACTACATTAAATACCAACACTTCACTAGACATCAGTATTGCACCAAGTACCTGTACTATACTAGGTACTAGCACCGCACTGAGTACCAGTACTGTACCATGTACAAGTACTGCATTGGTGACAGTGCCACACTGGACTCCTGTAGATAAACTAGATACTAGTATGACGGTGTATGCAAGGACTGCACTAGTACTCACTAGATAGCAGTGCTGCACTATGCATAAGTACTTATACTAGGTGCTGTTATGAGTACTGCACCACTCCTGCGGAGTGCTGTGGGTCTAGCTCTCAGGGACTGTCCTGTGTGGCTGGAAGACGCATGGTTGTGGGTTCATTGGACCACTTTTGTCCTCCTCACCCGCACCAGGCCGCATGGTGTCTCCTCCTGACCATGAGGACAGGACACGAAGTCCACAGTCGACCTCAACCAGAGCAGAGCCAGCTGCTGTCACCGCTGACATACTGGTGCCAGCGAGTCAGGGAGTGCACTGCCCACCCCGCGCTGCCCACCCCGCGCTGCCCACCCCATGCTGCCCACCCCACGCTGCCCACCCCACGCTGCCCACCCCAACGCTGCCTGCCCTGCCCAGCCCATACTGCCCACCCTGCGCTGCCCACCCCACGCTGCCTGCCCTGCCCAGCCCATACTGCCCACCCTGTGTTGCCCACCCCAACGCTGCCCACCCCAACGCTGCCTGCCCTGCCCAGCCCATACTGCCCACCCCAATGCTGCCTGCCCTGCCCAGCCCATACTGCCCACCCCACGCTGCCCACCCCACGCTGCCCACCCCACGCTGCCCACCCCACGCTGCCCACCCCAACGCTGCCTGCCCTGCCCAGCCCATACTGCCCACCCCGCGCTGCCCACCCCACGCTGCCTGCCCTGCCCAGCCCATACTGCCCACCCCGTGTTGCCCACCCCAACGCTGCCTGCCCTGCCCACCCCGCGCTGCCCACCCCAATGCTGCCTGCCCTGCCCAGCCCATACTGCCCGCCCCGCGCTGCCCACCCCATGCTGCCCACCCCAATGCTGCCTGCCCTGCCCACCCCATACTGCCCATCCCATGCTGCCCACCCCGCGCTGCCCACCCCAACGCTGCCCACCCCAACGCTGCCTGCCCTGCCCACCCCATACTGCCCACCCCATGCTGCCCGCCCCGCGCTGCCCACCCCAACGCTGCCCACCCCAACGCTGCCTGCCCTGCCCACCCCATACTGCCCACCCCATACTGCCCACCCCATGCTGCCCACCCCGCGCTGCCCACCCCATGCTGCCCACCCCAACGCTGCCTGCCCTGCCCACCCCGTACTGCCCACCCCGCGCTGCCCACCCCGCGCTGCCCACCCCGCGCTGCCCACCCTGTGCTGCCCACCCCGCGCTGCCCACCCCACGCTGCCCACCCCAACGCTGCCTGCCCTGCCCAGCCCATACTGCCCACCCCGCGCTGCCCACCCCACGCTGCCCACCCCGCGCTACCTGCCCTGCCCACCCCGCGCTGCCCACCCCAATGCTGCCCGCCCCGCGCTGCCCACCCCACGCTGCCCACCCCAACGCTGCCTGCCCTGCCCAGCCCATACTGCCCACCCCGCGCTGCCCACCCCACGCTGCCCACCCCGCGCTACCTGCCCTGCCCACCCCGCGCTGCCCACCCCAATGCTGCCTGCCCTGCCCAGCCCATACTGCCCGCCCCGCGCTGCCCACCCTGCGCTGCCCACCCCAACGCTGCCTGCCCTGCCCTCCCCATACTTCCCACCCCGCGCTGCCCACCCCATGCTGCCTATACTGCCCACCCTGCGCTGCCCACCCTGTGCTGCCCACCCCAACGCTGCCTGCCCTGCCCACCCCATACTGCCCACCCCGCGCTGCCCACCCCATGCTGCCCACCCCGCGCTGCCCACCCCATGCTGCCCACCCCAACGCTGCCTGCCCTGCCCACCCCGTACTGCCCACCCCGCGCTGCCCACCCCGCGCTGCCCACCCCGCGCTGCCCACCCTGTGCTGCCCACCCCGCGCTGCCCACCCCACGCTGCCCACCCCAACGCTGCCTGCCCTGCCCAGCCCATACTGCCCACCCCGCACTCCCCACCCCAACGATGCCTGCCCTGCGCTGCCCACCCCACACTCCTGCCCTGCGTTGCCCACCCCACACTGCCCACCCCATGCTGCCCACCCCACACTGCCTGCCCCTGCGCTGCGCACCCCATACTGCCCACCCCACACTGCCTGCCCCGCGCTGCCCACCCCAATGCTGCCTGCCTTGCGCTGCCCACCCCACACTGCCCACCCCAACGCTGCCTGCCCTGCCCACCCCACACTGCCCGCCCCACACTGCCCACCCCATGCTGCCCACCCCACACTGCCCACCCCATGCTGCCCACCCCACACTGCCTGCCCCGCGCTGCCCACCCACACTGCCCGCCCTGCGCTGCCCACCCCACACTGCCCACCCCATGCTGCCCACCCCACACTGCCTGCCCTGCGCTGCCCACCCCACACTGCCCACCCCGCACTACCTGCCCTGCCTGCCCCCGCGCTGCCCACCCCATGCTGCCCGCCCCACTCTGCCTGTCACTCACTGCCTGTCATACACTGCCTGCCACATTGCCCACCACACACTGCCCACCACGGGGCCCGTGTGTCAGACACCACCCAAGCCAGCAGGGCTGGCACAGGCCCCAGCTGGGAGGGCTGAGCTTGCTCTTCAGGTTGCTCCGGTGCCTGCCTTGTTGTCGGCACCACTCTGCCTCTGCCTCCCCCTCTGCAGTTTACGGATGGAAAGGTGAGAGGACAGGACCAGGCTGCAAAGGGGACCCAGCTGGTGCCTCACACACATGCACACATGCGCACATGCGCGTGTACACACCCACACGGCCATCCCTGCATCCCTCCCAGCTCTTCCGGTCCCTCCCTGGCAGTCCCAGGGCACTGGTGCTGGACAAGGTCCCCAGAACCCTGGGGCCTCTCCTGGGCCTCCTCCCACCTCTGAGCAAGGCCTTCTTTTTGCTGTTCGTAGGTCCCCCGAGTAGATGGCATCCCTAGGAAAGGCCTGGCCCGGTTAGAATGGGCATGAAGGTTGAGGAGAGCCTGTGATTGCAAGTGGAATGCCGTCCTGAGAATTAGCAGAGAACCTTCCGGAAGGAAGGAAGCTGCTCTTCAGGCTGCAGGTACATCAGCCAGCAATTAGGAGCAGGAGCCTGATGGAGAGAGCAGGGGCCGACTCTTCGCCTGGGCCCTGATTCCATAATTAGCTCTGGGATCCAAAGAGGTTCTGCTGGGAAGATGTTTTTCTCTGGTTCGTTCACCACTGCTGCGCTTCCTAATCGACCACTTTCCATCCCAGCCCGGGCTGCACCGGAGGTCTGTGCGCCTGGCTTCTCCATCATTTCTTTAGGCCAGGTCATTATCACCAGGTTTGTGCTCATAGTTCAGTTGGTTTAGAACGACTCATCCAAGAGCTTCGTTACTGTCCCCAGGTACCAGCTGGTACCCTAGGCTCAGCTCTTGATGCAATACATTGGGGTGCTGGGCACACAGCCCGAGAGCCACCCCAACCCATGTCCACACGCATGCACCTGCCCCCATGTCCACACGCATGCACCTGCCCCCATGTCCACACGCATGCACCTGCCCCCATGTCTTGACACACATGCATGTGCCCCTATACATGCTGACATGCCCCCACATGTGTTGGCACACGTGCACACGCCCCACATGTGTTTACAGCGTGCATGCATGCAGCTTGCAGCCTGTCCGTGCATCCTGCCCACCACAGGGAGCAGGCACAGAGCCCAGCCTGCCTCACGTGCTGGGCCAGCTCTGTGTCTGGCGTAGTTTTTATGCCACTTCCATTTCCAAACCCACACCTGAGTGAAAGGCCGTTTGCTCTCCCAGCCCCTGGGAGCAGCTCTCCAGCCAGAGCTGATGTCGTGAAGGTGGTGGATGGGGAGAGAGAGGAAGGGCCCGTGGGAAGGGGCTATGAGGCAGCACCCTGTGTCCCCCGTGGCCACCTCAGCGAGCTGCTCTGTGCCCCACACCGTGGGACACCCCCAGCCTCCTCTAGGTAGCCTCCCTCTGGCTGGTCTCCTCCGGGCAGCCTCCCCCTGGAGAGGGCCGGTCAGCTCACCCGTGGGAAGAACAGGCATTCCCACTCCAGACGCTTCCTCAGCGAGGAAGTGGTGGGCAGGGCAGGAGGTGACGCCAGCCTTGGGTTACAGCCGAGGCCCGCGGCCTGCTGGTGGTGAAGGAGCCCACCGCCCCTGCCTCCCTCTCTCCTCCCCCTGCTCCTCCTCTTTTCCTTCCCCTCTTCCCCTCCCTGGCTCTTTGGAAATAAGATTTTCATGCCCTCCACTTACCCAGTTAAATGATACCCCTCAGTAATTCCTGCGGAGTTGTGCAACCGTTCTCATTCCATTTCAGAACATTTCCTCACCCTGAGAATTGCTTTACTGCTCAAGCCTTCCAGTCACACCTCTGCCCTCCCCATCTCTTGGCCTTTCTCTGTGTGTCTCTGTCTCTCGGCCTCTCTGTGTCTGCTTTCTGCCTGTTTCTCTCTGTTTCTCTTGGGTGTCTCTGCATGTGTCTGTCTGTCTTTCTGTCCTGCTTTCTGTCACTTCTTTCCTTAATGGGGTTTTCTTTATTGAGAGCAGGCCCGACAGACACTGTGTAGACTATGGCAAACAGGACAGTCTCCATCCATGTTTGTGTGGCGCGCTCCTCACGTCCACCTACAGTGTGCATGTTCAAGTCTGTGGGCTATGCTGCACCTCAATGGGACTGGAGAACAAGCCGCCCCAGCCCTTATGAGCACAGCGCTCAGCCTGGCAAGTGCTCAAGTCCTGTGGGAGGGAAGGGATTCTGGGAGCTGGATCTGACCAGTGGGGTGGCTGCTGGCCACTCAGGAAGATGTGCCAGCCAGGACTCCTGACCCACAAGCTTAACTCCATCTCTGAAGATGCGCATACAGGGTGACGCAGACCCAAAAGTGCCATGTGGGTTCAGAGTACTGCAGACTAACCAATCAGTAACTGGAGATCCCGTTAGTTAATCATCCACCCATCTATCTCTTGTTTATTTAATATTTATTGGGCTTCTCACAGAGGTCCAGCTGGTTGGATGGCTGGCTATCATGAGGGTCACAGTTCAAGGCCAGCCAGGTATAAAAGTTCACAACACCCCATCTCAACCTGTAAAAAACTGGGAGCGGTGGTGTGCACCCATGATTCCCATGAAGTGTAAAGAGGAGAATCACAGTCTTGAAGATCCTAGTCAAAAAATAATAAAAGCAAAACTGTCTGGGGCATCGTTCAAATGGCTGTGTGTGTGTGTGTGTGCATGCGTGCGTGTGTGCATGGTTCAAATGGCTGTGTGTGCATGTGTGCCTGTGTGCGTGTGTGTGTGTGTGTGTGTGTGTGTGTGTGTGTGTGTGTGTGTGTGTGTTAGCTACAGGGACTCATTCAATACAGGGAATGTATCTTGCCTTTTTATAACTCCCACTACATGCTAAGCATATAAAAACGCTAAGAAACACCATAGTATTTGACACTGAAAATGCTATTTTTTATGTCTTTAGCCACTAAAACTTAGGAGCCAGGAAACCATTTTTTTAGCTTCTTCCTCCCAGTTTCCACCGTCATTGCGAAGTTTGTCAATATCTCAAAACAGCTTAGGAAGATAAATGAACAAACTTGGCCATTCACTGATAAAACTCTTCAGAATTCAACATGACGAATGCCCTGTCTTGCCTTTATTGCTCAAATAAGCAAAATCAGAATGGATTGCATAGTTATTTTGAGATACACTAAGTCCAGATCATTTTCTTCTTCCTTCATCATTTCTTTACCCATCCATCTCCACCCTGGCGATGGCTCATTACACGGCCTTGTGGATGCTTTAGGACAAATGAATAAATAAAAAGGAGGGACGAGAGGGAGGCACTGGCCAGCCCCTGCGTGAATCTCAATCTCTCTCTTTGTACACAGAGAGAGAGGCCCTGGAAGTTCCAAAACAGCCCAGAAGGTGGTGGATGGGGTCACTGGGTGAGCTGGCCCCTGAGGGCACTGCATAGTCCTCGGCCTGTGCAGAGGGACCGCGCCTGTCTACTGTCTAGTGGAAGAGTGGGGGCAGGAGGGGACCCCCACGGAACTTGCCTGTGGGTCTGCTCTTCAGGCATCAGTCTTAAGTCACTTGGTGCTATGTTTTCCCTCCTTGTATAAGCTCTTCACAGGAGAGCTGATTGCAAAGTGCCTGGGCCTTGCTCCTTCTGAGGGCTGCCACGATTCCGGAACCCAGCTGCCACGGACCACGTGGGGCCCTTCCCGCCCCTTGTCCTCCCTCGCTCTGGAGGTCATGAGTCCAGTCAGGGTGGAGGTGAGGCCACCTCTCGTCCAAGCCTCTCCCACTCTGGGCTGGCGGTGGCCGTCCTGGTCTGGGGCCTGCAGACACAGCTGCAGTCCTGGCCTGTCTGCACCGGTGGCTCCTCCCCGGTACCTGGTCCTCCTCTCTGAATGCCAACACTGTTTGCTGAATCGGGGCCCGTGACTGCACCCACAGAGACCTCGCGTAGAGCCATGGGGAGCTGGGCTTCAGCGCATTTGTGGGGTACCGTTTGAACTCCCACAGGTGTCCTGCTGGCCGCTGGGTGAGAGGCCCGAAGCAGAGGTGCAGTGTACACGGGCAGCGGTGGGCTACAGTCATGGGAGGGAAGCTGGTGGATCATGACTGCACACGTGCGGTGGGTGCCTCCTGGACTGCGTGACAGCTGGCTGGCACGTCCACCTCACCATCTTGCCTCTACTTGCCTGTGGTGCAGCGCTCGGCATCTACTCCTAGCAATGTGAAATCTGCACAGCATGGTCATGAACCATGTCTCCGCGCCCTCTAGGAGGTCTTGGCGCTTCATCCTCCTGCATCACGGACACAGCTCCCTTCCTCCAACGTGTCCCTGATGCTCCCCTCCCACCTCTGATGACCATCCTCCCACCCTCTGCCGACTGCCACTCGGCCTTGAGAAGGGACAGTCCCTGTGAGCACCATGCTCCTCATGCATAATGAAGTCTAATCATTTTGATGCCTTGTGCACGCGTGCTGCATGCTGTTGGTGGGTGCATCTTGCTATAGGTGTTGAAGTTGCAGGGTTAAATTTAAGTGCTGAGGTGTTGCCTGTATCTCAGATGGCCATCCCAGTCTGACCCCTACCACACACACACACACACACACACACACACACACACACACACGTGTGAGAGAGCCTGTGTCCTCACACCTCACCAACCTGTGCATCACAACCTTCTTTCTTGACCAGTCACCACCTCAGTGAGAGCTGACATTTCTGCTTGTTTGTGCTTCTGTGCTTTTCCATGCCTCTTTCCATGCCTTTTTGTGGATTGCTTGTTCATGTCTTTCATTCTTCCACCATATTTTATGTTTTTTTTATCTTACTTTTTGTGTGTGTGATTTTCACAACTTGCCCACACACATGTGGCTAATGTTTTTCTTTCTCTCTGTTTCCAAAGTCATTTTCTGTTTGTGATGTTTTTGTCACGGGAAGATTTAGATGTTCCCTGTGGTCGAATGTATTCTGCTTCTCATGGGTTCTAAGTCGTTCTTGGAGAGGCTTTCCCAGGAATCTCCTGTGCTTGTGAAAGCAGCATCCACAGACTAGGGCATGGCTCACGTGGTGGAGCACCAACCCAACCACATCCAAAACACACCAGGCATGCTTGTTCCCAGTTCAGCTGAGAGGTGCGCTGTCTGGCCCTCCCTTCTGGCTGCCTCCCCAGCCCGCATACCCTTCCCTGCACCCCACCCCACCCTGCCCTGCCATCACTTCCTTGGCTTCTCCCAGCCCAGAAGCCTTACCTCCAACTACGCATGGCTCTGATGGCTGTCTCTCCCTGAATCCTTTCCCCCTCTGCCTATCCCAGCTCCTTGTTTTGGTTTGTTGGTTTGCATTGTTTCTGATACCATCACTCAACAATCACTTCCAATTTTCTACTTTGAGCCCCTTTTTATGTCCACCAGCTTCACCTTCCTTCCTCCTGCTTCCTCCCATGTCTAGAAGCTCCTCACATCATTTCTTGCTTTCTCAAGGGACATTTACCTGTTTTCTCCCTAGACAAATGAGTGCGTTCACAGCTCTGATTCAGTGTAAGAAACCCCACATGATACAGGGTTCACTGGCAAAGCAGTCCGCCACTCTTCACGTGGGGTGGTGCCTTCCAAAATAAATATGAGAATCACTCTTCTACCTGTTGAACATAGCCACTATTACCAAATACATGGAACATCCCATTGTTGTAATAGTGTTATAAGGTTTTTTGCATGTTTCTTTGAGTATGGGTTTTATTAAGAACTTTGCATAGATAGGATTTTGTTGTCATGGTATCAGTACATTAAGAATGAAAACTACAAGTGATGTCCAATGGGAGATAAAGCTCTTCCCCCTGGATTCTCAGTCTGTGCCCCACCCCCACCCCCTTTCCCTGAAGAGGTGTCTCTATCAGCAGAAACAAAAAGAGGTGATCTCTCCCGGGGCGGCAGGCAACCTGGCATTGTGCTTAGAAAACTATCATCCTCCAGGAAAGCCAAAAATGAAAATATAAGTTGTAGGGATTTACTACCGTGTGGCTGTGCATTTCAATTTTTAATTTTGACTGCCCTGGATATTTTAAAAATTGATGTGTAGACTTCCCTGCATATTTTCTAGTGATGAATATTTACCATGTGGGTTAAGTGGCGATGGACCTATTTCAACTTCATATAAATTATGTATATCGGGGAAGATCTAATGGAGACTGAGTGAGACATTCCGCTCCATAAACAGAGACAGGCTCCTGGAGCTGGAGTGATGAGTGGAGGAAGACACATGGCTGGAGGGTAAAATGGAAGCACTCTAAATTCTTGGTTCCCAACACTTTGCTTTGTTTCTGTCTGTCTGTCTCCTCAGGGACCCTCAGAGTCTGGACCCACCGGAAGTCAGCAATGCAAAGCTGCAGTATGCAGGGTGGGGCCCCAAGGGACAGCAGCTGGTAAGCAGGCCAAGTTCAAGTTCAGCAGCCATATTTGATCTTCATGAGGTTGATGCTGTCTAGGCCGATCATTTCTCCCAATGGCCATTTCTCTTTGGACAGAGAATTTTCATGAAATGGGAGGAGCATGCTACATTAACTTTCTGTTGCTGTGATGAAATGCCTGGGAAAACTGCTCCCTGCGGGAGGGTTTGGGTTCATCTTGGCTCTACGTTCACACTTTAATCCACAGTCAGGCTCCGCTGGCTTTGGCCTGTGGCAAGACAGAGCATGGAGGAGGAATGAACGTGGTACAGCCACAGGGCTGCTGGAAGCAGGGGTGGGGGGGGACATCAAGGCCATTGCCCTGTGACTCACTTCCTTCAAACAAGCACCATCTTCTGACACCCATTCCGCTACGGACACATCCGTGGACCAATCCACTGGTGACATTCCCTTCCTCGTGACCTAGTTACCTCTCAATAGTGTCACATCTGGGTGCCAAGCCCTAGGGACATTTTACCCCCCAACACAGGGGCTCTGGTGCCCAGAGCCCTACCCGTAAAGTAGTGTCCAGCTGTGGCTGGGTTTAGACTCTAGATTTGCTGTGAATTGTAAGGATGAGGTTGAAGAAGGGTTCACGGTGAGTACAAACAATCTGTGTCGTTGAACTTGGCTCTTGGGGCTCACCCTCCCCCTGTTGAGGGTCTTGTGGAGAAGGCAGGCCTTCTGTCCCCTCCCAGCAGAGAACAGCACATGGGCGACTCCAAGTGGCCTCCTAGTTCCACATGGAGGCCAGGGGTTTCCACCCTCTAACTGGCAAGATGAGCTGTGTGAAGCCCTGCGAACTTTAAGGATGGTGAAGTGAAAAGAGCCCCACACAGGTGGCTGAACAGACAGGACTCCGGTCCCAGTGCTCACCCACTCACTCCTGGCCGAGGGTCTGCAGGGGTCTGGCGCAGGGGCTCCGGGAAGGTTGACATTTACATGCATCCAGTCCCACTTAGCTCTGTGTTGAGAAACGATGCTGTCCGCTGGCAGGCAGCTCAGACCAGGTGCTTGAATGTGGCTGTATTGAAGTCACGGTCTATGCAGAGCTGTCTGTTCCCTAACTATCATGGAAAATGGTCAGTTTTTTTAAATTTTGCATAGGGTTTTATTGGCTGGGCTGCCTACTGAATTATGAAAGAAAATAGTCTTTTCCCCTGCGGTACAATTATACTTTACTGGTTGCCGGTTTCTTCCATGGTCTTGAAATGGTTCAGAGGAATGGGAGTATATGAGCCACAAATGAGTTTTAGTGACTACTGAAGTGTCCCTACTGCTGGCAGAGACTTCAAGGGTATATTTAATTGTCAAAATCGGGGTGAGGTAGGAGGGGGTCATGAAGAACCAGGATTGGAAGAACTAAATATTTGTTAAGAAACGCATGCATATGGGGAAGGTGGCTCAGTGGTAGAGCACTTGCCTTGCATGCTTGAGGCCCTGGGTTCGATTCCTCAGCACCACATAAGAAAAAAGCCGGAAGTGGCGCTGTGGCTCAAGTGGTAGAGCACTAGCCTTGAGCTGAAGAGCTGAGGGACAGCGCCCAGGCCCAGAGTTCAGGCCCCACGACTGGACCCCCCCCCAAAAAAAAAGAAACGCATGCATAAATGGATTGCTTAATCAATTAATTTACATAGTCACATGTTCCTAAGCATTAAGCATAAAATGATTGGAGGGAGAGAAATCCACACCGTAGAACAGTGTGCCACACAGACACTGATGCCGAGGAAGGGACGGGATGTCCAGTTCAATGTTCATTGCTAACCTTTGGTGCTGATAGACTTGTGGAATTCTGTAGTTTATAAACTTATATGAAACTTGGGGTTCTTATCATGCTTTTTTCCTCTGGGTTTTATTATTTTTAACTGACACGCATGTGTACAGTTGGTGGGATACAGTGAGGTGTTTCAGTGCACATGGCCTGGCAGTGATAACCACATCAGATCATCAGCATGTCCACCACCTGACACAACTGCCACTCGAAGTCTGCTGTGGCTTTTGAAGGACACAACACGTTAAGGGTAACTGTCGTAGCCTCGTGCTGTGTAGATCTCAGCGCATTCCTCCTATCTTTTTTTTTTTTTTTTTTTTTTTGTCGGTCCTGGGGCTTGAACTCTGGGCTTGGGCTCTGTCCCGGCACTCTTCAGCTCAAAGCAAGCGCTCTACCACTTGAGCCACAGCACCACTTCCGGTTTTCTGGTGGTTTATTGGAGATAAGAGTCTCACGGACTTCCCTGCCCGGGCTGGCTTTGAACCGTGATCCTCAGATCTCAGCCTCCTGAGTAGATAGGATTACAGGTGTGAGCCACCAGCGCCCGGCTCATTCCTCCTATCTTAAGGGCAACTTTATGTCTGAGAAAAGAAAATGCAGCATAGATCCACAGTGAAATACTTACCATTCCTTAAACAGCTACAGTTCTGACATTTTGTATGAAGTAGGAGAAGCTGGAAGAGATTGCAATAAGTGAAAAGAACAAGCCAGACACTTAGAGACACACGCTGTGTGGTATCGCTTGCATGCAGCGCCAGCAAAGCTGACGTGACAAGTGGGGGTTAGAACACTGGCAACCTGAGGCAGAGGACGGGGGGAGGGCGGGAGGGAGGCACCTTGGTGGATTTTATCTCAAGGTCATCTCAGTGACACGCCTCCTTGTGCTGGCCAGCAGAGGCGATGGACCTCATGGTGAAGAGACTGTCCTGCATGCTGCGCCAGGGGTCAGCACACTTCCTCTGTGGTCTCGGCCACAACCTGTCCCCTGCTGGTGCATGTCTATGCAGATGTGGACAGTGTAGAAACACTGATTTCCCAGAAAGCCTTTCTGCAAACCTGGGCAGATGGTCTGGCCCTGTCCGAGGTGACCCCGTGTCCTCACGGACATCATCAGTGGGAACGGCCTGGCGGTGGGGTCACCCTTCACCTACCCCCATGATGAGAACTCTTGGAGCCCTCTCTGTCCGCGTGTGAGGAAGTGCGCACTTCAGAGCAGACCTTGCACGCGTGGGTCCATTAAGTGACAGCAAGCCACAAATCCCTCATTGCCATTTTATTCTAAAAGGTAAATATTGCTCCCTAAAGTAAATCTGCTCTAATGATAATGAGTCGGATCACAGCAAGTAATTCCCCGTGGGGAGCGGAGCGTGCAGCTGCAGCTCAAGCTCCCGGAGGAGACGGGAACACCTCGCTGAGCGATTGCAGCCTTCCTGTGGCTCAGGGACCTAAAAGTCACTGGAAACTGATGCGTGGGACGAAGAGCAGTGAAGGGCTCTGTCCTCTGGTGAGCACAGAGTCCAGTGGGCAGTCCTCACCTCCTGGAGAGAGCCGCCTACAACCTTCATCCAGACAGGGAGGTGAGGGTCACCTGCGTGGCAACGGCCACTTTGGAAGATACAGCATGCAACGGCGACTCTCTCCTCCTACAGCCGGGCTCCCACCAGCAATGCCCGTGGCTGCTCGCAGATTCCTACCAAAAGAGTTGCTTTGGGCCCAGATTGTGACCTTTCTACTGAGGATAGACATGAGAAACAGACATTGGCCGGAAAAAATCAGGTCAGAGGAGAAATGTGTACACAGTGATGACCAGGGCGTCTGCTGCCCTCTGTCCTCCACCAACACCGGGCCTCTCCTGCCCTGTCTCCTCCATCAGGAGCAGCCATACCCACCAAGCTGTGCATCACACGTCGTGTTAGCTCTTCGACCTTCCTGCATCTTCCCGTCTGTGTGACTGCTGGCTGGACGCTCTCCCTGTTTGTGCCCCCCACAGGTCGTCAGCTCTTCCATGAGGCTGTGTCTGCGGGCTGCGAGACACTCGCGTTTTGGAAATGTCCCTTAGTTTTCATATCTGCCATTCCTAGAAGAGACATTTCATCAAACGAACGGTTCTCAAGCCAGCTCTGTAGGACTGCTCTCCGTGGGCAGAGGATTTGTGATGGGATCTATGTTTTCCCTTTGAAATGAGCCATGGAGATGTTCCCAGCTATGCCCACACTGCACTAGCCATTAAGAACTCAGGGCTGGGCTTCTTTGAGATACTCAGAGGCTCAGAGACAATGAGAACCCTTCTCTCTCTGTCTCTCGCTGTCTCTCTCGGCCTCTGTCTGTCTGTCTGTCTGTCTGTCTCTCTCTCTCTCTCTCTCTCTCTCTCTCTCTTTCTCTCTCTCTCTCTCTCTCTCTGTGCCTGGCTTGCTATGATGCTCATGATAAAAGAGCAGCTTCAGAGAGCGGATTTAATACGTCCTCTAGGAAATCTTCCACAGCTTAGGATATGAAGATGAAGAGCATGGAGCGGTGTCACGGGAAGCCCCCCCCCCCCCCCCGGAGCAGGTGGGGAGGCAGGAGGCAGGAGGCAGGCGGCAGGGCCCGCACAGGCCGCCCAAGCTGCTTCCTTGGGTCTGCGCCCGTCAGGCCAGCAGGCTCCGCAGCGAGTCCCCATGGCAGCCTGAAGCCTGGCCTTCTGAGCCCTCCTGGCCTTCTAGCTCTTTCCTGAGCCCCCCTCCCCACCCCCCCCCCCGTGATCGTGGCTGTCCCTCCACAGCCCACCTGCCATTCTGGCTCTTTCTCCTCCGACCCTTCACCTGGGGAGGAAGGTCCACCCTCCCGGGTCAGCCGTCCTCCTTTCCGGGCAGCCTAGGGAGCTGCCCTGAGGCGGAAGCGTCCTTGCACGCCCCCAAGGCCCGTGGCTGCTCACTGGGGCCCACAGCCACCCCCCAGTGGGCAGAGAGCATTTTATTGAAGTTGACAAATCCAGCGAGGATAGACAGATTGATCTCCCCAACAAGGTTAGAGTATTTAATGAAATGTCATGTACGTGGAGAGGACCGGGCTGAAGTGACATCCCATTAATAACTTATAAAGGCCTCTAATCAGGTTGGGTTAATTTGGTATGCATTGTAAAAACATTTATCATGGGTACTGAAGCCCATGACAGAATCCAAGAAATTAATATTATAGGAGTGGAAATCGCCTTCTATATCCTCCAGTACTGGATGGAGGCTGTTTGGTGAGTGATTTACTGGCCCTACCAAGGCCTCCCTCCAAATTCAACGCGGCATATATTACGAACTGTGGCTGTGCGTACCTAAATCACTTTAGAACTGACTGGTGCTCGAGTACATAGGCTGAATTCTTGGCAATTAGCCGAAACAGGCGGGGAAGTGTCAGGACCCCAGATGATCTCAGCAAGGGACTTGAGACATGGTGTGTGATGACAGAAGCCGCTCCTGCTCCCCACGGACTCGGAAGGCACAGGGAGGTCAGAACACAAAGAGAAGTGTGGGATTGTGGAGGCAGGGGGAGAAGAAGGGTAGGTGATGCTCTCACATCAGTCACGCCGTGTGAATCTAGAGAAAGCGCTGAGGACAAAATTCCTTACAACCACAGCTTGTTATTAGGGGGAGCTATGTTTTGAGCATGTGGAGATCAGGCAATATTTGACTTCCTGCCCTTGGCTTATCTCATTTAACACGATGAGCTCCAGTTTCTACCACGTTCCTCAAAATGACAGTTTCAGCCTTCCTTATGGCTCAATGGCACCCCACATTTTACATCTGAATGGGGCACACCAAAATGTTCTGTTTTCTTTCCCCTTCTTTGGTTGTTGGGCCCCTGCGCTGGTTCCATATCTTGGTTATTTCAAATGCTGCCAGGAGTCTCTCTCCCACATGGTGATACTCATCCTTCAGACATATTTCTAGGAGCAGCATAGCATTGTTTTCAGTTCTCAGTGATTCTCTGCCCTGACTTCCAGAGAGGATGAATGAGGTTACCTTCCACCCTGAAGTGTAATGAGGGCTCGTTTAACTACACATCTTTGCCGCATTTGTTGTTTGATCTCTTGGTGAATTCCATTCACTAAGGGGTGAGCAACTCTCAGTGGAGTTCTGATGTGCATTTCCTTTGGGGCTAAGTGTGTTGATCCTTTCTTCAGATATGTCATCTTCTGCCATAGCAGAACTAAGGGACGGGTGTGTTGGGGCTAGAAACAGAGCCTGGCTGGATTGCTCACAGTGGTCTGGAGGCCTAAACCACCTTTCCTTCCTTCCTGTGGTTTCTTTGAGGCCAGTACAACCCAGTGCACTATTTCTCATGAAGAATCAGCTTTAGACAGAAGCCATGGCAGTGTGACGATGGAGAGTTTTAGGATCATCTATCAAAGGAAACACAGCACACCAGAGTACAGTCAGTGATAGAGATTTGGGATCACGTAACAAGGCAGTTCTAAATAGAGGCAGCATTTGGAAGTGTGCGGATGAGGATGCAGCTGTGGCTGGATCTGCAGCCGGGGTGCTGCAGCTCCTGGGGGTGTGCCCAGGCCCTGGCAGGAGGATGGATGGGATCTCCCTCCGTGCTGCCAAGACTCCACTGTGCACAGCGTGGGCCTCCGGCCTTATCTGACGGAACACCCCATAGGCAGAGGGAACGCCTCTTCATTTCCCAGCAGGGAAAGCCTCCGTGGCCGTCCCCTCTCCTCTGCTGTATATGGGATCCGTGACCTTTTCTTCCCCTAACCTGCTGAAAGTATGGTCAGCCCCACCTGTCCTAACAGCAAATCTTCCAACTGTTCATTTTAGTATTCAGCTCTCACTTCCCAATAACTTCACTCCCAGACCAATGGAAGCTACTCAAGGACAAAGAGAGCCTTTCATTATGCTTTTATCTTCCACAGCCCAGTGCTCAGTGTGGAGAATACAGGTTTTTGACAAATATGTGTTAAATGGATGAGATCCTATAGGGAAAGTAAAATTAAATGTCAAATTTATGGATATGAGCTCCAGAATTTGTAGAAATTGAAAAAACTTGGCGTTATAGCCTGAAAAGATTAAAGATTTAACAACTTGTCTGGCGGTTAATTGACTCCACGGCCCCGACAATGAGCAGCTTCGAGGAGGACATGCTAGATCTCTGAGGCTGACGTTCTTCTTAAGGGGGCTGGGAAGGTGGCTCAGTGGTAGAACGCTTGCCTTGCATGCCTGAGGCCCTGGGTTCAATTCCTTAGCACCACATAAGCAGAAAAAGCTAGAAGTGGTGCTGTGGCTCAAGTGGTAGAGCGCTAGTCTTGAGCTGAAAAGCTGAGGGACAGTGCCCAGGCCCAGAGTTCAGGCCCCACGACCAGACCCCCAAAAAAAATGTTTACTAAGCCATGAAAGGTCTGAAAACGAAGGTGTGAGTCGCAGCAGTTGAGATTTGCCCAGGGCAGGCTGAACCTCGTGAGTCAGGAGGGCAGGGGAGGAGTTCCCGGCAATGAGCCTCCCACCCCGTCCCAGGGCCCTGCTGGGAACTGCTCCCCGCATCCCCGGAGCGGTTAGACCTCGGGGATGTGTGCCCTTCCTGTGTTGCAGTTTGCAGCTCAGGTTGACCCCCACTGTCATCACCTTGGAAGCTGAAGCCTGAGGAATTATTTCCTGAGTGGCTGCACCATGCAGAACCCAGGCAGGCCATAAGTAGCTTGCTTAAAACAACTCTGCAAGGCGTTGGGGGGATTTTAGCAACATCAAATGATTCCCCCACTTTTTCTTTCTTCAAACTAGATGCCTCCTAGGCAACATTTGGTTAGTGCCCATTAATGGTAAGTCAGTCACCAAAACTGGAAATTGAACCTTCTTCACACTTTTTTTTTTTTTTTTTTTGGTTGGTCGTAGTGCTTGAACACGGCCTGGGCACTGTCCCTCAGCTCTTCAGCTCACGGCGAGCGCTCTACCACTTGAGTCACAGCGCCACTTCCAGTTTTCTGGTGGTTCATTGGAAATAAGAGTCTCACAGACTTTCCTCCCCAGACTGGCTTTGAATCATATCCTCAGATCTCAGCCTCCTGAATAGCTAGGATGACAGGCGTGAGCCACCGGCACCCAGCCCTTCTTCACATTTTTAAAGGACCCCTTCCGATCCTTCTCTCTCTTGGGTTTGGTGATTCTCATGTCACACAGTTAGTCAAGTTCAGTGGCAGCCCCAGTTGCACGTTTTTGTTTTATTTTTGGAAGGGACAGGTCTAGGAATTGAACTCGAGACCTTGTGCTTGCTAGGTAGGAGCTCTACCATATGAGTCATGACCCCCACCCCAGTTTTTTGGGGGGTATGCCTACTTTTAGGTATGTGGTAGCTAGAACCTGGTACGCTGAGTTCTACTCTAAGGAAGAGTTAGCGAGTGAGTGAGCTGATTGTCTTGTCTATTTGCTGCATTGGAAACGAAGCATGGGCTGGGATGGTGTGGTTCCGGCTGTAACGAGGTCTCTGGCCCTGCACAGTTGGAAGGACGTTTTCGTTTCCCTGGCCGGTCCTCACTTGAACCGTATCGCCCACGTCTGATGGGAGCTGAGGCCGCCTGCCCGCACAGCCTCAGGCTCTCAGCCGCAGGCGTGTGGTTCCGGCCACGCTCTGCGCCTGGCGTCACGCCGTGCCACCCGAGCTTCTGAGCTCTCGTGATAATCACCACCTCCCAGTGGCCCGGTCAGAAAGCCAGCAGCGGTCTTGACCACTACCTTCCTCACCTCCACTGTGTCCTCCCTTTGCACACTACCGAAGTCTGTCCTCCATTTCCAACATCACCTCGCACCATGCTCCTGCAGGCATCCATCTTTGCTTCCCTGCCCTATTCAAGAATGTTCTCCCTTTATTCTGTCCCTGAGAGATCGTCTAAAATGAGAATGCATTCACACTGACTTTCCTATATAAAACCTTCTCATTATCACGACGTGCACCTGGGATAAAGGCTAGATCACATAAGCTGCTGCGAGTCCTCCCTCACCCTGCTCCCCAGCTGACCACCCTCCCTGGCTGAGGACCAGCTAGGCTAAGCTGGGTGCAGCTCCCTGAGCACTTAGACCTTCTGTTGCCTCAGGATCTATGCTGCTCCTTCAGGGCAGGTTCTCCATCCCCACTTCAACCCTTCCCTAAAGCTGGGCTCAAGCCATCCTTGCTGGGACTGCCACAGGCTCCTGGTACTGTTAGGTCTCTTCTGCTTACCTTTCCTCCAGGAGATTTCCACTCCTCAGGACAGCGTCCTGTTTCCTTCTCCTGGGCAGTAATGTGTTCTTGGCTGCTGAGGGCTGACTGCTAGTTACCGTGTGAGAATAAGGATTCATAGCCTGAATCCACCATCCACTCAGTAAAGGCAGTCCTGTTTCCCCAAGGCAGACAGCAACCACCTTTTTTCTGATGTAATCACAACCAAGGCTCATTCATGGTTGTTTATCTGTATTTTCACCTATAGTAGAAGTGTGTTGACCTTTCGTTTCAGTGACAAAATTTCCCCCTACTCCACCCCCGACACACCAACCTTTTGTGCCTCAGGCTTTCAACCAAATTCCAGTGCCTTCACATGGAGATATTGATATACACAGAGATACATATAATTTACATGTACATGTGTTTATCTAACCGAGTTCATGTTTCTATAGCCCTCAAAATCCATATTTTTAGGCAGCCAAGGGATGTGGCTGTTGAGCAGAACTTGGGTTGTTACACTGTTCTTTGGAGTCACTGTCCCCAAAACCTAATCAGCAGAGGACACAGTCCACAATGGTTCACTTCGTGAACACTTCCTTCTACACTTACTGTGTGTCCGATGTCACAGGATTGGGTGGCTCCAAACTCTCCCTGCCTACAGGTTCAGAATGGTGAAAAGAGTAAGTCAGGAATCAGTGGGAGAGGATGGATGGCTTTCAGGCTGGTAAAGATCACCACGCTGTCACGTGGTGTCAGCCTCCATCCACCTCCGTGGTGAATCATGGGAGAAAATAAATCTGTAAAGAAACAGAGCCAGCCCTAATAAGCAGCTGCCTGATCTGCCTTCTGCCTCTTGTGACATCCATAACTGAGCCAATATATTTGTCAGTCTCTGATTCAATGGCAGTCTGTGAATCCTTTCTCCAATAACCCTAAAATTTTAGTGGCCCAGGGCTCCATTTGAGAAACAAAGGCTTTTAATGGCAGATGACAGATTAGACTAATGGTTCTTAAACCAGCCTATGCCTTGGGTGTGTGCCCAGAGGTCTGACGTGGACCAGGGGGAGGTTGGGTCTCCAGACATTGGAAAGTCCTGCAGGTTCTTCTGGTCTCCAGTCACCTTTGACCACAGCAGGGCCAGTCCAGCTGCAGTGTGGGGGAACTCTCCAGTCAAAGCCTGTAGGCCTGAGGATATTACAAAATGACTCTTTTCTTTTTCTTTTTTTTAAAATGATGATCCTGGGGCTTGAACTCAGCGCTTAGGTGCCGTCTCTGAGCTTCTGCTCAAGGTAGGTGCTCTACCACTTGAACCACAGCACCGTTTCCAGCTTTTTAGTAGATAAGAATCTCACGGGCTTTCCTGACCAGGCTGGCTTTGAACTTCGATCCTCAGATCTCAGGATTACAGGCGTGAGCCTCTGATGCCTGGCGTCCTACATGAGAAGTTACTGCCATGTTGATAGATGTTTCATGTAATGTTGATTACCGTAGTGTAATTTTTCTCCCAGCAGACCTACAAGCCATAAAGCATATCAGAATGCCAACCTGTTACAGGGGAAAGGCCGAGGTCCAGATAGTGCTGGGTGAGGTGAGACCAGCCACCTTCTATCAAAGGGCTCACAGAGTTCCTGTCATCCTTGGCTGGGCATTTTGACTCTTTTAGAGAGTGACTAAACCAGTGAAACTCCATTCAGTAGTGAGATTAAATTCCATTCAGCAGTGAGAAACCAGAAGTTCATAAATAGATTCACCTGAGCAAGGTCATATGGGGGCGGAGGGAGGACTGGGAACAGAAACCCAGAGCCCCAGTTTCTTCTCTAGACCAAGTGAATCAGAGCTGTGTCCCAAATGACGCGGCACCAGACCCAACGGGCTGGTGTCTATGGAAAGTCTGACAATCTTTTAAATCCCCACAAATTCAAAGGGCTGTTATTCTGTACATGATATGATGTGTCCGTTCAAGTCCACTCAGAGGGACCTTCATGGTTTTTCCAATATACAGAATCTAACCATCTCCTGAGACGGCCCTGGTTCACTCCCTCTCTCCATTCTCCTGACTAGAAGAAAAGGAAGCATGGGTCTATGAAATCCCTGCCTGCCATATTTTCTGGCTCTATACATGAGCTGCTAAGGCCCCAGAGCAGGTCCTGAACCCCAGAGGACAGCTCTCCCAGGAGAGCCAAGCCACTGCTTCTGCTCATGCTGAGCCATGTACAGAGCCCCATTAGAGGGTGATTAAACCAATAAAACTTCACATATCGTCCTGCCCAGGGAGCAACCTAGCCATTTTAATTTTCTTAACCAGACTGTGAAGAATAGTACAGTTCTGTGCAGGTGTCTCTGTTCCCAGGACTATTGAAAAGTCTTTTGGTTTTGGTTGCATTTTGTATAATAATGAAATACTTTGTAAATGAGGGTTGATAAAATGAGCACACATATTCCCTCATCTCAGCATGAAATGCACACTAGGCTCCCGCCGAGCTCAGGGCCTCCCCGTCAGCATTTCCTCCACCACCACCTCAATCTCCTCTGTGCTTCCCTAATGCCTTATAAAAATAATTTTTACTTTGGCTGGGAATGTGGCTTAGTGGCAGAGTGCTTGCCTAGCATTCATGAAGCCCTGGGTTCAATTCCTCAAGACCACATAAACTAAAGGCCGGAAGTGGTGCTGTGGCTCAAGTGGTAGAGTGCTACCTTGAGCAAAAGAAGCTCAGGGATAATGCCCAGGCTCTGAGTTCAGGACTGGCAAGGAAAAACAAAACAAAACAAAAGAAAATAGTTTTACTGATGGGTTCCAGTGGCTCACACCTATAATCCTAGTGATTCAGGAGCTTGAGATCTGAGGATTACAGTCTAAAACCAGGAAAGTCTGTGAGACTCTTGCCTCTAATTAACTAACAAAAAAACCTGGAAGTGGAGCTGTAGTCCAAGGGGTAGAGAGCTAGCCTGGAGCACACAAGCTCAGGGATAGTGACCGGGCTCTGAGTTCAATCCCCTAGATTGGCATTTTTTAAAAGTCTTACTTCATATTTATGAAGGTATAAGCAACAGCTCATTTACAGTCTTAATTGCATACCGTGGTTGCCATATGGCACACACTCTTGTCACTTCACCTTTGTATTCATCCTTGTGAGTGATCGCTGCGGATGTAGGTACATGTCACCATAGTTGGTCCATCACACAGACCTGTCACGGCGCTTGGTTCATCCTGTCCCTGGACATGTGGTATATTTGGTCTTAAAATCTATTTACAGTGTTGCTGCCTACATTTTTCTCCTGTCTCCCAGGGCACAGGTGCCAGTCCCTCAGGAGGGGTGTCATTTGATCCCAGATGAATTTGGACGGATTGTCTCTAGAGCAGTTCCCATTTGTACCACCTCTTCCATAGAACTCCTGGCCCTGCCTTTCTGTGTATTGTTCTTTGGGGATGGTTCAGCATTTTCTCATGTATATAATTTCTCTATACATTTTTCGTTTTCTTTTCTGTTTTGGACTGGTGCTGGATCTTGAGTTTGACAGCTTATATGTTGCTTAGCTTTGTTCTGCTCAAGTTTGGTATTCTGCAACTTGAGCCACAGCTCCACTTCTGGGTTTTGTCTTGTTTTGTTTTGTTTTCTGACTCATTGGACTTAAGAGTCTCATGGAGGCTGGGAAGGTGACTTACTGGTAGAGTGCCTGCCTTGCATGCCTCAGGCCCTGGATTCGATTCCTCAGCACCACATAAGAAAAAAAGAAAAAAGCCAGAAGTGGCACTGTGGCTCAAGTGGTAGAGCGCTAGCCTTGAGCTGAAGAGGGACAGCGCCCAGGCCCAGAGTTCAGGCCCCACAACTGGACCCCTCCCCCCCAAAAAAAGGGTCTCATGGATGTTCCTGCACAGGCCCTTGGAGCTGGGATCCTCCGATCTCGGCCTCTCGAGTAGCTAGGATCATGGGTGTGGGCCACTGGTGCCCCACTCTCTATGCACTTGTTTCTATGGCTGCTCACATTTTACAAGTTTGCCTTTCACCTCCATTGGTTCTACTTTGGTAGTTTAAAGAAAAGTTGATAGGGATGAAACGTTCACTTATGGTTTTCATTTTTGTGTTTCTAAAGAAATATGCTACTACTCTGAGGACATAAAGATATTCTCTTGTATTCAAGCCTGACATTTTTGTGATTTCATCATTTACAATTACGTCTTTAGCTCATCTGAAAACAAGTTTGGGAGAGGATAATGTATACATGCCATTCTTTGTGGGGAAGAGAACCATTAGTGGAAAAACTTTATTTTCCTTACTGATCTTTGGAGCTGCCTCTGCTGTGTATTACTTCTGTGTATGGTAAGGTGGGCAGGACAGGGCAGGTCAGGTAGGGTGGGGGGAGGTGACCTCTGATTCTCCCGTGTTAGGTGTACCAGGGAAGACCACAGCATGGAATAAGGAAATCTCTTGAACTTTGGCTTATGGCCTATTACCTTCTGATCCCCTGCTTTTAGCAAAAAGATTGTGAGCCCAAGGCTCACAATCTTGGAGAGAGTTAGTAATCATATTTTTGGGTTTTTCCTTAGCTGGGTGTGTATTTTATGTTTAGCCACTGCCAAGAATACTGATGATACCTACAAAAATAATGGTACAAAAATTCCCTCATAAATGAGTGCTGTTGACCAAGACAGGAGACTTGATCTACAAACTAAGGTGAAGAATAACACCAATGACTGACAGAATGCTGCAGTCACTCGGGGAGGAGCCCGTGGTTAGCTTGGCTTTGGGATGAACTCCTAGAATGGAAAGAACCCAGCAGTTAGAAACGGCCTGGGATGGATAGAGGGCCAGCCCTGCCACTTCCAGGGACTGGAGTAGGGTGGACTCAGGTTCCTCACTTGGAAATAGGGTTTCTGAGGCCTGACAGGGATGGTGCAGAGGCTCAGGTGGCCCTGCCCAGCAGAGAATAAGAAGCTTTCCTTTTCTGAGCCAAAAACGTTATCTGGACTCTGTGCCAGAGGCTAACCATGTTTGCACAGGTGATGGTAACATTAGAAAATGAAGAAACATGAATTTTGAAGAAAGGGCATTCGTCTTTTTGACCTTGACCCTTCGGAGTCAGTTTCCTCATCCATACAGAGGGTGATTGAGATGCCTACTCGGTAGGGTTAGCGGAATGTGGGATGGCTGATGTATGTCCTGAGTGCAGCATTCAGTCCCAGGAAGCAGAGAGCTGCAATCGACCCTTCGCAGTTACTGGGCAGCTGCTGTGACTTCTCCACACACAGGATAGCCAGCATTTTCTTTTGCACATGATCTCTTGTGCATAACATATTTTCCAGTGTCTGAAGGGATGGCGGTGAACAAACTTTTGGTGTCCAGAAGCAACAAGACAGTAGGGTAGGGTGCTTTTCTAGAGCTTGCAGAATTGGAGTTTCCTGGCTTCAGTCATATCACTCAGGGCTGGCTCAGAAGAGACATCCCCTTAAAAGTTTGGTTCCTGGAGAGCGTGGGGGACTGTGACTCAAACGCTGTTCTCCTTCTCGTTCATCTACCCACAAGTGCATGCCACCTTGCTGGGAGTATTTTTAAGGAAAGTGGCCATTTGGCTTAGTTCAAAAGCAATGCGAGTTGTCATCTCTCTGTTATGTTGCATTTGAAATTGTGAGCTCAGAGGCCATGAAGAAAGCCCCTTCCAGTCAGTTCCCGGAAGCCTCCGGCCTCGGAATGCTGAGTGACATCATGCAGCCCAGGGTCTCCTGGTGGTATGAGGAGTTTGAAATTTGGCCTTATTAATTAACATGTTCATGTTGCTTAACTTTTGGAGGGCACTGATTTTCCAGAAGTGCTCATTACCAAGCTCACTGCAGAGGGCTGGCTGCATATTAACGATTTCGTCATGTGCTCCCTGCGGAGCCCGGAGCCGTCCTGCCTCCCCCAGCCCACCTCCAGGATGGCGGGAGCCCGCCTGGTGCGGCTCACCGCCGTGCAGGGCCCTCCTGCTCCCAGAGGAGTTACAGCTGCTTCCGTCCTGAGGCAGAATCTTTTCATCAGCTTGAGCTCCCGGTGTGGGGCCTGAAATACCTGAAGTATCTCCTCGCCACCTTCCTACCCACATGCCCAGCCCAGGGCTCCTAGCGTGTGATCTTCATAGCCATGTGACCGATTATGAGTCTGGAAAGGCCTGGAAGAGCCTTCAAACACTTTAGAGAGACAGCGTGGGTGTCACAGAGAGGCAAGTGGGTATGCACAGCATAGCTGCGTCCTCTTGGGCTGCAGTCCCACACAGAGGAGCTTTTGAAGAACAGAGGTTTGTTCCCCACCGTGCTGGAAGCTGGAAGCCCGGGTCAATGCTGACAGACAGATGGACAGACGGGGAAGAACGGGGCTGAGGACCAGATTCCCGCCCCTCCTCAGGGTCCTCGTGTCAGAGAGCTGGCTGGGTCCACTCACAAGGTCACTGACCCTGCTCACAGGGCCCTCAGAACCCCACCACCTCCAGGACACCGCAGCCAGGGACCCCGTCACCTGTGGCCCATCAGACTTGAATGTGTGACTGTCCGAGGGGCATATCCAGTCCTAACACTGCACAGACGGCTCGGGTGCAGGATTCCAGGTTGGCCGAGGGGCCCGGCCCAGGGCACAGCACAGAACTCCAGCCAGACACCTGCTCTGCCTTACTGGGTCAGTGACTGAGCCTCTCTCTCCGTTTCCCTCTGAGACGGGACTTCTTCGGCATAGTTCATATAGCTGATGCATGTTCTGTGGTCCATGTGGAAGTGTGGGCAGCCAGAATCCTTGTGGCCAGACACCTGCATAGACAACCAGGACCTGGCACCCAGGTCGGCTCCAGGCCCCAGATGGCCTGCAGGGCACACTCAGGCAGAAGGGAGCCGTGACCTGGCAGCTTCTAGAACATTCCAGACTCCAGGTTTGAATTACTGACTCCACTGAATCTCTGTGGTGACATTATGACAGTGATTACGGGGCAGGACGAGAAGAGGTGGAACCGTGGCTTTCCCAGAGGCATCTAGGTTGCTGTATGGATGGGGTCAGGCTTGGGTCCTGGATGACCCCAGATTCTGTGTCAGGTCAGCGGTGAAGCCAGCTGGGCCGTGCTGTTCTGTCAGGGGACTGACTTGCTTTTACTCGCCAGAGACGGGCATTGGGACTTCTCTCCCAACCCCTGTGACATCCCCCTGTCCAAGTGCTCATGGACACCCTCATGCCTGCCTGAGCCTTGGACAGGTGGTCTGGATTGAACAGCCACCTCACAGCACGGTGCACACCCAAACACAAGGAGCAGAGACACAGCACTGCGCACACCAAACACAAGGAGCAGACACACACACTGCACACATGAAACACAAGGAGCAGACACACACTGTGTACATCAAACACAAGGAGCAGACACACACTGTGTACATCAAACACAATGGCAGACACAGCACTCACACCAAACACAAGGAGCAGAAACAGCACTGCGCACACCAAACACAAGGAGCAGACACACACACTGCACACATGAAACACAAGGAGCATACACACAGCACTGCGTACACCAAACAAGGAGCAGACACACACACTGCACACATGAAACACAAGGAGCATACACACAGCACTGCGCACACCAAACAAGGAGCAGACACACACTGCACAACATGAAACACAAGGAGCAGACACATACTGTGTACATCAAACACAATGGCAGACACAGCACTCACACCAAACACAAGGAGCAGAAACAGCACTGCGCACACCAAACGCAAGGAGCAGACACACACACTGCACACATGAAACACAAGGAGCATACACACAGTACACACAGTACTGTGCACACCAAACACAAGGAGCAGAGACAACACTGTGCACTGCAAACACAAGGTGCGGAGATACAGCACTGCGCACATCCAAACACAAGGAGCAGAAACAGGACTGTGCACACTCAAACACAAGGAGCAGACACACAGCACTGCGCACACCAAACACAAGTAGCAGTCACACAGCACTGCGCACACCATCACAAGGAGAAGCAACAGCTCTGGCTCCAGTGGTGCCAGCCCCAGCACTGGCCGACAGTCCTGCTGACCGCTTCTCAGCTCCCTCCTGGCCCCCAGGTAGGGAGGCTCCCGAGATGTGTGTAACTAAGATCACGCGTGTTCGTGTGGCAGAGGACACGTGCTTGTATGGCAGAGGTCACCCATGTTCTTCCAGGGAGGAAGCCTTGTCCCCACCCCAGAATTTTCAATGTGTCCCTGCATCTCTGTGGAATGGAATTTGCCGGCTCTAATACTAATGTTCTGTTGGCCAAGAGACTCGTGAGCCAGGAAACAATAGGAGATAAGCAAGCGTGACCAGACGAGGGCCTTGTCTCTGCAATGGCATCAGGCTGCTCGACTGGACCATGGCACAGGAAGTGTGGTTGGGGTATGGGCGTTTGCCACGGGGCTTTTCCTATCTGTCTGTGGAGAGCAGGGGCTCAGGACGGCAGGTCAATCACAGGCCCCCACTACTGGAGATGGGCCCCTGTGTGTATTTAATTGGCTTCTCTCATTTGTTCCTTGTTCCTGTGAATATACTACAAATACCACAAAGCATAAAAAGTGAAACATATATATATATATATATATATATATATATATATATATATATATATTACAGGCTTGATTCACTTTACTTTTGTATAAAATTCTATGCTGTAGCCACAGCTGCAGCCTGGGTCCTCTGTATAGAGACTCTGATGTGGCCTTTCACAAGATGTCAGGGAATTTCCTGATAAGGAGATTTGGTGAATGCGGTCTCTTTCCAGAGGTCTGGGGTAGGTAACTGTAGGTCTTAGAGATGGCAATAAAGGTGGCTTTGGTGAAGTTCCCCAAAGTAGCAGCACAGCCCTGGCTGAGATGGAGCAGTCATGGTTCCAGCCATCAGCAGCAGCTTCTTGGGGACAGGAGCTGACAGGATCCCAGTGCCTCTGGGGGCAGGAATGAGGCCACCAGCACAGAACCGCAGCGGCCTGTCACCTTGCACGGGACAGTGTGAGGCTTGCCCATCTTGTTCCCCCAGTAACCTTGCCGCACAGGGATGATGGAGAGCTTGGCCAAGATGATGGTCCCCGGATGGCAGTGAGCACTTAACCCCCAGATCAACGTGGCTGTTGTAGTAGCTAATGGCTACAAATGCCTTGAACCTGGTGCGCTGGCCAGCTGGAGTCTGCTTCTGCCTAGGCATAATCTTCAACCCCTCATCCTGGATGATGCCCCCAGGAAGAAGTCAACAATCTCAGACTCCTTGATGGGCAGGGAGGAAAGACAGATCTCCTCCAGAGACTTGATCTTCATGTCCTTAACCAGGCGGCCCAGTTTGGCGATGGGGATCCATTCCTTGTCTTCAGCCTTGCCTCCACGAGTCCCATGGCCACGACCCTGGCCTCTCACAGTCGCAGCCTCGACCCAGAGGCCACTACTGAAGCCTCCACAGAAGCCGCCACGGCCTCCCAAGCCTGGGCCACAGGACTTCCGGGCCCTCCCGCTGCATGGCGTCATCCGCCATTTGGTGTTTTCCCAGAGAAGGAGTGAAAAATATTTTTGTGAAAATAGGGAAGAAACACCTTTCATGGTCTCACAGTTTGTAACTGACATGAATATTTTGATTTGCTTTCTTAGGTACTTTTTACAGTTGTGGTTGGTTTTATTTTTGGACCTTTTGCCCACTATGATATAATTAACAGTTTACTAATGAAATGGTTGTTGCAAACATAATTTTAGTAGCAGTATTTCATTGAATTTTCATTGATTTATGAAAATTTAATTTTTCTGGTGGACAGCTAGGCTTTTTATAATGTTCCACGGCATAACTGATGCTTTAAAACCCTTTGGGGTTCAAAATGTGCCTGAGGTGAATTACCAAGTCATCAGCCGTGAACCCTTTTTTTTAAGGCTCTCGATGCCTATTTGCAAATCATCTTGTGAATGTTTAATCATTGCTCTGATTGCAGCCGCCTGACATCAGGTGAGCATGCATTCATTTGGGGGAGATCTTCCTAATTCTTCTATTTAAAACAACCTCTGCTACCATAATTCTATTAGCTCTCTATCTAAATCAGCATACATTTAGTTATAACTCCTAGTTGATTAAATTTGCATGTGTTTAATAGGAAATTGATTATTTTCTGTAAATTAATACCAGTGACATCTTTCTTGTGACTTGTCTGGTTTAATCTTTACCCCAATTCAGCTCTACCTGACTTAGCTATATGAATAATAGAGAAGGCACCAGGGCCCATGACACAGATGACAAATCTGGGGGTGGGGGGCAGAGACACTGAGCCTTGAGGAGGCAGAGACAAACTCAGGATAAGGGAGCCAGAGAAACAGGAATTTCAAGCACTGAACATGAATCCTCTCCATGCAAAGCACTGAGCCCACCCAGGCTCCACAGCACCATCCCCAGAGGAGGGAAGGTCCAAGAACGGCCAACTCAGCGACATGGAAGCCAAGGATCTGAACACGGAGCAGCTTTGCCAGGCAGTGTCTGGGGCTCCGCAAACACAATTGCTATCCAGGTCCCCAAGGCCAACGCCACCATACCATGCCACAGGTGTGGTGTCTCCAGCAGACAGTCTGGAGAACCTGCACAAGGCTTCTTGTCTTTTTTGGAAGCCCAAAGCCATTCATATCTGGACTGTTTGCAAAAAAAAAAATACAGAAATGTTCCAAGAAAAAATTGATTTTTCTATCACCACAGATGATAAGTGAGAATTCATTCACTTCTTTGGAGCCGGAGGATGGCTTTTGGCTCCCTGTGCAATTTGAATTTACCTGCAACACAAGGAGATGTGTGAGTGGAGACAATCTCACTTGTTTTCCCCAGTCATTCAACTTGCCAGTGTCTCCGTGTTTTTAGTTTTCCATTTTCCCTGTGTTTCCACTCAGGCCTGGCCCAGAGTTCCCAGTGTTCTCATGGCTGCTGGCACTGGTTGTAATTTTTGTTCCTTTTGGCCAGCAGAGGCAGCAAGCCGTCCGGCGTGCTCTGAGATCTCTGGCGGCAGGTGAGTGGACTTTACCAAGTGAGGGTCATACTCCCTTTCTGGGCTGTTGGGACAGTAGAAGGGCCAGAGTTCAGCCTTGAGTGTGCGCCAGGGAAGCCCGGGATCCTCTGCTTGCAGGTGCAGTGGCCACATGACGCAGTGCGAATGTGAGAACAGTAAGGCATAGTAAGAGCCAGCTTACTGAGAGCGAAAATACATAAAGTACATAAAGCATAGCAAATACCAATGACCCTCTCCTCAGGGCAGGGCCCCGGGTGCCCTCCAGATGGGGGTTTTCACTTCAGGGCCACTGGCTGGATATGCTCACCAGTCACCAGCTGTGAAACAGCAGGCTCTGCTCACATCTGCCACAGCTGCAAGCAGAGGCCAGGTCCGCCTGGGGAGGGATCTCAGTCCCATGGAGGGACCCCAGATCCGCCTGGGGAGGGATCTCAGTCCCACAGGAGGGACCCTGAAGGGAGTCTGTGGTCAGGGAGTTTGGGGTGAGTGCTCCCTCATGGTTTGGAGTACATGGAGAGGCATCATTCTTGGAGGGAGAGCTCAAGACTTGCAGGCACAGGGACCACCAGGGAGCAGGCACTAGGCCACCTGAGGCCAGAGGCATGAGAAAGAGTGTTGCATCCCATATGACAATCACATGTGGACAAGCCACGTGTGTTCAGCCTCAGTAAATCCACATGCTCAACAGGAGCACAAATGACCCTGAGGAGGACAAGCTGAGACCCGTCACCACACGCCAGCCAAGACCCGTCCATACACCAGGCAAGACCTGTCACCACACACTGGCCTAGACCCGTCACCATGCACAGTAGCCGGTGCAGGCAGAGCTCAGGGAACAGAAATGCATAGACAGCTCTCACGTTCTCTACCCACCAGCAGCCAGGAGGACAAAACCAGCCGTCTGGGGGCGGGGGCGGGGGGGGGGGGGCATGGAGCCAGGGTCATTTGGACCTGCTCAGCACTCTGCTGCTGTCTCCTAGGATTCCCTGCCCCCTGCGTGTCTCGTGTCTCAGCTCAGGGGTCACTCTCCACATGGAGGTGCGAACTGCCCTGACAGGATGACTACACTATGACTCAGTGGTAGAGCACATGCCTTGCACAAAAAGCTCAGGAACAGCATCCAGGCCCTCGGTTCAAGCCTCAGGATTCACACACACACACACACACACACACATTTTCTGGGTCAAAATGTGAGTTGAGCACTTGAGAAAAATCATGAGAACTCTCTCAGCAGGTGACATGAAACACACATGCATGAGAATGTCTTTTCTGTGTCACCACAGACTTGAGAGCTCCTGATAAAAGCTGTAATATCAGGTTATCAACAAGCCTTTTTCTCTCTTTGCCCACCGGTACTAAGTCCTGTCTTAATTTGCTGACATGGAAATTTGATATAAGGATTTTTGTAGGAAAGAGCAAAGGGGGAAATATTCAACTAGGCATGCACCAGCCCTGCCGCCACCACTGCATCATGGAGGGAGGTTACAGAGACTCAACCCATGGTGCTAATAATGGCCCCCTTCAGCTGCTTCCTAACCTCCAAGGCTGCTTCTGTGACTCACTTCTCTTTACACATCTGACAGTACCAGGAGGCAGGCACAGCAGGCCTGATTATTGGCACTCATGGATGGAAACTCAAATGGCAGAAAAGTCAAGAGACTCACTATATCCCCGGATGAGAACCAATGTAAGAAGAATCAAGCGTTCAGGATTTTAGGCTGATGGATTCGTAGGGAAATAGCAATGTTGTGGTTACAGTTATTAAAACATGGAATAAGAAGACACAAAAGGAATAGACTGAATCCTAAGACTTGGTTGATTACTAATTCAGAGAACAATCTCACAACTTGGGTCAGTGTGAAGGACCTGGCATCGCCAGCTTTGCTCGCCGCCTGGCCCATGGAAGATGTCCACCGATGTCTGCGGTGTCGACCTGGTGCTGAATGGGTAAGCGCCACACAAGCCTCCGATGCTGTTGTTCCCACCAACAGCTTTGCCATCCCCTCATCCAGACAGCTTTCCCACACGGTTACCAGCCAGCCTAGAGGAATGTGGGGCCTTTCCTTGTCTAAATGCCAGCAGAATGGCCCAAATGCAAGACTCCATGTATCCTTGTCATTATTAGATTGTATTGTATAAATACTGAAAACTGAGCTCTGAGTCCCCTGATAATGACCGCCCCCAGGCCTTTTAGGGCTGTCTCCAGGGGAAAACACGTCTCTGGCTCCCGACCCAGCTTTCTGCAGGCCAGGTGGCCGCCCAGGGCCATCACATGTCATCCCCATCGATGTGTCGTTTGCTGTTTGCTCTGCGATATGGTAGTTACTAGACAGCCATGGCACACGATTATGGGGCACCATGTGATATGTTCTGTGTCTCTCAACCACAAGAGGATCAGGGTCATTAGCAAACCACTCACCTGAAACACCTGTCACTTCCTGGTGCTGGGAATCGTTCAGCTCTTCTCCTCAATCTGCTCTGAAATATACAGTAAATCACTGCTGAGCCCAAGGGTGCCAGCCTTCCCTCCTATCCGACTGTCAACGCTTCCCCATCCCCCACCCCAGCAGGCTTTCCTCACCAGGGGCACAGGGGAAAAGTCTTTCTAGTGTGACCTTCTGGCTGTTTCCTGTGCGTCTGTGCTCACTGAGCATGTTTGGCAGTGGTGCTAGCTTCCATAGCATTAATGTATCCTCCACCCACCCACCCCCACCAGGCTGTACTGCTGGTCTTCCTCAAACACTGAGCTATTCAGCATGTCTTCTTTTTGGCCTTGATTTTCCAGAACTAAACACTAAATGGCGCCCAATTATAGTAATTATCTCCTCCTGTTCCTGATGTCATTAGATCCCTCTTTAGCTGTGTGCGTCTACTTTTGCTTTACTGCAACTGTCCTCCGGAGAGGCAGCTCATGCCTTTCTTAGAATCTGCAAGTCAGTGATAGAAATAGTTAAGGTATCGATTATCACTTAATATGTGTACAGGTGTGCATGCAAACACACACACACACACACACACCTTGATTTCTGCTCAGCACTATCCGAAAAAAGAAAGTTGTATTTGCTTTTCAGAGTCCCAGAAAAAGCAGTTAGTTAAAAATCCAGCTGACTGTCAAGCTGAGTGCTTGAGGAGAGTCTTCCTGGGCATTGATTGCAGAAGTGGACCATAGCCAGCAACCTCAGGGAAGGAAGCAGTTCTAGAACTCAGTGCAGTGCCACTCCAGTCCGTCTTCCACCACCACGCCAGCGTTGCTGGGTGGGGAAAATGAGTGTTTTTGTTGATGGCTGGCAGCAGCAATTGTCTACTGCCTACCTCATTCTATGAGTTCATGAATCCAATAAGTAGAGAAATAGGGGCTACTTCCCAAGTCGGGACCAGAATGAAAGAGTCTCTTCCTTAACTAGAAACTTTACCAAGGAAATGTATTGGAAGATCCCTTCCTCTAGAGAATTGTCATTGAACTTCCACAGCATTTACTGCAGCCAGGGGTATGTGTGCGTTGTATTCAGTCAGAAGTATTCAGACTCACGAAAGTGCGGTGCACGCTGTAAAGACAGAGGCCCGGGGACCCTGGCCCCGTCCACGTGCTTTGTTTCGTGGCCTCTCTTCCGTGTTTGGTCTGAATGGGCATTTGGTTTGGGGACAGAGCTGGACTTTCTTTTTTTTTTCCGGTCCTGGGGCCTGAACTCTAGGCTTGGGCGCTGTCCCTCAGCTCTTCAGCTCAAGGCGAGCGCTCTACCACTTGAGCCACAGCGCCACTTCCGGCTTTTTTCTCTTTGCTTATGTGGTGCTGAGGAATCGAACCCAGGACCTCAGGCATGCAAGGCAAGCTCTCTACCACTGAGCCACCTTCCCAGTCCCCAGAGGTGGACTTTCTAGAAACCTGTGCGGTCCCAGCCTTCTGGTGTAAGGGCAATGGAGCGCTTAAGACCTCGGGAGATGAAGGAAACGGCCTTGGCCAAGGAGGAGACAGGCCAGGCAACACGCAGGAGCCAGACCTGACCTGTGTGTCCACTTACGTCCCTGCGCACGAGGGAAGGGCGTCAGCAGGAGACATGGGGTGCAGGAGAGGAAGCAAAGCTAGGTGGTTGGCAAGTGCCGGGACCGCGCAGGGAGACGGAGGGCCCGGGCTGGCCGCAGAGGCTCGCCCGTCCACAATCCCACGGGTTCCCGGGGCGGGGGGGGGGGGGGGGCGGGAGGCGAGGTGACGGGGATCAGAACCCCCGAGCCCAGCTCTGCAGACCTGGCCACTCGGAGGTCCGCGGGCTCTCCCGCGCGGGGCGTGATCAGACAGTGGAAGTGTAAAAAGGGTGCCCAGACGACCCCGCCGACGAAGGGTGCGGCACCAAGAGTGGCTGCTGGCACAGCTCATGGGCGAAGCTCTCCTGAGGAAAGGCGGGCGCCTTTTATAAGGTCGGGGGCCGGAGGTGGGCGGCGCCTCACCTACTGCGCAGGCGCTGCCCTCGAAGGCGGAGACTGGCCTGCGAGGGGGCGTTTCCCGACGAGTAGCAGAGGCGGGCAGCGCATGCGCAAATGCCGGTGTGGACCGGCCGTCGGAGGTGAGCCGGAAGGGAAGGCCGCTCCCTCGTGCCGACTCAGCGACCGTGTCCCGCGAGGTGAGGCCCGGAGAAGGCCCCGGTGGGTGCTTGTGTCCACAAGACCGCGTGACGGCCACTTCCTGGGGGCACGGCAGGGCCAGACACTGAGACCTGGGCACACGCATGGTGGATGAAAGGGTGCTGCGCGGCTCTGCGCCCGCGCTTCCTGCCTCCTGGCTCCCAGCTCACTACCCTGCGCCCGCGCTTCCTGTCCAATGGCTCCCTACACTGCGCCCGCGCTTCCTGTCTAACGGCTCCCTACACTGCGCCCGCGCTTCCTGTCTAACGGCTCCCTACACTGCGCCCGCGCTTCCTGCCTCCCGGCTCCCTACACTGCGCCCGCGCTTCCTGTCTAACGGCTCACTACCCTGCGCCCGCGCTTCCTGTCCAATGGCTCCCTACACTGCGCCCGCGCTTCCTGTCCAACGGCTCACTACACTGCGCCCGCGCTTCCTGCCTCCCGGCTCACTACCCTGCGCCCGCGCTTCCTGTCCAACGGCTCACTACACAGCGCCCGCGCTTCCTGTACAATGGCTCCCTACACTGCGCCCGCGCTTCCTGTCCAATGGCTCCCTACACTGCGCCCGCGCTTCCTGTCCAATGGCTCTCTACACTGCGCCCGCGCTTCCTGTCCAATGGCTCCCTACACTGCGCCCGCGCTTCCTGTCCAATGGCTCCCTACACTGCGCCCGCGCTTCCTGTCCAACGGCTCCCTACACTGCGCCCGCGCTTCCTGTCTAACGGCTCCCTACACAGCGCCCGCGCTTCCTGTCCAATGGCTCCCTACACTGCGCCCGCGCTTCCTGTCCAACGGCTCCCTACACTGCGCCCGCGCTTCCTGCCTCCCGGCTCCCAGCACTGCGCCCGCACTTCCTGTCTCCCAGCTCACTACCCTGCGCCCGCACTTCCTGTCTCCCAGCTCCCAGCCCTGCGCCGCACTTCCTGCTTCCTGCCTCCTGTCTCCCAGCTCACTACCCTGCGCCCGCACTTCCTGTCTCCCGGCTCCCAGCCCTGCGTCAGCGCTTCCTGTCTCCTGGCTCCCAGCTCTGCGCCCGCACTGTCTCCCAGTCCTGCGCCCGCACTTCCTGTCTCCCAGCTCCCAGCTCAGCTGCCCCACCTTCTGCCCAGACATCCCCATCAGAATGCGGAACGGGAAACGTGCAGCCTCGTTGGGAGCCAGTCTTTCCGCTGGCTTTCATCTTCCTTTCATTGCACATACACCAGCATGGGAATGGACTTAGGATTGCCCACCTCGTGTTTCACTCACAGCTATTAATTAGCTGCCACCTGACTTGACTCAAAAATCCCTGGCAGGGTTAGAATATATAAAAGAGGCTAAACTTTAGGAAGACCTCGCATACTTGGGCACCCCCATTTTACCAGGCACTGAAATTAAACCAGAATGCATCCTTGTTTGCAGAAGTTTTCCAACTCCTTTCTGGGGCAGGCAGCCTGAGCAGAAAACTAATCTGCGATGGTGGTTCCAAAGCCTTCCTTGAAACCTGGGGAAGCGGCCTATTCTGTTTCCTACGTAAAACATTTAATTTGTGCTTTTCCTTGCATTGCACAAAACACCTTATTACAGTAGACGTTTCAATAACATCAGCAGTATTTTTTTCTAGTTCTTTCAAAAAAAAAAAAAACACCTGGTCATATTCTCATCTTGGCTCTTATAACAATGTCTGTAGATGTGGTGCATTTTGCAAAAATGACCAACAACTCAGCAACCCAGCCGTGTGTTCCGAGGAACCTGCAGGGTTGCAGGCAGGGAACTGGGGTGCTCAGGTCACCGCGTTGAGGTGCCTGTCGCTGAGAAAGCACACCCTGCTTAGGCTGATTCTCAGGTGCAGGCTGCAGGGGTGTGGCTGGTCCCTGGACCACTGAGTCTTAACTTTGATTGCACAACTGGCACCACCAGAGAATTTTTTTTTTCTTGTTGGTCATGGGGCTTGAACTCTGGGCCTGAACACTGTCCCTCAGCTCTTCAGCTCAAGGCGAGCGCTCTACTGCTTGAGCCACAGCGCCACTTCTGATTTTCTAGTGTTTTGTTGGAGATAAGAGTCCCACGGACTTTTCTGCCTGGGCTGGCTCTGAACCGTGATCCTCAGATCTCAGCCTCCTCAGTAGCTAGGATTACAGGTGTGAGCCACCAGCACCCAGCATCCAGAGATTTCTTTTTAAAGGCAGGTATTGGGGACCCATCCCTGAGGCTCAGAGTTCCCTCTAGGTTGGGCTGGTAGCAGATCAGGCCATCAATTTTTTACAGCTCTTTGGGTGAGCTGTTCTGCATGAAATCCAAGGGCCTCTAGCATGGAGGCCCCAGACAGGGAGAGCTAGAAGCCCAGTATGTGACCTTACTGCTCAGCCCTGTGGTGGGCTTCCAGTAGAGTGGCCGAGAAACAGCTTCACCCCTTTGCACACATCAGCTCCAGCATCCGCTTGCTCCTCTGAACGTGGGCTTCCCCTAGTGTCCAGCCAGCATCCCTGCCTCCCTGTCCACCCCAGCCGCCTCAGGTGAGGGCAGAAGGCTGCTGCCCCTAGCCATTCACCCGCCAGAGGCCACAGCTGAGCTTCTGGCCCGGTTTCCTGGTCCTCCCACAGGGGTCCCGGGCTGCTGGCATGCCTTTCCTGTGACCCTCAGGAGCTGGCTCCTGGCCACTCAGCCTCTGCCCTGCCTTCTCCTCCTGACACGAGGGTGTGCAGGAAGCATGGTCTCCATCCCCACCCCCACTCTGCCTTTCCAGCAGAGTGAGACCACTTCTTAGCTGTCAGTCACCCCCAGAAAACAGTTTCCCCCAGACGCCTTCTGTAACAGGAGGGACCCCTGAGTGGAATACGTAGTCACAGAATGACAGGTGCTGTGTGTTCCTGCTTACTTCAGATGAAGGACCTCAGTGCGTGGCAGTTCCTGCCTGTAATCCCAGCACTTGGGAACTGGGGCAGGAGGATTACAAGCTCCAGGCCAGCCTGGGCTACCTGGAGAGACCCTTTCAACATTAAAAAAATCTAACCACCTACAGTGTTCAAACCCACAGAGACAGGAAGTGGGATGGTGGGGGCAGGGCGGGGGGAAGTAGGGACAGAGTTCCCATCAGGACAATGGAAGGGCTGGGGATGCTGACAGGACATGCACTCGGTCAGGTGAGCTGTGCGCATGGGCTCAGAGAACTGCTTCTCTGAGCCTCTGTGAGGGAGGCCAGAGGAGGCCGTGCTGCCAGGCCCCAGCACCTCCATGCCATCCACCGTCCTGGTCCACATCTGACCTGTTTGCTAGATGGTGTGTGGCAGCCAGCACACAACCGTACCACACCGTGATGAGCCAGCACGGAGTGAACTCAGATCCCCGGGCACAGACCACATTCTTCTGGCCAGACGGATGCTGAAGTGCCTGGAGGAGCGGACATGGGTGTCAAACGGTGGACATTTGGGTGTTAGGCTGCTAAATAGCAGTGGTGTCTGGTGAGCTGTGCGGGGCTTGAGCATGGTCAGTCCTAAGCTGAAGTGCAGGCAGCCGAATGGCCATCGATGGCCTTGCCGGCACCTCTGTGCCAAGGGTGGAAATGGGTGAAATGCTCTGAGGGTTGTGGTTTAGGAGCTCCTGTCTGACCCACCGCCTTTTCTTCCTTTCCAAATAGATTTTCATCTTCGAGAACAACATCTACTACCGCGCACACGTGGGGAAGCAGGCCATCCGCGTGGTCTCCACGGGGAAGGAGGGTGTGATCTACAACGGCCTCAGCGACTGGCTCTACGAAGGTACTGGGGCGGCCGCGCTGCAGCCAGGAGGGAGCTGCGTGCGGCTGGGCGGGGGATGCGGCAGGGGACTGGACATGGCTGAGGCTCTGGCTCTGTCTGTCTGGGACTTGGTGTGTGGCTGGGCTGGTACATGGCTAGGTGGGTGAGTGGCTAGGTTGGTGCGTTGGCTGGGGTTGATGAGTGGCTGGGGTTGGTACATGGCTGAAGTGCGTGGCAGAGGCCCAGTGTGTGGCTGAATCAGCACGTGGCTGGGGTCCTATGTCGGGCTGGAGATAGGAACACTGAATGTTCTCAGGGAAGACTGTGTGGTCACAGGGGCCAGACGAGACCCCGCCCAGCCACGGGGCCTTGGTAACTTCACTCCAAAACTCTGCACCTGCTCTGTAGGTAGGGGAGGCCTGCTGTGCCCTCCGTCCATCCACAGATCACCAGAGGGCGAGTGGAATGCATTCCGCAAGTGCACAGCTACATCCACTGTGGTCTGGGGTGGGAAGAGGGTGCTGCTGTGTTCGTTAATTGAAAGTAATAGTTACAGTAGTAGCAATCAGTGTGACCAGAACAGTCACTGTTACTTATTTTTAAGCACAAGGACAAGGCCTCCAGGCAGCCCCCAGAGCCATGGGGTAGGAGCCCTCCCTCCATCTGCACCCCGCCCCGCAGGCCGCGCAATTCCCAGGGCCATGCAGGCTGAGCTACCACAGGACCACACCAACAACAGCCTGAGTCCTGACTCAACTCTCCTTTGCAATCCATAACCAGGAGATTCAAAGCATCTTCTTCAGCATCTTCTTAGTAACACACAGAAGAGCATTGCTTTGCCATTCAGGTTAAGCTTTCACTTTAGCAAACCCATTGACAGTGCCCTTTTGTCCTTCTAGGCCTTTACGCAGATGTGATAAGAGAGCAACCAGCCAGCTTAATCTGCTTAGTCGTGTTTGCTAGAAGGTTCTCTCTGTTGAGGCTTAGACTTCTGAACTTGGGAGCCCTGAAGAAGCTTGCTTCTTTTTTAATATCTGGAAAATATACTTTGAGGGTTGCTTTTGCCTAGTCAGCGACTTAACTGTTTTATTTCCGGACTGTTCCTTTAAGGGAAGTGGGTATGTAAGGAGCAGCCTGAATGCCTCTGCAGAGAGCCTGAATCTGGGCAGGTTGGTTGGAGCAGCTCAGCTGTATTAAATGGGAAGGAGCCGCCGCCACAGTCAGACCTTGTGTTTAGTGGCAGCAAAGTGCTTTATCGATCTGTTTTGTTTCCCAAGAAGAGGCACAGACATATTGAACATGGCAGGGTATTGGAGACATGGAGAGAGAAGAGGTAGGGAGCGGGGAGCTGCTGGGAAGCTCCTACCTCTCTACCACCCACTGTCCACTAGGGGCAGCCTACAGTGAGGGGAGCAGAGTACCAGGATGGCCCACTCCGCTCCCCCCCACCATGGTCTCCTCTCCCCAGGATGGCCTGCTCTGGCTGTCAGCTGGGTGGCATCTGTCTTGGCAGCATTCTAGACAGAGACCGTGGCCCAGGCCAGGGTGACTGGAGACAAGATTCATCTGCCAAGTATACATCCTCATTCCTCCAAGCAGAGGTTGCATTCTTTTTTTTTTTTTTTTTTTTTTTTGGGTCCGGTCGTGGGGCCTGAACTCTGGGCCTGGGCGCTGTCCCTCAGCTCTTCAGCTCAAGGCTAGCGCTCTACCACTTGAGCCACAGCACCACTTCCGGCTTTTTTCTTTTTTGCTTATGTGGTGCTGAGGAATCGAACCCAGGGCCTCATGCATGCAAGGCAAGCGCTCTACCACTGAGCCACCTTCCCAGCCCCAGAGGTTGCATTCTTACACAGAGCTGTGGTTTTAATAGGAGCGTGAGGATAGCTTGAGGTACCATGCACTGCTTGAAGTTTTGCTAAAGCCGGCTGGCCACAAACTAAAATCAGGACGACAAGGGGTGTTTTTGGTTGAGTGTTTGAATGGGTGCTTTTGTGCAAAGCTGACGATTGCACAGACCCTGAACATGTACACTTAGGGACAAAGCGTGGTTGTCTCTGCATTTTCCAGCAGGGTTCTTTGTCACCATGGTTATAGAACAGGTTACATTTTCCAATCACTCTTGGTTTACCAAGTACCACTAGATTATTTTCATCCTTATCTTAATCATGAGACTTTCAAGTCAGTCATAGTCCGGTGAAGCTGCCAGCCTCACACCTTGATACTGAAGCTTGCCTGCAGAAGCACATGCAGAAGATGAGGCATGGCATACGAGGCCCACCCTCTGGAAGCCAGCCGGCTTAGGGCATTTCAGGCATCCAGGCGCTCAACCCAGCCCAGCTGAAGTGCTGATGGAGGGCCAGGCTTCAGTGAACCTGCAGAGCCACTTACTGAGCATGGCATGGGCCATTGGGTTGGCATGGCAGGGAGGGTGGAAAAGGTGCCCTGCAGGGAATTCACTTAAAATCTGGTCTGCTATGATGACACCTGGGTTGAATTGAAACCCTGACTGTTCCAGAGCCTCAAAAGCTCTCAGGAGCAGGTGTGGAGGAGATGAGGGGATCACTGTGCACAGGAGCAGGTGTGGAGGAGGTGAGGGGTCACTGTGCACAGTAGCAGGTGTGGAGGAGGTGAGGGGTCACTGTGCACAGGAGCAGGTGTGGAGGAGGTGAGGGGTCACTGCACAGGAGCAGGTGTGGAGGAGGTGAGGGGTCACTGTGCACAGTAGCAGGTGTGGAGGAGGTGAGGGGTCACTGTGCACAGGAGCAGGTGTGGAGGAGGTGAGGGGTCACTGTGCACAGGAGCAGGCGTGGAGGTAAGGTGTCACTGTGCACAGGAGCAGGTGTGGAGGAGGTGAGGGGTCACTGTGCACAGGAGCAGGTGTGGAGGAGGTGAGGGGTCACTGTGCACAGGAGCAGGTGTGGAGGAGGTGAGTGCGTTGCTGTCCAGCTGAGATCATCTTCCTGGCAGTGGCAGTTGAGGTTTGGGGCGGCCCTCAGGGTGCATTCAGATGCCAGGGAGTGTGTCCATGGAGTGTGGTCATCAATAGGGCTCATCCTCCTCAGCCACACTCACGTGCTCCCCAGTGAGCACCAGGCCTGGGCTTGTGGTGTCCACTCCGCCTCATGTGGGGCTGCTGGGCTTTACACGTCTGCCTGGAGGCCATGCAGCAGCTGGAGGGAGGCCCCTTCCGCCATGCTCTTGTTTCTCAAAGCAGCTCTAAGAGAGTCCGCCCTTGTGACACTGCTTTCCTAGTCCTGCAAAGGTGCAGGTGAGCCCTAGTGGGTTCATTTGAGTTACTCAATAACTTTTTCAGTGTTGTTGCATGCTTTGTAATTTGAGGATTTTAAAAATGGAAGAAAGTGGAAGAAAGCATGTTTTTCACAGGGAAACCAAAGAACAGGGGTGTTTGTGGAATTGTTTCTAATAGACTTTCCTTGCCTATTTGCAGAAAAAGCAAGACATTTACAATCCATGAGGTAAAAACACTCCCTGGGTAGCATCTTACACATAACTGGTGTGCTGGAAATTTAAACTGATGGTGCCATGTTTTGTGCCCTGTGTCGCACACTGGCCCGCGATGTGCTAGTTCTATTTTTTTTTTTGTCTGTTATACATAGACCAAAGCCAATCTGCACCATCCTTAACAGTCTCCTATCAAGTAGCAATGACCTTGAACTCTTACAGGTCAATGGAGAATGTATGACCCTCTGTCCTTTTGCCAAGGAGTGGGTAATTCATACCTCTTGTGCAGCTTTTCTTAATCCTTGGGAAATACATCTCAAGAACAGTACTGGAATTACTTTTGGAGTGTCGGACCTGCTGGAATATGGATTCTTGGTTGGGTTCATCAACTGCTGGTTCAGGGCCCTCACTCAGTAATGAACCACACAGAAAGATCAATGCAGATTTACATCTGCCCATCCCACAGCTCCCCACTTAGCTGTTATAGTTAAAATATGTTGCAGTAATACACTGGGTATAATGTTCAGATATGTTCATGGTTATTGGAGCTGTGGCTTTCGAGTTGCCTCTGTTGTTTCTGTCTCTGATGTGCATGGTGGGAAGTTCAGACACAGCAGTGGCCATCAGGAAACCAACAAAACAAGCTCTTGGGAAGCTCAGCTCAGAGGGCAGCGCATAGGCATCATTTAGCTTCTCTGTCTCCCTCTCCCTCCTTTTATCCCTCCCTCCACCGTTCCTCCTTTTCCTTTTTCTGTAACATTTGCATTATTTGTCTCGCTTTCTGTGAGGAAGTGTCCTTGCGGAGGTCAGCGGAGGACGGAGCAGCTTCAGCACACCAGAGGCCCTTTGTTGTAGGAACTAGGACTAAAGAGGAGGCAGATTCTGTTTCTTTCTCACTCATCTTTTAACCAGTAGTGTTCAGTGTCCTGGAAATGTCACCCTGCTCTCCCAGGTCACCCTGAGTGATGCCACTTGGGGTGGGAAGTTAGACTCATGGGCCTGCTGTCACTTCCAACTGTACAAGTTCATGATTCTCAGTACAGTCCTATAGCCCTGGTGACCCTGCTGCAAACCATGAGCCAGCATTCCCAGATGGCTGTCCATCCAATGCAAGGTCCAGACAGCTGTCCATCCAATGCAAAGTCCACACAGCTGTCCATCCACTGCAAAGTACAGACAGATGTCCATTCAACAATGCAAAGTCCAGATGACTATCCATCCAATGCAAAGTACAGACAACTGTCCATCCAATGCAAGGTCCAGACAGCTGTCCATCCAATGCAAGGTCCAGACAGCTGTCCATCCACTGCAAAGTACAGACAGATGTCCATTCAACAATGCAAAGTCCAGATGACTATCCATACAATGCAAAGTACGGACAGATGTCCATCCAATGCAAGGTCCAGACAGCTGTCCGTTCAATGCAAAGTCCTGACAGATGTCCATTCAATGCAAAGCCCAGACAGATATCCATCCAATGCAAGGTCCAGACAGCTGTTCATTCAATGCAAAGTCCTGACAGATGTCCATTCAATGCAAAGTCCAGACGGCTGTCCATCCAATGCAAAGTCAAGGCAGATGTCCATTCAATGCAAAGTCAAGGCAGATGTCCATCTAATGAAAAGTCCAGACAGATGTCCATCCAATGCAAAATCAAGGCAGATGTCCATCCAATGCAAAGTCAAGGCAGATGTCCATCCAATGCAAAGTCAAGGCAGATGTCCATCCAATGCAAAGTTTAGACAGACGGCCATCCAATGCAAAGTCAAGGCAGATGTCCATCCAATGCAAAGTCAAGGCAGATGTCCATCCAATGCAAAGTCAAGGCAGAAGTCTATGCAATGCAAAGTCAAGGCAGATGTCCATTCAATGCAAAGGCAAGGCAGATGTCCATCCAATGCAAAGTACAAACAGATGTCCATCCAATGCAAAGTCAAGGCACAAGTCTATGCAATGCAAAGTCAAGGCAGATGTCCATCCAATGCAAAGGCAAGGCAGATGTCCATCCAATGCAAAGTCAAAGCAGATGTCCATCCAATGCAAAATCAAGGCAGATGTCCATCCAATGCAAAGTCAAGGCAGATGTCCATCCAATGCAAAGTCCAGACAGATGTCCATCCAATACAAAGTCAAGGCAGATGTCCATCCAATGCAAAGTCAAGGCAGATGTCCAGTCAATGCAAAGTCAAGGCAGATGTCCAGTCAATATAAAGTCAAGGCAGCTATCCATCCAATGCAAAGTCAAGGCCCATCTAGGCAGAGACCACCTGTACCTCAGAACTGCCCAAGAAGGAGGAAATATTTTATCCAGTGCTGTGTTCTTTCTGTCTCTTGTTAAAGGAAATAAAACAAGCAGCTGTGTGAACACCAAGCCTATAATAGCGGTCACCCAAGCATAATTCCCACAGGGCACCCTGGGAGGTATCACCCCGTAGAGGAGGCCAGGGCTCTCTGTCACCAGGCCTGATGAGCTTTAGATCCACGGCTCCTCTGCTCCCCGCCACTTGGTTTTGGTCTGTTCAGACTTTGGGCTGTCACCTCAGCCGGGGCTTCCACTAACAGTGACGTTTCGTCCACCACCATGTGGCCACTCCTGTATCCCTTGACAGGGAGGAGACATGAGAAACTCTCAGAGAGCAAACAAGCTGTGTCCCAGGAGGATATCCAGAGCCTGTGCTGGCCCACGCGGTCCCCTGATGTGGGAGTTGTGACTCCAGTCTCTGCCAAGGGCCCTCCTCAGGTTCAGCCCTGTGGACTTGCTGCACAGCACAGCACAAACCCTTGATGACGTGGAGGTGGGAGGGAGGAGGGAGGCGGCCAAAGAGAAGACATGGAATGGTGGGAGGTCAAGCCCGCTGGGAAGGAAGCCAGCACGGCCGTCTGAAGCAACTTCTGCCTCTCCCGCTTTGTGTTGTGGGGGCTCTGTTCTCTCCAGAACTCACGCTGTCAGTTCCTTCATGGGACACCAAGACACTGTGACACTTGACTCCACCTTCAAGAAGCTTTCAAGATGCTATTTGCTTCTTTTGTTTTTGTTTGTGTGTCATGGGGCTTGAACTCTGGGCCTGGGCACTGTCCCTCTGCTGTTCAGCTCTTCAGCTCTACCTCTTGAGCCACAGCACCACTTCCTCAAGATGATACTTGATCACACCCTAATTAGAGGTATAATTTTCTGGCAAAATGAAACATTCTTAACCAAGACTGTAGAAATGAATGCTATAGAAAACTAAACCCATTAATTCAAGAATTATTTTAAAAGGTAAAATTTTGTCCTTTTTTTTTTCTTTTCTTGTATTGCCAGCACGTATTTCCCAAACTTTTTACTTCTGTCTTTATAAAGTTTCAGATCTGCCTAAAGTCCTATGCCATGTGACTAGCAAAAGCTCCTCCTCAGACAGAATCTTTTGGAAGAGCTAGGAGAGGGGAGCTAACGAGAGGGCCTGTGGCTGTCCCCCCACATTAGCCACTGTGCCATCCCTGGGAACAGTCGGCCTGCCCTGGCGTGGATGAGCTTCCGTCTTCCCACATTGCCCTGGAGTGTGGCACAGTGGTCAGTGCCCCCCAGGGGCTGCCTTGCCCTTTCTAGCTCTGTTCCATGGCTCTGGCCTCAGTTTGCCCCCAAACTGCACAGCTAGGAGATTGGGGACCTCAAGGGCCTCGGGGACTTAGGGACACAAGGCTGACATGAACATTTGATGTCTCTGCCTCCCAAAGACTCAACACAACAGAATCCTCACACCTCGGCCAAACGAAGGTGTCCTTGGCAGCTTCAGGACGTGTCCTTGGATGACCTTGCTCGGACATGATGCTCATTCAGGGGAAACAGAGGAAGAAATAAAGGATGGTGGTTGGAGAGCAGTGAGCCCTGTTGCTGAACTGAAGCTGGGTGCTCCCCTCTCAGGCAGCTCCATGACTGCTTCCAGACCTTGCCATCTTGTCTCTGTGCATGGGGATGCCAGCTCCCTGCCAGGGATCTCCATGCCTCCATCTGTTGCACTGAGTCCTCGAAGATACCCGCTGCTTCTCATCACTGATCATCAGAAGTGAAACTGAGGAGGGAAGCGGAGACGGCTAAGGGACCTCCCAGCAAAGGGCGAAGGGGTTGGAGCCCTGGTGCAGGTGGTAGGGCTCCTGCCAGTGAGCAAAAGCATCACATACCCCATTTGAGTCCCAGTCTTGGTCCAAACAAAAGAGAAAGGGTGACGGGACTTCTCCAGCTGCTGGACCTGACCTTAGCTAGTGCCAGGCCTTAGCTACTTTGGATTGAAACCGTGCAAGAACAGGAAACAGAAAACAGGAAGAGATGTCCCCGGCAGACAACGCAGCAGGAGGGGGCCATGGATTTCCTTGAACAACATTGGCAGGCCTGCAGGTTCACAGCACCAGGGTTGCTGTTGCTTTGGGCTCTGATGGAATTTCACATCGCTGTCCCCTGTGGACAAGTGTCAGAGCATGGTCCCCCAGGAGTGCGTCTACCATTCCCGGCACAGCAGGCAGTTCTGCTGCCAGCTATCCACCAGCCTTTGATTCTCCAGGTGATGTCTGACAAGCCGCGGACCCCTGGTTCTCAGAAGCCACTCCTGGTACATTCCTCTAGGGTGGGAGAGAGGTCTGTCACCACCCCCACATCCATGTGAGAGAAGGCCAGGAAATCACAGCTCTCAAGACGCTCTGCGAGGACAGCCAGGATGGTGACAGCTGAAAATCTGCACACTCGGAGCCAGGCTATGGAAGACCCAACCCAGAGCCCTGGCTTCCTTCCAGAAGGCACAGTGAGCACTACACTGCCACCTGGTGGCCGGCTGGGCAGGCTCAGGAGCAGACCTCCGGCGCAGCTCCCAGGGAGGTGATTTGTGGGACTGTGCGGTGCTCTCTGATGATAATGAGCCTTCCACAGTGTGTGATATGCAAATAATACAGCGCTGATTAGAGAGCCAGTCTGTGAGCCTCGCGAGGTAAAAGCTCCATTCGCCTTCTGGCTTGATGTGCGCTGATTTCTTTTTTAACCCCCCATTAAATTCTGCTTTCGGCACCTCGGATAAAATATTTAGTGGCGGGGAAAAGGTGGCAGATGCCAGCAGGAATAAATAAGATTTCTCTGTATTTAGAATGAGGCCATTTATTTCCGAGTACAGATCTATCGGGCATGTTATTTATGTCCCTCGCAATTTTCTGGAACCCAGTTTTCTCAGGGTGCTTTGACTCATTTTTTTTTTCCGCCCTCCAAATACCTCCGCAGTGAAGTAGCCAAGCCAGGCACAGCTTCCATCTGAACCCGAGGAGCCGGGTCCTGTGGGATGGCCCGAAGCCCACTGGCTGGAATCCATTTTGATCCATCTCTTGTCTCATTAAAAGGCCTGCAGCACTGACGTTACCCGGACTGATTCTCTGTGAGTGACGGCCCGAGCTGCCGGACGGAGTGTGGTGTAGCAGACAGGCCAATGTCCGGTACTCTGGGGCGTGGCAGAGCCAGGCCCTGAGTTCATGGGAAGACATGTCATAGGCCCTTATATCCCAAAACACACTGTGAAGGTGTGGGAGTCCCCACAGGACCGCCAGCGTCTCCTGCCTGGGTCCCCACACGAGAAAGGCAGGGCGGCCGCGGGTTCAAATGCAGTGCCGATCCCTCGATCCCCGGGGGTGGTGGGTGAGGGGCTTGTTGAGCACCAAGCCCCAACATGCTGCTTTGGAAACCCCACTACAGGCACCAGGCTGCTTGTCCACACTCCTAGAAATGTCCGCCTGGGTTGGTTTAAGACCTAGAGTGCTGTAATCCCAGCAGCCAGGATGACTTCCTTTTCTTTGCTTCAGATCACAATTGGCCAAACAGCCTCAGGAGAAAGCTGACCATAGAATGATTCCCTTGGTACCCCGCTTAGATTTGGGGGCAAAGGAGAAATCGCATGAGTGTTGCTTCTCACTGTAAAAACTTAAGTTGAAGTTCTCTGCCAGCTATCTCACAAAACAAACAGAAGATTCTCTGGAGCCACTAGAGAATCATCTGATCCTGCAAAATGCCACCAAATTCCAGCGTCTCGCTTGGAGATGCACGTCCTGCAGGGACAGGAGACCGGTCCCCAGGAGCCCCTCTGACTCAGACGCAAGTTCCCTTAAGACAGGAGGGATGCCATTCCCGGAGGGCTTTGCAGGACCTGGAACTGTCTGCACAGTTTCTAGGATACAGAGACCTGAGGAAGTGAGACAAATCCCGCTTTGCAGGGACATCGACGTCTCGGCCGAGTCTCCTCCCCAGCCAGTCTACTCCAGTTTATCTCATTTTATTACAGAGACAACTTATAATCAGCGCCTTACCACTTCATTTCTACTTGCCATCTGGAGATCTGAAACCATCAGCTCTTTGGATGGTGTGAACCCCAGGATTGCACTGGCTCCCCATAACTTGGCAGTGAAGCATCTGGTGTAGGTGTGGGAGCAGAAAGGGTGCTGGGTGCAGGCATCGCCACGCAACGGCGGTGGCATTCTACCTCGCGGGCACTGAGGCCAGGCCAGCCACCCACCACCCACCTGCGGGCCCTTGGCTTCTTCATCTGCAGCCTGGGCATGGCAGTGCTGGCCTTGTGAACATCACAGCAGGTGCGGAGCTGGCACTCGCACACCGTGGCTCTGAGTCTTCATGCCGTTCTCATGGCCGCAGCCCCTCGCCCAGCAGGAGGGGCTGTGATGCATTATCACTTGCTCCCTCATGGCCTTTGCGTTACTTCAGGAGACCGGTAGTAAGAAGTAGAGTACCCGCAAACCCCAGGCACAGCTCATGCCACACAGGGCCGAGGCCGGTGGGATCCCAGGCGCTTGCTCACTGCCAGGCTGGGTTGCTTGGTTTGGCTTTGGTGGTGTTGGGGTTATAGACTCAGGGTTTTGTACTTCCTGGCAGGCTATACCGCCTCATGCCTTCAGTCATTTCCATTTGCGTTGTTTTTAGGGTCTTGTGTGTATGCCTGGACCACGATCCTCCTGTTGACAAGTCTGTGTAGTCAGAGGGCAGGTGTGCGCCACCCCGCCACCTCCAGGCTTTGTACTGGCTGAGGTAGCGTCTCGCAGACACTTTGCCCGGGCTGTGCTCTGTGGTCCTCCCCTATCTCTGACACCCTCTTGCATACCGCCTCCCCAGGTAGCCACAATTACAGGCGTGAGCCACCACTCCCAGCCCATCAGTCATGTTTAAACAGGATGTGGTATTGGCTTGGTAATTTTCTACAGGAAAGGGGGCTGGACCCTCCCTGTCTGCACCCCACCCCGACTCCCATCCCAGGAGCCAGCCTGGCCCTGTGTCCCGGTGGCGCACGGCCTCCCCCATGCTGCCTGCAGCTCAGCTCACGCCGCACCGGAGAAAGCCTTCCTCCCTCCCTCCACATCCAAGGGGGATCGGAGCTGCCTCTCCATCCATAGGACTGAACAGCCGAGATGGGAAGATTCCCCTGGGGGGACTTGACCCTCATCACCTCCAGTGCAGACCGTTAACTCTTGGATTTGCAGTTTCACACAAGTAAATATCTGTGCTGCAAATAATGATGTTGACAACAAGGGAAGGGAAGCCCCTCCTCCCGGGCTGAGCTGTCATCAACTAGCAAATGCTCCAGCATGTCCCTTCCTTCTGACGCTGCAGTGATCCAGGAGGTGAAGGGAGTGGACTCTTCCGTGCTCCTGAGCGTGGTGCTTGTGCAGAAAGGAGAGCTCTGCATTGTGCTCCAAGAAAGAGTACATGTAGTTGGTGAAAGAGAGGGGCTCTTTTTGTTTTCCTGTGTGCACATCTCTGCTCTTCAACTCCACTTGGAGCGTGTCATTTAAACGGCCGCCTCATTAGACCAGGAGCCACAGCAGCGGACTGCAGAACGGAGACGCCCATAACGATGCTAGTGTCAGGATCTCTCCCTTTCCCCTTAGCTTCTCACACTTAATTATCTCCTTAATGAGCAACCCACATACTGCAAGAATTTTTTAAAAGCACCAAGGAACAGTGTGCTAATGGGAGAGTTAAGGAAAATAAACCCAAGCTATCCGGGTTTTACAGCTGGCCTTGTCACATACAACCCATCTCCCCACGGCTGGAACTGAAGGAAACTGATCTCCCTTCCCCCCTCTGTCTCTCTCCCCCTCCCCCTTCTATCCTCATACACACATGCGCGCGTGCGTGCGCTGGACGCTCATCATCCCTGAGCAGAGTAGACTGGTCTGAAATTCTGTTTCAGCATCAGATCTTGTCATCCACAGCAGTGGTTTTTCCTGAACCCAGATTCTCTGAGCGGTGGCAACGCTCTGCTGATGGCTGATGGAATCGAGTGTTCCCGGCCCAGCTCCAGGCCTTCGCCGGTTCCCGCAGGCTCCCCGCACACACGGGCCCTCCTTCACCTGCACTGGTCTAGCCCCAGCAGCCCGCTTTCCTTCTAGTCTGAGAGCGGGTCTGGAAATGGGTTGGGAACAGGCAGGCAGAACTGAGCCAGGACCCTCGGCCCCCCTCCAAGTGTGAGGGTGAGGGTGGGGGTGGCGTGTGGGCACCGGGCTGGGAACATGAGGCCTCTCTCTGGTCTCCGGAGAGAAGGAAGGGACCCTTGTTCTCTTCAGGGCTTTCCAGCACCTCTGCCTTTGCAGCCTGAGTTGGGGTTTTCCGGAGTGGGCCCTGGACTCTAGAAGGCGGCAGGTCTCCTGGTTGCCATCAGTGGGACTCGGCTCCTCCCCTGGCCCCGCGCCATCTTGCTGTTTCCCAGCCATTTCTCCAGGGCTCTCCCTCCAGCCCAACCCTGCGCACAGCAGAGGGCCTGTTTCCCACCAGCCCGTCTGCTGGCATCCGTTCCTCACTGTGCCACGCAAGCGGTGAATGGCACGTCAGGTGACACATCTGACTCACTGACTCACCTCCTTCCAAGCTCACACCTGAAAGCCACTCTTCTGGCTGCTAAGGATGGAAAACCACAAGCCCGGGGGCCAGGCCTGCTGCGTTCCCCTTGTCTCTTACCTTCCCGGACTGCTCACTGCGCATGAGCACCCAAAACGCTCCATGGAGCCAGGTGGGCACCCGAGACTGTGGTACCGCCTGTGGGAATCAGGGGCCCCTATCTCGCAGATGGAGCAGGCGGCACAGTGAGGCAGAGCTGGGCCCCACGTCCCCATCCTGGCCTGGGGGAGAGGCTGGGCTGCCACGGCTTCCAGAATCCCGAGGCTCCACAGTCCAGTGCTGCATCTCCAGAGGACCCCACTTTGACAGAGGCTCTCACAGGTGTCTCACAGGTGACAGAGAACCTCATGGTGACAGGGGACCTCACAGGTGACAGAGGACCTCACAGGTGATAGGGGACCTCACAGGTGACAGAGGACCTCACAGGTGATAGGGGATCTCACAGGTGATAGGGGATCTCACAGGTGACAGAGGACCTCACAGGTGACAGAGGACCTCACAGGTGACAGAGGATCTCACAGGTGACAGAGGACCTCACAGGTGACAGAGGACCTCACAGGTGACAGAGACCTCACAGGTGGCAGAGGACCTCACAGGTGATAGGGGATCTCACAGGTGACAGAGGACCTCACAGGTGACAGAGGACCTCACAGGTGACAGAGGATCTCACAGGTGACAGAGGATCTCACAGGTGACGGGTCTCACAGGTGACAGAGGACCTCACAGGTGACAGAGGATCTCACAGTTGACAGAGGACCTCACAGGTGACAGAGGATCTCACAGGTGATAGGGGATCTCACAGATGACAGGGAGTCTCACAGGTGACAGAGGACCTCACAGGTGACAGAGGGTCTCACAGGTGACAGGACAGAGGATTTCACAGGCGACAGCGTCTCACAGGCAGAGGGTCTCACAGGTGACAGGACTTCACAGGTGACAGAGGATCTCACAGGTGACAGAGGGTCTCACAGGTAACAGGGTCTCACAGGTGACAGGACTTCACAGGTGACAGAGGGTCTCACAGGTGACAGAGGACCTCACAGGTGACAGAGAATCTCACAGGTGACAGAGGATCTCACAGTTGATGGAGGGGGTCTCACAGGTGACAGAGGGTCTCACAGGTGACAGAGGATCTCACAGGTGACAGGGGTCTCACAGGTGACAGAGGATCTCACAGGTGACAGAGGGTCTCACAGGTGACAGGATCTCAGGTGACAGAGGGTCTCACAGGTGACAGGGATCTCACAGGTGACAGAGGATCTCACAGGTGACAGTGGGTCTCACAGGTGACAGAGGATCTCACAGGTGACAGAGGTCTCAGGTGACAGAGGATCTCACAGGTGACAGGGATCTCACAAGTGACAGAGGATCTCACAGTTGATGGCGGGGGTATCACAGGTGACGGGGTCTCACAGGTGTGAGGGCTGCAGGGCTGCTCTGGGACAGCAAGGACACACAGGAGGGTCACATATTCCCGTGGTACCCCAGCTGCCTCCAGATATGGGGAAGGAAGGAAAAGCCACCACTGGATGTCCTCCAGCACACAGGCCATGACCAACGGCTCTGCCAGGCCCCGTGTGGCCCCAGCGCCCGCACTAATGAAGCCTGAGCTCTCCGTGGTGAATCCCCCCACCTTGGTGATGTCTGCAGCCCCCTAGGACTGTCCCCTGGGGCTTCCTGCTGCATCCCTTCCCCTTGATCTCCTCTGGTGGGCCGTCCCACCCACCTTCGACCCGCCGACCCTGCCCTGCCTTGAGTCACATGCATGCATTTTATGTGTCAGGGAGTCTCTGGTGTCCCCGAAGCCCTCCCACCGCTGCAGAGACACAGCTCAGGGTTCGCTACAACTTCTGTGTGGCAGCTGAGCGGCTGCCTCTGCACGGTTCTCTTGGCTGTTATTTTACAGCAGGTGTAGAGGGCGTGAGTTTGTGTACCTCGATCCCTGTCGAGGGATCACCCAGGAGAGTGGCTGATTCCCTGTGCCGGCTTGTGTTTATGCCTTGTCAATGACACAGCAGAGGCCAGGCGTGCCTGTAGCCCCGAACTCCGCACTCAGGACGTGAGGGAGAAGGGCCACAAGTTTGAGGCCAGCCTGGGCTCCATAGCCAGCACAAAACCAAAACCAGAATTTGTCTTTCTGGATTTGACTTCAGACTCTATCAGGACCAATCTGCAGCTGGAAGTCTGAGGGAGGGATGCAAGGCCGCTCGCTCGTGGCTGAACAGTGAAGGGAGTCGCCTGGCCACCTCTGTTCCCTCTACAATGGGGCCATTTGGCTTTTCTGTTGAACAGACCAAAATGGCAGCCGCCCTTTAAGGGCGGGGCCTGTGCTGGGCTTTGAACCTCATCCTTCCTCTGGGTCACCCGGGCCCCCGCCCTCTGCCAGGCCATCTTTCTTGGACTAGGACTTGCCCAGCAGAATCTCAGTGGATGTGTCTGAACAGGTCGTGCCTGGATGGGAAGCAACTTGCTCAGGGTCCGTGTTGAAAGTCATGTTGAAATAACATCTCAAATTGTGTAACAGTAGTCCAACTCACAAGGACTCCTTAGCAGAGAAAGGCTCTATGCAAATGGGTAAAACACGCTCAGGGAGAAAGGAAATCAAAGGAGACAGCTAACATGCAATGGTCATCCGGAGGGGACATGGATTCCTTGGGCTCCCGGTGCTCAGACTTGTGCAACGTAGAAAACAGCTCCAAACAGCCAGTTCCTGTGGAGTTGAGCGTGGTGCCGCCTGGCCAGGGCTGACGTCTGGCCTCCCATTATTCCAGATCTGTGGAGCAGAGATCTATCTGCCCAGGAGCAAGGAAGATGGCTCTGAGATTGCCGCTGGTTCCCAGCCCCCAGTGCTCCCTCCCCTCCGGCCCCGCCCATGGCCCGCTCACACTTCTCTGCTTTGTCTCCCCCCAGAGGAGATCCTGAAGACCCACATCGCACACTGGTGGTCTCCCGATGGCACACGGCTGGCCTACGCCACCATCAATGACTCCCGCGTGCCTGTCATGGAGCTGCCGACCTACACGGGCTCCCCGTACCCCTCCGTGAAGCCCTACCACTACCCCAAGGTAGGCACGTCATTCTGGGTCCCCAGCCGCCTCCCCGTGTATGGAGCGCAGAGGAGAGCATCGCGCGACCGTCCCCTCTCTGCCCCGCTGACGTTGCTGCCCGGTTCCGCGTGTTTTCAATAATGGAGAGTGACCGTTTGTTGTGTGTCTGAGTTCCATGAGCACAAACCTAAATACCCCATCCCCACCCTGTTCCTGCTGCTGCAGCTGCTTAGGTTGTGGCTGTGGCTATGGCAGGACTCCCATCCACCCCGGCTGGTCCCCCGCCTGGGCAGGGCTCTGCCCTGCTGCAGTCTGAATGCCTGTGTCCCTGCCACACCCAGCCACGGTGATGGGTGGGAGGGGTCTGGGCACGGTGGGGAGTGGGTGCCGAGATCACCCTCTCCCATCTCTCCTGCATGGGTTCCCTCGAGAAGACCCCCACCCAGGAGGAAGGAGCCCCCTGACGCTGGCTCTGACTGTGGACTTCCAGCCCCCAGACCTGGGAGATGTTCGTGCCTGTGGCTTACCAGCCACTGGCTTTGGGCCTTTATTATAGCAACCCAAGCGGACAAAGACTGGTGTGTTCCAACCCAAAGGGCCAGAAGGAAGGCCAGGGTCCAGCTCGGATGTCCGGGCAGGGCATCCAAACATGACTTTATCACCAAATCTGAGGGTCAGAGCACTGAGGGAAGCCTGGGGCTCCCTCGCACAGGGCCAGCTGCTGACCGCCGCCTTCACTAGACATCGCCAAGGTCAGCAGCCAGGCAGACATGGGCCTTGTCTGTGCCTCCCCACCACCAGACCGCTCTGCAGGTCTAGAGCGCTGGCCTCGGGTCCACCAGAACCCTGGATCTGAGGCCTAGCTCACACACAGAGACCTCACACCCTGAGTGCAGAAACAGGGTCTGCGGGAGTCCTGGAGCCAAGAGGAAAGAAACTTCCCGGCATGTCCACCGGCTGCCACAACATAAGTCTGCTCAGGCAACAGGAATCTGCTTCCACTCCGGAGGCTGGAGTCCTGGAGCAGGGCTCTGAGTGCACCTGGTCTCTTCCTGGCTTCCAAACTGCCAGGCACACAGTGGGGCCACAGAAAGCCCTGGTCTCTAATACCACTTCCAAACACCATCATGTTGAAAGCTAGAGCTTCAGCATCTGAACTCAAGGCCATGTTCAGGCCATAAAAGCTGGCCTGCAGACTTGTGATTACTGTCTGTGGGGTCCACAGGAACGAACATGCGTCCTCCAGGGACACATGTCTGTCTCCTTTCTGTCCTCCATGATCCGCTAGCCATCTGCACACACGTGGATGGGCCCTGGATGGTTCCTGTGTTCCCCGACAGCCGGTCTGCACTGGACATAACTCTGTATTACTTGGGAGTTTAGGGCCGACTGGAAACACAGTAAACGGGACCAAGTCAGATCTTCCTAAACCTCCACTTTCCTCCAACACACATGTATATGTGTGTGCACATTTGTGTGCACAGATGTGTGTATATTTCATGCATACACACACACACACACATGAAATACCAGCCTTTGATCTTCCACCACCCAGAGGTGGAATGGTCTCTGGGGACCCCTCCAGGAGAAGTCCCCTGATCTAGAAGTGGTTGGAGGCCCCTCCCTTTGCAGTCAGCTCTGAGGTAGGTGCTCTCAACGCTGGATCGCTCGGGACTGCATAGTTTGAACAGGAAAGCAAGATATTCTGGCCAACAGAGCCCAGACACACTTCCAGTGCATGTGGGGTGCAGAGGAGACCCCTGTCACCCCCAGAGTGAGAAAATACCTGGTCTCCCGCAGCCCCTTCCAGGCCAGAGCCCGTTCCCCAGAGAAAGGAAGGACAGAGCTGAGTGGTGTCCTGCCCCTGGGTTGAGGACTTGACTGAGTGCGACGGGAGCTGACCAATATTCTCCCCGGCTCCCTCGCCCTCCCGCCTCCTCCTCTCCTAACCCAGTCCTTCCATCCCCTCACGGCTTCCCAATCCACTGGATTCTCTGTCCTCAACGTAGATTGCACTCCACAGCACTGAGCTCCGGAGTTCCTTAAGACCCACTGCAGAGCGGAGGCCTGCAGAGAGGAGGTCTGCAGAGAGGAGGCCTGCAGAGAGGAGGCCTGCAGAGCGGAGGCCTGCAGAGGGGAGGCCTGCAGAGGGGAGGCCTGCAGAGGGGAGGCCTGCAGAGCGGAGGCCTGCAGAGGGGAGGTCTGCAGAGGGGAGGCCTGCAGAGAGGAGGTCTGCAGAGAGGAGGCCTGCAGAGAGGAGGCCTGCAGAGCGGAGGCCTGCAGAGGGGAGGTCTGCAGAGCGGAGGCCTGCAGAGGGGAGGCCTGCAGAGGGGAGGCCTGCAGAGCGGAGGCCTGCAGAGGGGAGGCCTGCAGAGGGGAGGTCTGCAGAGGGGAGGCCTGCAGAGGGGAGGCCTGCAGAGCGGAGGCCTGCAGAGCGGAGGCCTGCAGAGAGGAGGCCTGCAGAGCGGAGGCCTGCAGAGGGGAGGCCTGCAGAGGGGAGGCCTGCAGAGGGGAGGCCTGCAGAGCGGAGGCCTGCAGAGGGGAGGTCTGCAGAGGGGAGGCCTGCAGAGAGGAGGTCTGCAGAGAGGAGGCCTGCAGAGAGGAGGCCTGCAGAGAGGAGGCCTGCAGAGCGGAGGCCTGCAGAGGGGAGGCCTGCAGAGAGGAGGCCTGCAGAGCGGAGGCCTGCAGAGGGGAGGCCTGCAGAGCGGAGGCCTGCAGAGGGGAGGTCTGCAGAGGGGAGGCCTGCAGAGGGGAGGCCTGCAGAGAGGAGGCCTGCAGAGCGGAGGCCTGCAGAGGGGAGGCCTGCAGAGCGGAGGCCTGCAGAGGGGAGGTCTGCAGAGGGGAGGCCTGCAGAGGGGAGGTCTGCAGAGGGGAGGTCTGCAGAGGGGAGGCCTGCAGAGGGGAGGTCTGCAGAGAGGAGGCCTGCAGAGGGGAGGCCTGCAGAGGGGAGGCCTGCAGAGGGGAGGTCTGCAGAGAGGAGGCCTGCAGAGCGGAGGCCTGCAGAGGGGAGGCCTGCAGAGGGGAGGCCTGCAGAGCGGAGGCCTGCAGAGGGGAGGTCTGCAGAGGGGAGGCCTGCAGAGGGGAGGTCTGCAGAGGGGAGGCCTGCAGAGCGGAGGCCTGCAGAGGGGAGGCCTGCAGAGGGGAGGCCTGCAGAGGGGAGGCCTGCAGAGGGAGGCCTGTAGAGCGGAGGCCTGCAGAGAGGAGGCCTGCAGAGGGGAGGCCTGCAGAGGGGAGGCCTGCAGAGCGGAGGCTTGCAGAGGGGAGGCCTGCAGAGCGGAGGCCTGCAGAGCGGAGGCCTGCAGAGGGGAGGCCTGCAGAGGGGAGGCCTGCAGAGCGGAGGCCCTTTCCACAGGTGAAGCTGCTTGTTCACATCTCTGTCCCTGTCCCCCGCAGGCTGGCAGTGGAAACCCCAGTATCTCCCTGCACGTGACTGGCCTGAACGGACCTGCCCATGACCTGGAGATGACGCCGCCAGATGACCCCCGCATGAGGTAAGCCCCTCTGCTCGCTCTGAGCAAAACGAAGATAAAAGCATGTTCAAGGAGCCTTGAGGATCTGGTTTCTTAGCATTAAACTTCCAAGCAATAGATCCACTTTCTGAAAGCGTTCCTTACTCCTTGGTGATGTTTCTGGGGAACAGAAAACCAAAACCCAACCAGCAAGGACTGCTGTTTCCTCTGGGCTCCGCGGGAGGCCGGGCCCCTCCGGGAACATCTCTGCACCCTGTGTGTCTCACCTGGACCGTGGTGCCCTGGACCCGGCAGACGGTGACACGTGTGCATGTGCTGATGCAGGGTTCCTAAGGAACTCCATGCACGTGGGCATCCTGTAGACAGTGCCCTGTCTCTAGAGCAGGGCTGAGTGGCCAGGCACCGCGGTGTCCAGGCCTCCCGGAGGAGCGTCTGTGCTGTGGGGGAACGTGTGACAGTGTCGTGGATAATACAGCTACTAGCGCTTGTGTTCACAGAGCGAGCACGGTGTCGTGAGCATCTGGCTAGCTTTGCCCCCCAGCAGTCTGGAAGCGGATGATGATACCTCTGGAGCCCGGTCACATCATCAAGCTCACTCTCATGAGAATGCTGGGGGGGGGGGGGGGGGGAAGGCGCTTACGGTGGCCTACGGGCCACTCACCCACGGATCCCTGCAATTCTACAACTGAGTTTGTCTGGGCATGCCGTGCCAGAGCCTCGGCAAACACCCAGTCCAAGCACTGCAGCTGGGCTGGCTGCTCGCTCTGGGGCAGGGGGAGAAGCTTGGCCGTGCCCTCGATAACGTTCCCCACGAGGCTTCCTGTGCCGCCCGCCCAGCGCCGCCACGTGAGCCGGGGCCATGCACAGTTCGCTGGAGGTCTTTCCACCCTCAGTCTTCAGTGGGGCCTAATCCAGGGTCCTGCAGGGGCAGACAAGGCACCGAACTCTGGTGCTCTGTGAGGGTTCGCCTCTCCCTTCCTTGCTCTGGACTGGTCCCTCCAACCAGGAAGGCCAAAGTCTCCCCTAAAGGCCGAGGCACTTGGCCCCCAGATGGCTGCCCCTGGACCCGACACAAATGGCCCACGCAGGGCAGGCAGCCCCGATGCCCGCTGCTTGGGGCTGGGGGTGGGGGGTCATTGCTTGTGGCTGGTATTTTTGCTGATACTTTTCCAGTTAGTGCTGGGCTTTCTCTCCTGAAGCTCTGCCTGTCTCACGGTCTCCTCTCAGCCTCATCCCTGCCAAGCCTCCCGGGGCCTGGCGCAGCCAACTCACCGAACTAATATGCGAAGTCACCTGGAAAATTCCGGCCATCTGTTTGAGTTAATTGAAGGTCTCGTGTAGTTGATTCGGCGGTGCCGTCTCCGCAGGCAGGGTTAGCTCCAAGGACAGGGAAAGTTAGCTGCCGCCAGGCTTGATGGGGGCTGCAGGGTTTCTCGGGTCTTCTGTCTGCTCTGGTTTCCTAAGCTAAATGCAACTGCGTGCTTCCGAGAGACAGGGACACGGACGTGCGACGTGCAGCCTCTCCTGGGGCTCGCTGTTCCCCCCACCCCACCCCATCCTTGAGATTTCCTTAAGGGGAGCACAGATAGCTCAGAGACCAGCATCCAGACACACAGCGTGAGGCTATCATTCAAGTGCGCATCAGGCATCCAGTGGTGAACAAGCACCGGCGCACAGCGAGGGCAGGAGAGGACCCTGAGCACCCGCCGCCAGCAGTCCACGATCGCAGGCCCAAGGGAAGGGGACAGCATCCCCGCCAAGGCCAGCTTCTAGCGCGGTTGGCATTCGAATCTAGGGAGTCTTTTCAGTGCACAGACGCTGCCCGGGGTGCTGTCCAGTGCTGGGCCCACAACACGCCAGTAGCCCTCGCTCCCCACCCGAGCCGTAACTATCAGACTCATTGCCAGCTGTGGCCAAAGCTCCCAGACGCAGAACCCCTGCCCCGGTGAGGCTTCCCTGCTGACTTCCCGGCTCTGAGCCAGCAGGCCCCTTCCCCACTGACCTCCCAGCTCTGAGCCTGGAAGCTCGCCTGCTTCCATTCTCTCTTCTGTGCCGTGGAGATGATGGCAGGAATAAAGGTGGATTTTCTGGAGAGTAATGGAGGTGGTGCAGGGAGCACAGGGGAGATGATGCAGAGAGCACAGAGGAGGCGATGCAGGGAGCACAGAGGAGGCGATGCAGGGAGCACGGGGGAGGTGATGCAGGGAGCACTGGGGAGGCGACGCAGGGAGCACGGGGGAGGCGACGCAGGGAGCACGAGGGAGGCGATGCAGGGAGCACGGGGGAGGTGATGCAGGGAGCACGGAGAGGCGATGCAGGGAGCACGGAGAGGCGATGCAGGGAGCACGGGGAGCATGGGGGAGGCGATGCAGGGAGCACGGGGGAGCACGGGGGAGGCGATGCAGGGAGCACGGGGGAGCACGGGGGAGGCGATGCAGGGAGCACGGGGGAGCACGGGGGAGGCGATGCAGGGAGCACGGAGAGGCGATGCAGGGAGCACGGGGGAGCACGGGGGAGGCGATGCAGGGAGCACGGGGGAGGCGATGCAGGGAGCACGGGGGAGATGATGCAGGGAGCACGGGGGAGGCGATGCAGGGAGCACGGGGGAGGCGATGCAGGGAGCACGGGGGAGGCGATGCAGGGAGCACGGGGGAGGCGATGCAGGGAGCACGGGGGAGATGATGCAGGGAGCACGGAGAGCATGGGGGAGGCAATGCAGGGAGCACGGGGGAGCACGGGGGAGGTGATGCAGGGAGCACGGGGGAGATGATGCAGGGAGCACGGGGGAGGCGATGCAGGGAGCACGGGGGAGATGATGCAGGGAGCACGGAGGAGGCGATGCAGGGAGCACGGGGGAGGCGATGCAGGGAGCACGGGGGAGGCGATGCAGGGAGCACGGGGGAGGTGATGCAGGGAGCACGGGGGAGATGATGCAGGGAGCACGGGAGAGGCGATGCAGGGAGCACGGGGGAGGCGATGCAGGGAGCACAGGGGAGGTGATACACAGATGTCTGTGTCATGTGACTCCAGACCCCTGGCGCCACCCTGCCCTGTCTTGGAAGTTGAAGTTCACTTAACACACTGGCCACACAGCCCTCCACTGGGCATCGCTCAGAGCTCACTGTGGAGGGGCCAAGTAGTGATACTGAACAGGAGCCAGAGGTGCAATGGGCTCTGTTGTGACCAGGCACCAGGGTGGCGGCACGGCCAGTCCCGTGGCGTCCGGCGGGGCGGGTGGACGCCCTCCCATCTCAGACGGAGCATCCTAGAGGCGCACCTGGCAAGAAAAGGCAAAAGAAGACACAGCCTTGGGGGAGGGAGGAGTGATGCAATAAAAAATGCTCCCAAAACCTTGGGAGGGGTAGAAGCCAAGATGCCCAGAAGCCTACAGCTGTCGTCATTCCGCAGCCTGGCACAGAGCAGTCGGGACGAATGGGCCAAGGCGCTGACTGCCCGCTCCCTGGCCCCTTCTCTGCCTGTCCACCAGCCCAGGGGTCCTGTGACGGGGTGAGACTTGTCAGCACCCTAGAACTCGTCCTCTGTGAACCCTCACTCCGTGTGGGGACACTGGGAGAGGAGGGTCAGGCGGCCTCTCATGGGCAGACCCTTGGCTGTGTAGAGCAGAGCAAACCCCACAGGGACAAAGGGCCCCATTGTTGGAGCAAGTGGGGAGTAGACAGGACCACACAGCTGCCATCAGGAAAACTAGGGGTTGTCTCAGAAAACATCCATGTTGGAGAGGACTGAGAATGGCAGCCCCACGCAGCTCAGCTCCACCCTGGCAGACAAAGGGCACTGTGGGGGTATGGGCACCGACTATCCTGTGGGTGGAGAGGAACGAGAGGACTCAGTTATCCCCCCGCCCCCAGCCCATCCCGTGGCTCTGAGCGTCTCACATACAAGCCCAGCAGCACTGACAGAGCAGACACCGCCAGCCCCACTGCCTCTTCAGGGCTCAGGTGCCAGGGAGCTGGGTGTTGATGTACGAGACAGCAGATGGCCAGCAGCGCTGCTTCGAAGACACATTGCTTTGTGCCGATGTACGCGTTTACCCGTTCTTATGCCTGTCTTTACATGTCCTGTTCAGATGGAGTGCGGCCGCCCATCCAGGACTGGTCCTGGTTGCCTGACAACCACAGGTCCCAAAGAGATTGTGGAGCCTGAGAAAAAACTCAGCACCGTGTTCAGGTGCCCCTGGACCAGGCGGCGGGGCCTGTGGCCCCACCACCTGCAGACTTGGCTGACAAAGGCCCTGAGGCCCCTCCCTTCAGTTTCCTTTTACTTCTGCTTCTATATTTTGATCCCACTGGCCAGGTTTTAGAGCCGCAGAGGGCCTGGTCCAGCGCCCTCGCCGGTCCCCGCAGGCCTCTCTTGTTTCATGCTTTGCTCTGTAGCAGCCTTGCCCCCCTGTAGAATGCACTGGGCACTTGTTTTCCCTTCTGCCTTTTGTGAAACATGATGTTCTTTTTGTATGGCAAAGCTTCATTTTGCACCGATGGTGCAGAGATGGAGATATTCGTGGAGATGTACAGATGTGTGAACTACAGACTCAGGTGCACCTGTGGGTACAGACACCCACACATGTAACAGCTGGAGATGTAAGTTTCCACTTCTTCCCCATTTTCCACCAGAACTACATAGGGACCCTGCACGGCCATGTGTGTGTGTGCTCAGCATGTGGTGCCTAACTACACACAGCACCATGCCACACACTGCACCCACAGATGGCCGCACGCGGCACCCACAGATTCCGCAGTTCCTGAGCCTCTCACATTCTTGAGGCCCTGTTCCCAGGCTGCCCCTCACAGTATCCACTGCACACCCCACACTGGCTCAGCCTTCTTCCTTTCTGATTTACGTAGAACATGGTCTATGACTAGTTCCTCTAAGGTCGTCAGAGCAAGGCAGACAGTACAAAATGGCAGAGTCCTCATGCTTAAAGGTCTGAGCTCTACCACCCCTTCCACCACCTCATCCCCTCCCTCCACCTACATTCTCCATCGCTACCTCCACCAACACCACCACTGCCTCCTTCCTCTCCACTTCCTCTGTCTTCACTATCATTACCTCCACCATCTCCATCATCATCACCACTATCACCGTCATCACCACTATCACCACCATCACCACCATCTCCACCACCATCACCGCCATCATCACCACCATCTCCACCACCATCACCACCACTATCACCACCATCACCACCACTATCACCACCATCATCACCACCATCAACTCCACATCTCCACCACCACCACCATCATCACCACCATCAACATCATCACCACTATCACCACCATCATCACCATCATCACCACTATCACCACCATCATCACCACCACCATCACCACCACCATCACCACCACTATCACCACCATCATCACCATCATCACCACCATCTCCACCATCATCTCCACCATCAACTCCACATCTCCACCATCACCACCACCATCATCACCACCACTGTCATTACCACTCCATTGCCACCATCTCCACCATCATCACCACCTTCACAATCATCACCACTATCACAACCATCTCCACCACCATCTCCACCATCTCCACCATCATCACCACCATCTCCACCACCATCACCACTATCACTGTCATCACCACTATCACCACCATCTCCACCATCATCTCCACCATCAACTCCACCATCTCCACCATCACCACCATCATCGCCATCATCTCCACCACCATCTCCACCATCTCCGCCACCATCTCCACCATCATCTCCACCATCTCCACCATCATCACCACCATCTCCATCATCTCCACCATCGCCACCATCATCACCACCATCTCCACCATCAACTCCATCATCTCCACCATCACCACCATCATCGCCACCACTGTCATTACCACTCCATCGCCACCATCCCCTCCATCCCCACTCTCTCTGCCGTCCCCATCATATTGCCCCTCTACCCCTGCCCTCCACACCCTCCCCTCTCCCAGTCTCTGCTGCTCCACATCCTGTGCCTGAGGGGCTCTTCACATGAGCAGGCTTTACTGGCTAATGCACAACTGTAATGTTTCCCATGGTGAACAATGACTTGACGCTGGCTGTACGTTGAGCTGCTGTAGAACCAGACCTGGCTGGAGGCCGCTGACACCAAAGCCACTGTTCCCATGTGCAAGCCGCCACACCTCCCCTCTGTCCTCTGTGTTGAGATTCCGGGCGGCCTGGCCCGGCGGGGGCGCCCGCTGGCAGCGCATCTCTCCTTGCTGCTCCCCTTCATCAGGGGACGGACACCTGGACATCAGCGGCCCAGTTGTGGCACCACAGAACGGCCCTTCTCAGCACGGTGGTCTTCACCTGAAATGGAGGGCACTCCACCCCACCCTCACATCTCCCTGGCTTGCCTCTGTCTCCATCCTAACAACTGTCAGAAGATGTACAGCCTTCCCTGGTGGAAACTGGCCTTCCCTGGTGTGAACTGGAGTTACCTGGTGTGAGCTGGTGTGAACTGGCCTTCCCTGGCATGAACTGGTGTGAACTGGTGTGAACTGGCCTTCCCTGGCATGAACTGGTGTCACCTGGCGTGAACTGGGAGCGATCTTGGTGTGAGCTGCGCTGCAGTTGTGTGATGCACTCACACAAGCTGACCTTGGAGGAAGCCCATCTCCATCTCTGTGTTAGGGTGACCATCTGGGCACCTCCATGTTCAGATGAGCTGGCCGCAGAGAGCGCCAGCCCTGGGTACCGTCCCCGCCACACTCCCCTGTGTTTGCTGTGCTGGACAGGTCATCCTTTCTATTCACCGGGGAGGGGAAGTCCTTGGGAAAACGTGGGGAGCATAGAAGCACCAGGCAGAGAAAGTGAAGTTCTGTTCTGTAGACGTGTTGACCTGGCCCTTAACCCCTAGTACAACCCTACCCTACCCTCACCCTAGCAGCCACAGCCGGTCAGAGGACTCTGGGCTTTCATCCGTACAAGTACCCAGTTCAGGAAGTCGGGAGTCTTGAGGCTAGGCTTTCTGGATAAATGCGTTTCCGTGCTGTCCCTCACCATGGCCCGTGTGAGAGGGGCTATGAAACAGTCAGAGACAACGGGCCGTTTGGCAGGTCGGTGACCAGAGAGGGCATCGGAAAAAACAGCAGCTGACTCTGCCTGGCCTGGCCTGGCGGATGAGACGCTGGCTGGCTGGCAGGCGCTCAGCCACAATACAGCCTTGGCTTCTGGTTCTGTCAGCAACACACTGGAGCAGGTTTCACCAGGCTATGTCACAAGGCCGGTAAGCAGGTGACGGCAAGCCTAGAGGACGCAAGTGAGCACACAGGCACGTGGATCTGACGGGGTCTGTGGGAGAGTGACACTTGGCAGTGCACAGAGAGCCACGTGTTGAAACGTGTCAGGTGTGCCCTGAGGTGTGCGTGAATGAAATTCACCCCTGGCAGCACCGTGCCTCTGTCCTCCTGGCTTTCCAGTCCTAGGATTCTGCTGTCTTCAGGGTCTTCCCCCTCTGCGTCCTCTACAACTCACAGGGATGGAAGGGAGGCCCCGGGGAGCAGATGCCCTCACAAAGTCACGCCTCATTCCTACAGAGACAGCTTCCAAGCCCGCGTCTCCCGCTGTGTTGTTCTACTCTGCCCCAGCCTTGCGGGGATCCTCATGGATCCCTAGAGATAGTCTGAGTTCCTGCTCTGTGCCCAGTACTCTGCTCAGTTGGGCCAGTGGGGGACTGAGACGAGGAAGCCACAGAAGTAAGTGCCCACCGTCTTCTCCTTCCTGTAATCTCCTGCCCGTGTGCCCATGGCCAGCCAGTACCCCGTTAATGCATTTGTGCACACTTGCACACCACCTAGCGTGTTTCCTCAGGAGTTTGTACGCTCATTCTGGCTTCCACGGGTAAGGGGAACCACGGCGCCTTTGTTTCTCCGGGCCTGATGTACTTCACTTAACGTGACGTTTACCCCACGCTACCAATAGTCCACTGCCCATGTCAAGGCTGCTGAGACGAGACATGAGCAGATCCTGTGAGTCTCAGAATGCTTCGCTTCTCTCTCACCTCAACATGGCGCCTCCTGCAGAGCTGGCGCTTCAGGCCCGGTTGAGCCCTGATGTCTGCAGAAACAGCTGCCTCACATCCTGCTTCCCGCTCTCCCTCCCTGTTCCCTGAGCACTCCAGCGCCTGCCGTCCATTTCCTCCTTGGAAGAACACTGTGAACCGCTCAGTTGGAGACGACGTGGGGGCTTCCTGCTCCCTGCTTTCTCCCGGTGACTGGGCCTGGGCTGATCTGGCCACCAAGGCCTCGGATCCCGATGCCGCCTGCCCGCTCTAGGCAGAGCGGGAGAGAGGGGAGCGGGGAGGGGGGAGCCCGGAAGACGCAAGCAAGGCAAGGCGAGCTCTGAGGTCTGTGCGCTTCCTCTAGAGTTTGCCTCTGCACCCTCAGCCAGTGGGTAGCTGGGCAGTCTTCCTCCTGCAGCACCCACGGCTGGAGGCTTGGCTCTCGGGCGGGGTCGAGCCTGGAGAGAGGGGCGCCCACTCTCCGTCTGCCCCTCAGCCAGCGTTCACCGTTGGTGGCACGGCGACTTTGCATGAGTTTTTGGTGCCTCCACAGCCCCGGCAAAGCTGGTCAAAGCGGGCCAGACACCACCGCCTTGTGGCAGTCTCATGCGTGCGCGGTCTCCACGTGCGGGGGCCATGCTTGTACCTCTGCGTCCACCCCGTGACGCGCTCCCCGCGCCCCTCAGGAATCCTGGACACGGGCGGGCCTTGGTGACACAGCCACCCCGCTTCTCCCCGGCCCCTTGCGGGCTGATGGACGGGCAGAGGGGCGGCAGGCACAAAGGGCAGCAAGAATCCCTACTCAGCTGGGTTCTTCCGGTGGCAGAGGCCTCCCAAAGCACACCCCTAAGGTCCTAATCATCACTACGAGTTCTTCCTTCCTCTGCCTCACAGTACAAACCAGGGCAGGAAAAATGAGAGACAGAGGCAGAGAGAGAGAGAGGGAGGGAGAGAGGCCTGATTTATTGGACCAGACCTTTTCCGTGGTGCTCAGGGACTGCCTTGGGAGCAGTGGCTCCTCCAGAGCCTCGTTCTGACGCCCGAAGCCGGGTGGCGCCTACCTCCCAGGCTCTGGGACCAGCAATCTGCTTCGAGACTAACCATAAGATGGCTGTGTGGGGCGTACAGCACTAGCGATGCTACAGGGCACACCCCACCCCACCCACGGCAGGCCACCCCCGAGGACGCGGCCTGACGCCGCTTCGTGGTCTCCGCTCCCCGGGCATGCCCACGGAGCTTGCTAACCAGGGAGGGGTGGCCTTCATCTGAGCGCGTCCATGCGCAGGGCCCCATCCACTAAGTGAGGAACTAGAAGGGCGAGGGAGGATGCATGTCACTGCCGGCCTCCAGGACAGTGATGTGTGTGGAAGACAACGCATCAGCTCACCCAGGGCACGGGGCGGGCGCGCCAGTAACTGAGCTCACAAACAGGAAAGGGTTCTCCCTCCTCCGTGGGGGACCCTGGATGCAGACGGCCACCCTGGCGTTCCTGCCTTTTCTCCTGGACTTCACACAGACGCAGGGTGCTGGCGGCATGCACAGGCGGCCACGTGGCTTCGCGCGCATGGCTGGATGTGGGGTCCACCCCCAGAAGCACCCCGGCTCATCACGGGCACGTGCTGGCACCCAGGGTCCTTCAAGCTTCTGATCGCTATCTGCTGTGGACTTGGACATCACCAAAAGTAAAAGGTTTTCCACAAGAGCAGAGCATGCATTCTCCCCCCTGCCCCCTCCCTCTCTGCGTTTAAGGACCCGTGCGTTTTTAATGTCTATCTGTACGTAAGGGAACAGAGGGAACAGGTGAATCTCATATTTTAAATTCTGCTTCTGGGTTAGAGGCGGCGAGAGACAGGACGGGGGTGGGGGGAGGGGAGGGGAGGGGAGGGGGGAGGGTCTTTGAGAAAAGGGGTTGTAAGGACACATTGCCTGTGGAGAATGACCATCCAGGGCAGGGCCCAGGCCCGTGGCCCACAGGCCGTGGCACAGGTGATGGCCACAGGAATGGCCACATTTTGGGCATCTTGGCACTGAGAGGGTTGACGCTGTGAATGTCGGATTGTGCGTGCTCCTTCCCTCCGCTGACAGTGACTTCTTCCCACCTTCTTAGCCAGCCCCCAGGACTGAGGTGGGCCTGGCCCCTGCCAGACCACGGAGGCCAAGGCTTCTGTAATGTGACCCTTGCCCTGGATCGCAGTTGAGTTATTGAACACTTTGGTGACCCGGTCGATTCGAGGAATGGGATTTCCCAACATGCAACAACTTAATTTCCTGGTCTAACTGAGACTTACTTCAAGGCATTCGGTCCTTGAGTTCTTTCTGAATTGGAAATAATTACTAAATGTTGCAACAATTCCAGCTGGTCTGGTGGATGAGCCACCATGATAAAAGATCTTGCGACACCACAGAGTGATTGTTCTGCACAGTAGATCTCATTAGAGATAAAGACGGGAGGGGACTGAATGAGGTTCACCGGCTTTTAGAATGTTCTGGGAATCCACTTGAGGCTATGCATTTCTGGCACGTATTTTTCTGACATTTGTTTCTTCTGAAATGTAAACCACAACCCTGTGGTGGGCGGCTCTGTGTGACAGGGCCAATCAGCAGGAGCACCAGCCAGCACACCTTTTTGCAATTTTGGTTGTCTCCGAGTATAATTTTAAGGTTTGGGTGAAATCCTAGGAGTGATGCTTCAGATACCAAGCCAAGTGCGCCTGAAGCCCAGACCTGCACTGCTTTTCCTAATCAGATGAAGTCCCTAATTTGACTTTAAAGCAGAGGGGAAGCACACAGCCTGTGCCTGCCTGGACCTTGCTGTGGGTGAGGCTTTCTCCTCCCCCACTCCTGCCTTCAGCCCGCCTCCTCGCTGAGTGGGGAGTCCTGGAGTTCTGTTGGGTGCTTTCCTTGGACTGTGGTATGGAATCGAAGTCAGTGAACATCGTCAGCTGGGACATGCGACCTCCACACCTGGGCACACCCACACACACCCGGGGGCAGCCCACACCTGGAGCACCCCATACCTGGGGACACCCACACCCGGGGACACCCACACCCAGGGGCAGCACACACCCGGGGACACCCACACCCGGGGACACCCACACCCGGGGACACCCACACCCAGGCGCAGCACACACCCGGGGACACCCACACCCGGGGACACCCACACCCGGGGACACCCACACCCGGGGACACCCACACCCAGGGGCAGCACACACCCGGGGACACCCACACCCGGGGACAGCCCACACCCGGGGACACCCACACCCGGGGACACCCACACCCAGGGGCAGCCACACCCGGGGACACCCCACACACCCGGGGACACCCACACCCGGGGGCAGCCCACACCCGGGGACAGCCCATATCTGGGGACACCCACACCCGGGGACACCCACACCCGGGGACACCCACACCCGGGGACAGCCCACACCCAGGGGCAGCCACACCCGGGGACACCCCACACACCCGGGGACACCCCACACACCCGGGGACACCCACACCCGGGGACACCCCACACACCCGGGGACAGCCCACACCCGGAGACACCCACACCCGGGGACAGCCTACACCCGGGGACACCCACACCCAGGGACACCCACACCCGGGGACACCCCACACCCGGGGACACCCACACCCGGGGACACCCACACCCGGGGACACCCACACCCGGGGACACCCCACACCCGGGGACACCCCACACCCGGGGACACCCACACCCGGGGACACCCACACCCGGGGACACCCACACCCGGGGGCACCCACACCCAGGGACAGCCACACCCGGGGGCACCCACACCCGGGGACACCCACACCCGGGGACACCCCACACACCCAGGGGCAGCCCACGTGGGCCCAGTGCTGCAGGCGGCTGAATGTCTGTGGCTCATGTGTAATGTTCCACTGGCCATCACGCTGCCCATCTGTACACTGTGCATGAGCCTAGGGAGCCTACCAGTGTCCCTACCGTCCATGCTGACCACCAGTGTCCCTACCGTCCATGCTGACCACCAGTGTCCCTACCGTCCATGCTGACCACCACTGGCCCTGCATCTGGGTGTGGGGTCAGGGCTCGCAGGGTCCAGGCGCGTGGGATTGGGGTGTGTGGGGTCCAGGTGCGTGGGGTCCGGGTGCGCGGGGTCCGGGCGCGTGGGGTCTGGGCGCTTGGGGTCAGGGCACGCGGGGTCAGGCCGCGCAGGGTTAGGGCGCGTGGGGTCCGGGCGCACGGGGTCCCGGCGCGTGGGGTCCGGGCGCGCCGGGTCAGGGCACACAGGGTCCAGGGTGCACGGGGTCAGGCACACGGGGTCAGGACGTGTGGGGTCCGGGCGCGCGGGGTCAGGGCGCGTGGGGTCAGGGCACACAGAGTCCGGGCGCGCGGGGTCAGGGCACACAGGGTCCGGGCGCGCGGGGTCAGGGCACACAGGGTCCAGGGTGCACGGGGTCAGGCACACGGGGTCAGGACGTGTGGGGTCCGGGCGCGCGGGGTCAGGGCACACAGGGTCCGGGCGCGCGGGGTCCAGGCGCGCGGGGTCAGGGCACACAGGGTCCAGGGTGCACGGGGTCAGGGCACGCAGGGTCAGGACGTGTGGGGTCCGGGCACGCGGGGTCCAGGCGCGTGGGGTCAGGGCACACGGTCCGGGCGCGCGGGGTCAGGGCACACAGGGTCCAGGCGCACGGGGTCAGGCACGCGGGGTCAGGGCACACAGGGTCCGGGCGCGCGGGGTCCAGGCGCGCGGGGTCAGGGCACGCGGGGTCCGGGCGCGCGGGGTCCAGGTGCACGGGGTCAGGGCGCCCGGGGTCCTGGCGCGCGGCCTCCCGCCTCCACTGCAGTGCACTCCCATCCACGTGTCCGTGGCCGCCATGTGTTTGCAGGGAGTACTACATCACCATGGTGAAGTGGGCCACCAGCACCAAGGTTGCCGTGACCTGGCTGAACCGGGCGCAGAATGTGTCCATCCTGACCCTCTGCGACGCCACGACTGGGGTCTGCACAAAGGTACGGAGGGGGCGGGGCAGGGGAACTGGGCAGGGCTTCGGGGACTGGGCAGGGGGACAGGGACGGGGCAGGGGCATGGGGACAGGGCGGGGGTGGGACTGGGCAGGGGAACCAGGACTGAGCAGAGGGCTGTGTCAGGAAGCAGCCATGGCAGTGGAAGTTACTTCCAGCCCCTTCCTGCTGGGGAAATGTTAAAGACTCTAGCTGCAGCTGTTGCTGTCCAGGTCTCTGGATTCCGTGCCCCCTGGTGGACACATCCCGTACTGCTGCGAGCACCTGCGCTGCGCCTGCAGCCCAGAGCACGGGTCGAGCAGCTAGCTGATGCTCAGAGGGCCCCCGTGGGCTCTGGCACAGAAACCCAGCCTGACCCAGTTCTGCTGCTCCTTCCTCCACCACCAGGGCCAGGCACCTCCCACCCAGGCCCCAGGAGGCCTGCCGTGAGTCAGGGAGGCTCGGCCACAGTGGGGAAAGGGAGTGAATGAAGGGAAGGGCAGGGAAGGTACAGAAAGCCTAAAGACAGGCCTGGTAATCTGAGAAAGCAGCAGGTGTCACCCTGGCCTCCCCTCGAGGCCTGGGACTCACCCTCCAAGCCTCTCCATGGGATAGAGACCTCGCCAGGCCACAGCCCTGCGTTAAAGCAAATCACTGCATTTAGAAGACAATCAGCACCCTCCGGAGGATCTTTCAGAAAGGCTCGTGGACCCTGAAGTTCCTCTCTAGACAGGCAGGCCTGGTACGGGCCAATCCTGTGGGACAGGTGGCCCTGCACGGCCGCTCTGGCCTGCTGCCCAGGGCCAGCTCCCAGACAACCACGGGGGTCCTCACCACCAGCGTACAGGCCTGGTGACGGATGGCCTTGCTTGCCTGTCATCTGGAGTGGATTCCAGATATTTGGTGTACTTGTCTGAAAGGAAAGAAGATGGGTGGACGCAGAGTTGAGCAGCTATAGCTGCTTCCTGTCCCTATGCCCTCTGGGCACTGGCCTGTAGCCCATGGTTATGGAGCCCCCTGCCTCTGGCCCATGGACAGAAGCTCCTCCTCCCTGTGGCTTGTGGTTGGAGGACCCCAGCCATGGTCAGCCCAGCACCAGCCCTGCTGTGGGGCCCAATCGTCACTAGGCTGGGCGGCTGGATCCTCATGTTTGGGAACTTCCGTTCGCTCATTTTTGTTCCTGATGTGTCCTTTTGCATGGTTCTGTGAGATCCTCTTTCCTGCCTAGTTTAACCCTCTTAAAGGGCTTTGGTTACCAGGATTATTTCTAAGATTTTGAACCTGGAATTTTGGCTCCATGACTACAGGAATATTAGTGTAGTCTTCTGAGGCGCATGCGCCAGCCGGGCGGACGACGGGTGAATGGCCCCGCCTCCCACCCAAGCCTGCCCCACCAGGCGTCTTCCTTGCTATTGGCGATGCTGGCGTTTCTCCTGCCTGAAGGCAGGTGTGCCGGCCCGTGACACATGGGCAGGGATCATCTCAGCCCCGAGCAAGCCACGGCGGCTGCTGGGAGAGCAGGCAGCTGCCCTGCAGGGAAGCCTAAGCATTCTCTGCACGGCTGGTCAGACCCCTGCGCACACAAAACCCTGTACTGCTGGTCAGACCCTGTGCGTGCACAGAACCCTGTCTAATGCTCTTCTTTCATTCCAGAAACACGAGGATGAAAGCGAAGCATGGCTCCACAGACAGGTAACCCCCTGCCTGACACCACACTGCGCCACACAGAACGCCTGCCCATGGTCAGGGTGGGTGTCTGCCTGTCACACGTCCCCTGTCAGCCCACCTAAGGCTCGCCAGCTAGGTGCCTGTGTTGTGCCTGGCCCTTGTGCCTGGAGCAGGGCAGCAAGCTTCTCAGTTCTCCTCAGGAGCTGCCCGCCCCCCCCCCCCAGCACTCCCAAGACTAGCATAAACTAAAATAGCTATTCTTCTGGTTGTAAAATGCAAACTTGAAGGCATTTGCTAAGAAAAAAAGCTAACATTTTAAACAAAAAAAAAAATCTACTTAAGTCAGGTGCCAGTGACTCACACCTGTAATCCTAGCTACTTGAGAGGCTAAGATCTGAGGATCACCATTCAAAGCTAGCCCAGGCAGGAAAGTCCATGACACTCTTATCTCCAATGACCCACCCAAAACTAGAGATGGATCTGTAGCTCAGTGGCAGAGCGCTAGCCTTGAGCAAAAGAGCTCAGGGACAGCACCCTAGCCCAGAGTTCAAGCCTACAACCACCACCACCACCAACAACAACAACAAATCTACCTAAAACATTTAAAGGTGTTGTTTTCTGTTATAGAAACATTTTCCTCTGAGATGCTGTGTTGTTCAGTCAGATCCGGCCAGCACCCCACAGCCCCCTCCTGGGTCACAGCTTAGGTGTACGCGTGTGCGCGCACACACTCACACACACACACATGCACATACACATGCACGCACATGCACACAAGTGCATACACATCCACACACACACTGCCATTCTGAGGAGTCACGATGCGTCTGCCCCCTGCAGAGCAGAACGTGGGACTATGTGGAGTTGGGCTGGGAATGTTGGACAGGACGAACAGGGATGGCCATAAATAGGACTGGCAGAAACGCTTCCAACAGCACAAGAAGACGCTCACCACAAAAACGACTCGTCCTCCCACACCGCGAGTGAATGGATTGTAAAACTTCGCCCACACCGGGGGACAGAAGCTCCCAGCGTCTGTACGGGCTGCACAGAAATCCACTTTGCACGGCTTCTCGCGGCATTCCTTTCCTCCGGAGGGAGTCCGTGATGTCTGCTCTTCGGTGCATCTGTCACATGTCTGTGGCCTCCACGCCAAGCCCCGCGTGTGAGGCTGGGCCAGGCCCCCCCCCGCCCCCCCACCTCCACACGGCTCACCGTCCCCTGGACACGCAGGCCCTGTGTCAGCAGAGGCCCTCACGGTGCTGAGAGGCACGGCTGCGGCCAGGCTCGCTCCACACACCCATCTCCCAAGTGGGACAGAAGGACAAGCCCCGGAGCTCCCAGCCTGGACGGCCGCACCTCGGTCATTACACACGACCGCCCAACCGGAGCGCTGCTCTTCTGAGTGACCCGCACCTCCACCAATCGCAGCCTCATCCCGCGCTTCTTCTCCCTCCTCCTTCCCTGAGACTCAGTTCGGACCTTCATGGAACAGAAACCACATGAACCAACGCCCACCAAGTTCAAGGAATATTCTAGAGAACTAGACAGCCCTCTGCTGTCCTCATCCACACTGCCACTACTGATGCCCAAATCGTAGGAAGTTGGTTCTGGTGCTGAGCCCTGAGCCCCTACCCCACGGTGCCAGCCCTCCCCCCCAGCAGGGGGAGGGGAGCCCCAGAGCCATCATTTTGCTTGAAGCTAGTCCTTGGGACTATTTTCCATCTGTGACCAGATTTTTGGCTTTGAGTTTTCTGAATTGGGATTGGCAAACTGGACAAGAAGGATGGGATTCACCCTGGGTGACAGGAGCGCATGCATGCGGAATTTCCATCCCTGTCATCCTCCTGGTGGGAGGATGTACAGCCCAGCCTCAGGACCTCAGGCCTCTCAGAGTCCAGGAACGTCCCTAGCCTGGAGCCAGAGGTGGAGCCAGGCTTCAGGTCCAGGCCCCCTGGCCAACAGGCCCCGCCCTGGACACTAAGTATAGAATTGCTAAGTGAGGAGCCAACCCCAACAGAGCTGCCAGGAGCTGCAGGGTGCCATCAGAGTCCCGGCCTTCTCCCGTGAACAATGCTCAGAATTAACGTTAATCCCGTCACATTCTGTCTAAAGGTTAAGCTTCCTCAGGACAAAGCGGCAATGTGGCTTGTGCACTCTGCTGTGGACACACAGAAGTTCGTCAGCTGAGCAGCTGCTCGAGGGCAGCTGGCGTGACTGCCCTCCCTTTAAATGCCAGGCCTCCCACTCCACGGAGGAAAGTCAATATCTGCAGAGTAAGGCCTCCTGGAGATTAAATGTCATTTTAATCACGTGACGGCTTATTCCTCCGGGCATATCTTATTTGCGCATGTTCACTCACAGCTAGGGAGCTGAGGTTCCCGGGGTCCACTGGGTTCCTCATGTCTTCTTCCCAGATGAGCAGGAGCTCCTTGAGTCAGGAAACAGACTTGGTAGCCAGCTCATTGGTGTTCACCGACGGAAACTTCTAAACCTGAGCCTCAGAAAGTCGATGCTTCGGGAAGACTGGCACTGGGCTGCTGCGCTGGGGACCAACCCGGATGACGGCCGCGCTGCACCCCTACACCCCTAACTCTGGCCCGGGGAACCCGAGAATGGTGGCTGTGTTTCCAGAGAAGAGTGACCTTTGCTTAGAGCCGGCCGTGTCCCCTCCTGTCTGCCGGACCACACTGCCAAGACCAAGGCGCTGGGCCGCCTCTCCCCTCCCTTCCATGCCGTAGAGCCTGGGGACTTCACCCATGTGGCTTTTTTCTTTGCCTCTCATCTTCTTCATTCGGGGTGAGATAAATGCTATTAAAGAAAAGAATGAAGGACGGGACTGAAAGCGGACACAACTGGGTACAACTGGGTTTGTGATTGTTAATATCTTAATTGTTCTGGGGTGAAGGGTACTGCAGAAGCAGCACAGTTCCTGAAGAACGCCGTGCACGCGCACACACACACACACACACACACACACACACACACACACACACACACACACACACACACACACACACACACACACACACACACACACACACACACACTGTCTGCACCCTCGGCAAAGCACACGCCCCTGTCTTCCACTGATGTTTCACGGACTGACAGAGGCTGGGGTCGGCTGAGTAGGTCTCGCTCGTCTCTTGATTCCCCACTCCTCTTTTTAGAAAACCAAAGGTGTGAGGGGCTGGGAAGGTGGCTCAGTGGTAGAGCGCTTGCCTTGCATGCTTTAGGCACTGGGTTCAATTCCTCAGCACCACATAAGCAAAAAGATAAAAGCTGGAAGAGGCACTGTGGCCCAAGTGGTAGAGCGCTAGCCTTGAGCTGAAGAGCTGAGAGACAGCGCCCAAACCCAGAGTTCAAGCCCCACGATCGGACCAAAAAAAGATAGAAAGAAAGAAAGAAAGAAAGAAAACCAAAGGTGTGAGCCGTGGCCCCCGGGGAAGCACCACGCGGCACTCCTCCTTAAAGGTGTGCGGATCCTCAGCACCAGGGAGCTACCTGTGCCCCAGGATGCTTTTTCCTGGTCACTCTCCACACTGAGGTGGAAAGGCTGAGCTGCAGCTCACCCACTTGGCATGCACAGGGTCCCCGGCTGAATCGCCACCACTGCGAAATTAGTTCATTAGTTAACCCTCCATTCATTCATTCATACCTTAGTCAACGAGGGAATTTCACAATGGCGTTGGTCTTGCCTCTGTAGAATGAAGAGCCCGTGTTCTCCAGGGACGGCCGGAAGTTCTTCTTCATCAGAGCCATCCCGCAGGGGGGCCGGGGGAAGTTCTACCACATCACTGTGTCTTCATCCCAGGTAAGGCCGCGAGTTTGGGGCCAGGCCGGGGCTGCTGGTGCTGGCCTCTCGGCCAAGCTTGGCCACTCTCCAGCGGCCCCAGGAGCCCCTGACACACAGAGCAGGAGAGGGTGGGCAGGTGGCAGGGCATCACAGAGGGGGCTGGGCTGCAGTTGGGACGCCCCAAAGGAGCGGGTGGAAGGAGAGGTGTGGCCCGAGGGGGCCCAGCACCTTTGGCTGACGCACCGTCGGTATTCCAGCCCAACAGCAGCAATGACAACATCCAGTCCATCACGTCTGGGGACTGGGACGTGACCAGGATCCTCTCCTACGATGAGAAGAGAAACAAGATGTGAGTGCGTCCTGGCCGGGCCCCACTGCCCCCAGGGCCGGTAGCCCCCCGCACCCCCCCCCACGGGCTATTTCTGTTAACGTTGGCTGCTAGGGGTCAAAAGTAGCACCGGCAGCCTCCCTTCCCACCCCAGCTTCACAGCGCATGCCCCGGCTGCTCAGGGCCCCAACAAAGCGAGGCCAGTGCAGGCCTGTGAGGGGACAGATCAGCCAGGTAGGTGCCTGTTTCGTGAGGCTCGGCCAGTCCACGCACTGAGCGGAAAGCTTCCCACGCCTGCTCTTGCTTCATTTGATGGCTGCATGAGGAAGGCTGGTGGCTGCCCACTTTAAAACCATCTGTGACACACAGACGTTCAGGAATCGGCTCTGTGTTGTAGAGTTGGCAGCAGGAGCCAGGACTCAGCTCCGTGAGGCCACATCCAGGCCCCCCCGTCCGTCACCCCGGGCGCCAGGCCCCGCGTCCAGGGACGCACTGTCTCCCTCGTCCCTCTTCCCACGGCGGGAGCATCAGCTGGACACGTGTAAAGCGCGTCCAGACCATGCCCTCCAGATGATTTCTAATCTGTACAGAAACTCCCCCTGGTGCTCACACTGGCTGTCCTCACCCTGGCCCCGCATGGCATGGCTCGTTGGCGTCCAGCGTAGCCTGCTGTGGCCGCAGGGAGAGCTGGGCCCGGTCAGCAGCGTGGCCTGCTGGGGGTGGGGGAGGGACCATGGGACAGGGGCAGGGGGCCCATGTGCCCCGGTGAGGGAGGAACTAACATCACCTTGTCCCCTTCACCACCTTTGCAGCTACTTCCTGAGCACGGAGGACCTGCCCCGGAGACGGCAGCTGTACAGGTGAGCGCTCCTCCCCGTCCTCACAGAACTGCAGCTCTGCAGCGGTCAGGACGGAATGACAAGTAGCCGTAAGGCCTGGAGGGAAAAAATGCAGAGTGCCGACCTAAAGCTTTGCTCCATCCTTGTGCGTTTGTTGGATGGAGATTCTCCCATCACAGGCTCGCGTAGTTTCCCCTCCTGAGGGCCACTGGGCTGCTTCCCATCTTGAACTTGGGGAGCAAGTCTCCCCTTCATTTCACGCTCAAGAAACCGGGGTCGGGAAGCAGCCACCCCTAGTCCTGCTGGTGTTACACTCCAGCGTTAGGCACTCAGAGAACGGGGAGATGGTGAAATCCTTCCACCGCCCTCAGATTGCCAGACCACTCAGAGAATGTCACTGGAATGAAAGGCGTTGAATGACTGTGGCCGTGGCCATGCCCCCTCCCTCCGGGACCCGCATGGAGCCCCAGTGACACAGCCCACCCGTTAGATGCCATCCAGCAGCCAGAGCACCAAGCCATCTCAAAAGTGAGAGGGCCCTGCATGCCAGAAGGTTCCCAGAAGGGAGCCACAGCAAGCTCCCGGGACAGGCATGTTGGGGAGCATCGGCCCAGCAGGTCCAGGCCTGACTGTGGCTGCTCTGCCCCCCCCCGCACCTCCGTCTCTCCAGTGCCGACACGGTGGGCAACTTCAACCGGCAGTGCCTGTCCTGCGACCTTGTGGAGAACTGCACCTACTTCAGCGCCAGCTTCAGCCACAGCATGGACTTCTTCCTGCTCAAGTGCGAAGGTGAGTGGCCGCCACCCTGGGCGTGTCTGTGGCCGGGGCTGGGGCTGAGAGCGGCCTGGCCACGCTTCTCGTAGCCCACAGCACCACAGGCCAGTGGCCTGCAGGGCAGGAGCCGAGCACCTCTTCGCGGGCTGTGCGGGCTCACCGGCTGTGCGGGCTCGCGGGCTGTGCGGGCTCGCGGGCTGTGCGGGCTCGCGGGCTGTGCGGGCTCGCGGGCTGTGCGGGCACGTCAGCTGTGGGCTGTCTTCTCAGCGCTCAGCCCGCTCCCTGCCAAGTCACCAGCAAGAGTGTGACAATCACGTGAGCTCATGCGATGTCTGAAGCACGCTATTCCTGGGCCACCTTTAAAAACTACCAAAACAGTTTCGAAGGTAGCTTTTCAAGCAAATTAAAAATGGAAGTAATACAAAAAACAGGAAAGTATGTTCTTAGGACCCAAGTTCATTGATAATTCGTCCCAGACATGCAATTGCTTTGTCACACCCAGTAGAATACACAAAGGCTATCAAAATGAACGCCAGGAAATCGAAAGGAGTTTTTTTTTAATGTGTCATTGTTTTGTCTTTTTTTCCTTGATTGTTTGTTTATCTGTCTTTGGGAGGGTAAGAGAGGGCACAGAAATGGAGGGACCAAAGGTAAAGGAATGCAGCAGTGGTGCTCACTAGACACTATGTTGAAATTGAACCCTACAACTTGTGGGTGGAGAGGGGAGGGGTGACATTGGCCAAGAAATGTGCTCTTTACCTGATTGATGTAACCCCTCCATACGTCACCTTTATAATAACAAAAAAATTAAGAATACATAAAAGAGTGAGCCAGGTCCCACAGTGGGTACAGAGATTGCCTTTGTAGCTTATTCTCATCTTGGAAGGATTAGATAGGAATTCATGAAAGAGTAAGAAATGAAAGTTAGGTTCCTAACAAAAGAAGTCTCAAAGAAGACCTTGATCTACCGAGGTAAGGATAAATGCGTGTGGAGGGCTCGGGGCCAAGGGCTGGTCCCTCCTGTGGCTATGGCTGGGACGTCCGTGCTGCCAGCCACAGAGGACGGCGGCTGCTTTTGTTAGAGCAGCGATCTGTTTGCACTGCATACTCCTCACACCATCTTGAATCCATGACCACTGAAGTCCTGAAAAACTGCAGGACTGGAAAACTCCACTGCTCAGTGCCCCATCCCTGGTGTTCATCCACAAGAGAGGGGATGGCGGGGAGAAGAATTCCAGAAATACAGCATTAGTACCCCAATCCCCAATGCCCCCAGCTCCCCTTCCATTCTCCCCTGTCCTTGGGGGGGGGTGGGTCCCAGGAAGAAAGAACTTAAGGTCTCTGTGGCCCTTATAGGGACAGTGCTCTTACAGGGAAGAAAAGACAAGTTCGAATCAACCAAGTGCTCCCAGGAGCACCATCTTGCAAGAGTCCTCCTCCACTGCTGATTCCATGCTCCCTGCCAGCACCTTGCACACACAGAGACGACCTTGTAGAACCCATCCCCACCCTCTCCGCCCAGGGTCCCTGAGGCCTCTGGGGATGTTCTGTGCTGAGTCACGTCCCCTGTCTCCCTTCTAGGCACAAAGGCCCAAAAGCCACCACAAGACCTCTTGTGCCTTATGAAATGGCTGTAACAGAGTAACAGACCCTGGCACGTTTCTAAAACGTAGAAATGAATTTCTCAGCATTCTAGAGGCTGGGGTGCCCACCCCTCCCCGGTCCTTCGCTCAGGAGTCCCGTGGCATAGAAGCGGGACGGGACTGGAGGCACACTGTGTCTGCTGTGAGACGTCTGACTTGGCGAGGCCACTGGTTGCCACTTAGATTTCAGGGTCTCCCAGTAGTTCAAGAGAAGCGCAGAATCCATATTTTATATGAAAATCTGATTTCTAAATGTTGGTAGCCAATTAAAATACGAAGCTAGGCATGGAGGCTCATGCTCATAATCCTAGCTACTCTGGAAGTCAAAAGTAGGAGGATCATGTTCCAAGGAAGGCCCAAACAATAAGTTCAACAGCTCATCTGAAAGACAACCTCTAGAAAGAAGGCTGAAGTGGCAGCTCCCGTGTTTGTGTGTAGTGTTTTCTAGGAAGCAGAAGACCCTGAGTTCATACCGTTCTGTTTCGTTTAGTTTAAATAGTTGTCCCAAGGGGTTTCCACTCAACAAATCAGATTGCGAGTATAGTGCAGCTCAATTCAGTGTTGCTCCTTCCGCCATGCTCCCCGGTCTCTCCCCTGTCCATCCGGAACCTCAGCTGTAGTGTTCCTTTTGAGTAACTGGACACTTGCAGTCGGCTCTGCTCTCCACACAGCATCCACTCAAGGTGATACCCGGGTGTCCACGGCAGGTCAGCCTGCTCTCCTGGGGTATGACACTCCCATGGGGACGGAGGAGCCGGAGCTTCGGGGGAGGGGTACGGAGAGGAGCGGGCATGTGACGCCTCCTCAGAGATCGGGGACCCCTCGTTTCACACTGCTCTCCGTAAAAACAGCTAATCAGCGGTGCAGAACGTCAAGCTAGAGAGCATTCCTATTAATGGGTTTCTCCCACATCGTTCTATAGCAATCATATCCGAAGACCGAAGGACATCTGTCAGTTACTCTACTCATTTTTCCTTTGTATGCCTGATTCTCTGGACCAGTGTCCTGGTGATTTTTCCCAGTTATCACTGGACTGGTATTGGCTGGTTGGTGTTTAATGGACTAGCAGAGCCTGTTAGTGTGTGTTTCTTTCCCGTCTCCACTGGCACTCAATAGCTTTCAGAGAACTTTCATAAGAATGATTGTGAAAGTTGTGCAAGGGAATGGAGGTGAAAGTTACAAGCCCTGACTCCATGTCAGCCAGCAACAACTAAGCCAAAATGAGGTGGTGGTGGAGGGAGAACAAATCTGGGGAAATGAAGTATGAAAAGGCCTAAATCTCTTTTTAGGCCCATGGGTGGCTTTTGTGTCTGGGTCCCTGTGTGTGTGTGTGTGTGTGTGTGTGTGTGTTTCCATGCATGTATGTGCACGCACACACGCACATCACTCGGCCTCACACTCATTTGGCTTTTCCACTCAAGGCTAGCACTACCATTTGAGTCACATCTCCACTTCTGGCTTTTTGCTGGTTAATCTGAGGTGAGCGTCTCATGGATCTCTCTGCCTAGACTGGCTCTCTGCCTAGACCGGCTTCTAACGGAGATCATCAGATCTCAGCCTGTTGAGTAGTCAGGATTACAGGTGTGAGCTAGCACCAAGGGGGAACGGGGAGAGCAGTAATGCTCCCTCCCCTCCCCACCCCTCCCCTCCCCTCATCTCTCCCTCCCTCTCCTCCCCTCCTTGAGCACACCTGGGACATTCCCCAAACTACATGTCAGTGATGCAGACCCCTTACCCCTCTGATCTGGCTGAGCTTACTTTCAGCACCATGGCCAGCGGGAGAGGTGCGGGGCTGAGCGCTGGGGTCCCTCCTGTAGAATTTAAGCGGCCTTGGCATTCCTCCAGTGTAAGCCAGTCAGGCAGCTGGGCCCGGGTCATTCTTGGCAGCTTACTGCTGACCTTCCAAAGTAGCCTGGCAGCCGCCTCTGTGTTCTGGAAACTCATCTGCTTGACCAACAACACAACAAGGGCAGCATACATTTACCAGTGCTCCTAACGGTTCAGAGCAGCCTCTGTTCTCACTGCACAGTGAGTAGTTCCTCAGACAGAGACAGAGACAGACAGAGTAAGACAGGAAGGAGGGAAGGAAGGACAGGGAGGGAGGGAGGGAGGGAGAGAAGGAAGGTAGGAAGGGACAAAAAAGAAGAAAGAAAAGAAAAAAGGAAGGAGGGAAGGAGAGGAAGGGGGAGGGGGAGGGAAAGGGAGAGAGGGTACACACTGCAGAGCCTGCTGGCTGGAGATACTGACTTTTCCTTGCAACAGTTCAAAAGTATCTACGCCTCTCTGTTTTCACAAGATAAGCTCGCAGGACATGACTTATTATGCAGTCTTGCAAAATCTGTCTTACTAAAAAGTGACTGGCTGCTGGGTACCTCTCACCCAGAGCAAGGCCTGGGTCCCACCGCCGCCATCGGCTCATTCCTGAGCAGCAGCTCTATGCCAGGCAAGGAACTGGTGGCTGGTGTCAGAGAATGAAGGACGGCCCCCGCCCCCAGCGGGCATGGGGAGGGGGACCTCCTTCCAAGCACTGAGTGTCCGGGGGGGGGGCAGGGCATTCTCCCACTGTGCCAGGGACTTTCCTGGAGCCAACATGCAACGCACACAGCACGGAGCTGGGGCTCTGGGAGCTGCGGGAACGGCTTGGGGTGTGGTGTGCTTCACGGTGCACCTCCCCACAGCAAAGCCCACCCAGTCACGGGTGAAGGTAGCAGACCCACGGCACACATCCCAGCTGTGTCAGCGCCAGCACCGGCTCTACGTCGGCCAGGGGCCCCAGGGGCATCACCCCTGCTCTCTCCTGAGCCAAGGAGCAGCTAGCGGCTCACAGTGCTCAGAACGCCTCTGTGAACCCCAGCCCTGGACACCAGAGGGCGCCCTGCCCCTTCACTTGGGCCTGGCGAACTGCCCCGGAGCCTGGCTTGGGGGCTGCTTCCGTGGCACCCACTGGTGGGCAGACACTGCTTGGTGCTGGATCCAGAGGATGAATGAGATGGGGGGAGGAAGGGGCTCTGCCCTCAAGGGGCCCCGGGGGTTGCAGGTGAACTCGGAGTCCCTGAAGATGGGCACGCCTGGCCCTGCCGTCTCCCAAGCCTGCACTCCTGACTCCCATGAACAGCTTGGAAGGGTGGGAGTGGCTGATTTCACAGCCCAGGGCCTGCAGCCGTGGAGAGAAACAACAGAGGGCAATAAAAAAAATCAGGATGTCGCGCCACCCGGGACGATTGCTAAATACTGTGGGTGGCCAAGAACTGGCAGGCTGGGGGGAGCAGCGGCATCACTGGGGAGAAAGAGGCAGGAGAGAGGGTGTGCTGGCTCATCTGTAAGCGGGAATGAGATCGCCTGCCACGCAGGGCTGCGACGCAGAGCCCGTCTGGCAGAGCTGGGGGCTGTTGTTTATCCTGCGGCCGACAGGGAGGAGGGGGTGCTGCACTGAGCCCATTGGCCTGTGCCCACGCCAGCCCCACATCCCACTCGCTGCCCTTGTCAGCCTGGCTCGCAAGACCGTGCGCACTCCTGAAAAGAAAAGGCCAACCCGTGAGGAGGTGGTGGACAGCTGGGCCTCATGGCTTTCTGTAATCCCAGCTACTCAGGAGGGTTGAGACGGGGATCGCAGTTCTAAGACCACCTGTGCAGAAAAATCCTCTAATTGATGAGCAAAAAGCCAGAAGTAGAGATGTGGCTCAATTGTAGAGCACCAGAGTAGAGGGGGGAAAAAAACCTAGCAAGATGCAAGGCCCCACATTCAAGCCCTAGTAGCAGCGCACACACACACACACACACACACACACACACACACACACACACAAAGGAGGACGTGGCAACAGTCGCAGGCCACAGTGGAGCGTGTATGCAGCCTCTGAGATTGTTTTGCCGCATGCCCACTTTCCTGGGAAAACCACAGTGCCTTTCTTTCTGTGTGGAATACAAGTTGCATAAGATACAGGAGCTTCCTACGTTGCACGCTGGCCGAAGGCATGCGGCATCAAGATACCATTTAGAATCAAACCAGGGTGCAACTGCTTCGGTCAGAAATCACTTCCAAAATCCTGGACTCTGTGTGGCAGCTTGTGACGCATGCTATTACCACAGGGCAGTAAGGACAAAGCCCGGAGCTTCGAGATTCATCCGAGCGAGCAGGAACACCTCAGCAGCCCCATGATACACGCAGGGGCCTCCCCTCGTGCTTTGAATTCTGCCCAACATGTAAAACTTCCTTCCGGTGGATGAGTTTGCTGTGAATCAAAAATTCTGAGACCTGGAAGCTTGTATGAACCGACAGCCCAAAGGTAGGAGCTGAATTTTGAAAGGACGCATTCTTTTTTAACGATTAGGAAGATCGTTTTCCTAAAAACACCTGTCCAGAGCCCTGGGTGCCCTGCAGAATGTCAGCATGGCAGGCTCCCCTACAGAGATGGAGCCACTGAGCCAGGAGAGCAGCCCAGCGCTCCTGCAGCCCCGCTGGGCTGGCTGTGGCAGCCGGCTGCCTGGGAAATAGAACCACTTTCAAGTTTCCACAGACATAATGTTGTATAAACGCCGTGGCGGGGGGGGGGGGAGGGCCAATCCCAGGTTTGAAATCAAGGATAACGAGGTTTCACCATGAGACAGCTACCAAAAAAAGTCTTCAGCATTGACTGGGAAAGACTGTCTTTGGAACAGACATTCTAGTTATCTGTAGAAGTTCTGGTAGCTGGCTAGCGCTCTGTTTATGAGTATGATAATACCGCCTCGATGTACACCCTTTATAGATCAGGCATCCATAATTCATGAGATTGCAAATAAAGAGATCTGGAGCCGGCCGAGCGGGCCCCGCCAATTATCTCTGCCGAGCCATGTCCTCGCTGTGTGCGCTGCCCTTGGAAACCGTGTGTGCGTGGGGGTGCCAGGCTGCAGGGGCCCCGTGGTTCAGCTCTCAGACACTGTCCATCACACAGCGTCCACCAAGGACAGGAGAGGAAGCCAGCGTCTCCACCGTGAGGGTTGGGTTTACTCCAATGACTTGTTTCTTCGCAGTTTTCTGTCCCTTCCCATCCATCATTCCAGCTTCATCTGCCAGGGCTGAGAATGAATGCTGGAAAACAGACACAAAGTAAAGATTTCCTGTTCACCCGTCCGTGTGTGACTCGCACTTTGCTGTTCCTGCAGTCCGGTGCTCGCCTCTGCTGGCGGGGCCTCTCGTGGACAAGGAAAGAGCCGTCCGTGTTGACCAGCGGTCCACTGGCTTCCTTGTAGGAGCAATATCAGTCTGGACGTCAGATGCTCAACTGAGCCAAAACAGCACCTGTCACCAACCACGTGGGTAAAGGGCGAGTGTTTTTGTTGGAGTTCTCGCTTCCTAAGCCTAGGCCAAGCATAATAATATAATTTGTCCTCTGCTGACTGCGGTGCTCAGTTCTTATACTGGTGCCGTGTGTGCTCTGAAGGGCACACTTGCCGAGGACTTGAGAGAGTACGAAAACCAGGCCAAGAGAAGCACAGTGCACGGGTTCCTTTACACACACGGGTTCAGAGTGCAGGTTCACATAAGACTGGGAACACGCATGGGCTGGAAGGTGGCTCAGTGGTAGAGCGCTTGCCTTGCATGCTCAAGGCCCTGGGTTCCATTCCTCAGCACCACATAAGCAAAAAGAAAAAAGCCAGAAAAGGTGCTGTGGCTCAAGTGGTAGAGCACTAGCCTTGAGCTGAAGAGCTGAGGGACAGCGCCCAGGCCCAGAGTTCAGGCCCCACGACTGGACCAAAAAAAAAAAAAAGACTGGGAACACGCAAGTAATAACATCACATATGGACCACATCTGCAGCACTTGAACTCATCCACAGAGCTACGCATAAGGACACATAAGTGTCTGCTTCCCAGCTCCCAAGTCTGGATGAGAACAAAATATCCACAGGATGAGCAGGAAGGAGCAGCGCCGAGGTCCCGTGCCGCCTGCTTACCTCCTCCTCCGTCCCCTCGGGCGAACGCCCCCGGCCCCGGCACGCCTCCCCGTGTCCATCAGTCTGTGCATCCACGGCGCTGGACACCACTGACCACAGTAGCAATGAGGATGTCCCCAAACCCTTGCCCAGGCACATAACAGCAAAGTGGTGCCCACTGGGGCTTTGCTGACGTGCCATTGCCCTCACTACAGACCTCAGCATTCTGCACAAAGAGCTGGCACAGACCTGCAGCTGGCCCCAGCCTCCCAGCACCCTCCTGCCTGTGGGAATGGAAGCATGGCACCCTGAACCCAGGACCCAGATGACTGAGCCGATCGTGGAGCCTCAGTGTCCGTGTCCGTGTCCGTGTGTGTGTGTGTGTGTGTGTGTGTGTGTGTGTGTGTGTCTTCCCTGTTGGATTTTTAAACCTCATGTCTGTCTCTCACTGACACCTGCCCCATGGACCTAGCACTGGGCCCTCTATGGGACAGAATGCCCCGTGACTTGAATTGAATTCCACACAAGTGAAGAGAAACCACAGTGTGAGTTGTGTGGATAGCTCTGTTTTTAAAAATAATAATAATAATTAAGATTCTGCACAATAATGACTATCATTTGTACCAACGACACTATTAAGGAACACAGGAGAAAACATCTGCACAAGGATGACAAAGAGCTAACTTCCCAAATAGCACAGGGATGAGCACAACTTACTATGCAAATTAAAAGGTGCGAGAATAAACATCCCGCCTGTGTGAAGTATTTTGCCTTGGGAAACCCTCTATTATGCTCTCGCTGGCATATTTTTTTCTTAGCAACTGTTCAAGAATACAATACAGGGTTATTAACTATAGACCTAATGTACAGTACTTTTTTTATTTTGCACAGTACTTTTAGACAGTATGCCGCCTCCCGTCTAACTGAAACTTTGTACCCCTTCACCTTCCTCCTCTCCCTGACCCCCCCTCCCCGACGCCCCACCCGTGGTGGCGTTTGACACTCTCACATCCCCACACACTGCCTGGTTATTTTGCGTAGCGTAGTGCCCTCCAGATGTGTCCACGTTGTCACAAAGGACGGAGTTTCTGACTTTTTAAATGCCCAACTCCACCCATGGCTGGCCACTTCAGCTGTCCACGTCTGGTTGCTGTGAGCATCGCTGCGTGATCACACCAGTGTAGGTGTCCCCTCTACCTGTTGATTCCATTTTCTGTTTGAGATGAAGTCTCCCAAACTTTTATGTTCAGGCTGGCCTTAGGCCATATCCCCTGATCTCTACCTCCCACGTAGCCAGGACTACAGCCTTAAACCACTGTGTTTGGCTTCGTGGTTTGTTTGTTTTTTTAATACCTAGGGCCAGTGTAACTTAAGGTGTGTCAAAGGAGACAGGTACTGGTGGCTCATTCCTATAGTCCTAGCTACTCAGGAGGCTGAAAGAGATCTGAGGATCACAGTTCAAAGACAGCCAAGGCAGGAAAGTCCATGAGACTTTCATCTCCAGCTAACCATCCAAAAGCCAAAAGTGGAGCTGTTGCTCAAAGTTGTCAATCACCAGCCTTAAGTAAAAAAGCTCAGGGACAGTGCCCAGCCCCAGGACAGGTGCCAAGAAAAAAAGAAGAAGAAGAAGAAAAGATTTGGCAAAGCTTGCAGATGTAGATGCAAGTAGCTTATGTTATTTTTGTTTTATGCTGTTTCACATACTTGCTCTGTGTGTTGCTTTAAGACATTTTAGAAATATTTTGATTATTAAAAAGTAGTCACTCAGTTATTATTTTGTGCTTTTCCTTGGTATATGAATTTTTGAAGCATTACATTAATGAGTTAAAAGGGGAAGGAATATTAATCCAAGCTCAGTAAGTTTTTTATTGTGTGGGTGAAGCAACAGACTTCCCTGCTCTCAAACCTGTCTTTTCACCAGTAAAATACACTTAGAGACATCTATTGTGCAGACCTGCTGTGAAGATCAGATTAGAAATTATTCATATGAAACATCTAGCAGAGTGCCTTTTACATAGTAGGCACTACATAAATGATAACTGTTTACATTATTAATAAGCATGTGGGGTGTGCTTTGTTTGCAAATTTACTCATCCTGAAATGTGCAGAGGAAATAGTTGCAGGCTTTTACTTCTCAATAACCACTCTACAGTCCACGCAGCCTCCCTGGGGGGAAACAGATCCACGAGCCTGAATGCTTAGTTGTCCTCAATAATTTAATCCTCTAGCCAGTGCTCCACTGCCTTTCCATAGTGCTCTCTCTTAGGTGTTCACGCACCAGTGGCTTGGGTTGGGAAAGGGGAATCAGAACTAGCAAATCAAAGTACAGGTGGCCCAGGTATCACTGAATTTCAAGTAGGCAACCAACAACTCTAAATGCCATGTCCCAAGTACCAGAAGAGCATGCTAATGGTAAGAACATGTATATTGTTTCTCAGAGATTCTCATGTAATCCAGCATCCTGCAGTCTTTCTGGGGACCCTGTCTCTGGGCACAAGGGGGCCCCATCTCTGGGTATGTGTGTACCCCCTCTCTTGATACATGGGACCCCATCTCTGGGTATGTGAGGGCCCCATCTCTGGGTACATGGGAACAGACCACAGTAGGAAGGAAGAGGAGCAGTGGGAATGAAAACTAGTGCAGCCACTGTGGAAACCAGTATGGAGACTCTTCAGGAAACCACGAACAGACCTGGCACCGGTCCTGCCGTGTGATCACTGGGGCATACACCTGAAGCGGTCTCAGTCTGCTCACAACAGGGACACCTGCATGCCACGTTTATTTGACACTGGCCTTGCTGTTGAATAAACCTGCATGCCCGTGAGCCAGTGAGCGGGGAGAGATGATGCATGTATGCACATGATGGGTTTTTTGTTTGTTTAGTCACTCGTGGGGCCTGAACTCTGGGCCTGGGCCCTGTCCCTCTGCTCTTCAGCTCAAGGCTAGCACTCTACCACTAGAGCCACAGCACCACTTCTGGCTTTTTCTGCTTATGTGGTGCTGAGGAATTGAACCCAGGGCCACATGCATGCAAGGCAAGCACTCTACCACTGAGCCACCTTCCCAGCCCACATGGCAGGGTTTTATGCAGTGTATGCACTGGTGGGGTTTATGCAGTGTATGCACTGGCGGGGTTTACACAGTGTATGTACGTGGTAGGGTTTATGCAGTGTATGCGCATGGCTGGGTTTATGCAGTGTATGCACGTGGTGGGGGGTTATTTTGCTATAAAGAAGAACAGCGTCATGCCATTTGCAGGAAAATTACAAAACTGAAGATCATCCTGTTAATCAAAGTAAGCCAAACTCAGAAAGACAAGCATGGAGTGTTCTCTCTCATAGGTTTTTGGAAAGACGTGAAAGTAGGAAGGGAGTATTGGGAAAGGGGAGGGGGACCAGAGGAAGAGGAGGGGGAGGAGAAGGAGGGAGCGTCAGGGGCCCTCAGGGCTGCAAACTTCCAGCTCCTATGTGACCTGCAGCGCCTGAGCCCCTCCCCCCTGACACGTGCCCACAGGCACAGAGTCTCCAACCTGGGGCAGAGCCGGGCAGTAGTCCCCATGACAGCTCTGGCCACCGCCCGCCTCCTGCTCCCCACCTCCTCCTCCCCCTCCACACACTCCCCAGCCCCGGGCCACGCTCCCCGGTGCCCTCTGCTACCACCCACTCAGCTTCGTGTGGAGAACGTTTCTAGATCCAAAGAATCACAGCCACGGAGAAGCTGAGTTCTTGATGGTGATGCAGCCTGTGTCCTTCCTATAAGGAGGGAGACACCGAACAGCTGTGCTGACACTGAGTACGGGGCTGTTCCGTCATGTGACAATGAGCTCTCCAGGAAGAAGGGAGCCTGTGTGAGCACTGAGGTGATCCTGTGGTCACGGGTGGGGTGTCCACTTAGATTGGGCGATGGAAGGCTTGTGAGCGGAGAATTAAGGGAAGAGATAGATCAGCCATGCCAATGTCTGGGGTCAGAGAGAGCAGCAGGCCCAGGGCCGCCAGCCCGCCCTTCCCAAACCCCTGCTGCCTGGGCCAGAGAGCACAGGGACCGAGGATAGCACCCCGCACCAGGACAGGACCACCAGGGCCCCAGTTCAGAGCACAGCGTCTTTGCAGCATCACAGATGGAAAAGTCCTCCATGAACCGGCATCTGGGCTGTGAGCTGGGTTCCTGGAGGCTGGCTTGGGGCGCCGCGGGGGGGGGGGGGGGGGGGGGCGGAGCTCCCCAAGGCCACCTGGGCCTCAGTGCCTGAGCCACGCACTCCGCACTCCTCTGGTCCTAAGGAAAGCTGCTTCTCCCCTTTTCAGCACTGACCGCCTCCATTTTGTTTCTTTGCCCTCCACCCCAGGTCCCGGCGTGCCCAGAGTGACCGTGCACAACACCACGGATAAGAAAAGTAAGTGCTGTTTCTCCTACATCTTGCCAAACCTTGAGACAAAGGAAACAAAAGCCACACGATTAACCTCATGATAATCCAACCCACATCCCCTCATCAGAGTCCCAGAGGTGCCCCAGGGCCTAAGCTCAGAGTGGCCCTGCCCGACACGTGTGCTGAGTAACTAGTGAGTGTGAGGGTCAAAAGTGCGGCAGGAGAGCCTGCAAATGGCCTCACACAGCTTCACCTGCCCCTGGCCACCTGCCCGGGTCTGAAACACTCTGAATGGGGTCCGGGGCTGCAGGGGACAAAGCAGCCCCTCTGTGGACCCTGGGCTCTCCTCTGAGGCTGAGGTCCTCTGCTCAGAACACCCTGGCCTCTGTGGGAGCCTGGGGCCTGTCGGAGGCCGGCAGCCTGCACACCTGCCCCCGTGGAGCCGGTAAGGACATGACCACCCAGAATGGTCTAGGAGAGGTGACGGACATCCTGACAGGTGGCAGGACTCCCGGCTGGGATTGAGAGATGGGCTCAGCCAGGGCTAGTGGGCAGCGTGGACGAAATTCCTAAGAAGGGACCCCAGAAACAGGGGCGGGGCCTCTAAACTGACAGAACTGGACTCCTGATGAGCACAGGCCAAGGATGCAGATATCGGTTGGGGGTGGACGTGGTCAGACATCAAGATGGTCTGAACTGGGCTGGGAAGGTGGCTCAGTGGTAGAGCGCTTGCCTTGCATGCCTGAGGCCCTGGGTTCGATTCCTCAGCACCATATAAGCAAAAAGAAAAAAGCCAGAAGTGGAGCTGTGGCTCAAGTGGTAGAGCGCTAGCCTTGAGCTGAAGAGCTGAGGGACAGCGCCCAGGCCCACAGTTCAGGCCTCACGACCAAAAAAAAAAGCTGGTTGAACCTTACTAAGCTGAGTGGCAGCTACGACTGGTGGCTAAATGACTGAAATTTGCTAATGTTTCAGGACGCCATGAGGCCAGGCCTGTGGCTCCGCAGCAGAGTGCTCATCAAACAAGTGCAGGTGTGACACACTCGACCCCCGAGCCCGCACTGAAAAAATGACTCCCTGACACTTGTGAAAATTCTCCCCTTCTTAAACAAAAGAGCAGTGGCTCATACCTTCATCCTAGCTACTCAGGAGGCTGAGAGCTGAGGAGCGTGGTTCAAAACTAGCCACAGGCAGGACAGCCTCTGAGACTCTTATCTCCACTTAAGCACCAACAAAGCCAGAAGTAAGACGGTGGCCCAGGGGGGAGAACTCTAGCATTGAGCAAAAAAGCTCAGGGACAGTGCCCAGGCCCTGAGTTCAAGGCTCAGTACACACACACACACACACACACACACACACAGACACACACACACACACAGACACACACACACACACACACACACACACACACACACACACCCTCCAAGAAACAAAATGCAGTGGTGAAGAACTGAGGAAGGTGGGTAGTATGGTTCACCATGTCTGCTTCCTGGCTTTGCCACTGCACAGTTAATCTAAGATGTCACCCCTGGGGACAGGGAGAGGGGCCCAGGACTCTCAGCTATTTTTGCTGCTGCCTATGGTATATAATTATTCCAAATCTAAGAGTTCTTTTTCTTTAAGTCCGTGGTCTACATAACAAAAACCACAAACCACCTCTAGGCTTTTAAACGTGACAAATGGCTGCTCTGACAAAAGCCACTCACGTGAGACTGTCTCCCTGCTTGTTGGGAGATGCTTTTACTAATTTATCTGGGGACCAAACCCTTGGAGCCAACTCTTGGAGTGGCCCAGGGGTTCATAGTCCAATACATTTACAAGAGCCATTCGTCCATACGATTGATCTGAGCCAAGTATGGCAATGCATCTGTCATCCAGCGCTTGGAAGGCTGAGCAGATGGATCGAGAGTTCAAGGCCAGCCTCGTCCATATAGGAAGACCCTGCCTCACGAGAGAAGGAAGGAGAGGCACAGGGCAGGGAATGTTGCCCGGATCCTCGCCGTAGCCTGTGCGGAGGGCGCGGCGGGCAGAGCCCGCCAAGTTCACCGATGAGGAATCCAGGGTGGTGCGGGTGTAAGGACGGCTGACACATTGCTTCTCTTCTCACTGTTCAAGAGAAAATAATTCAATGAGAGGAAGGAGGAGAAGGTAAGCTAAGGAAGGAAGGAGGAAGGAAAGAATAACGCCGGTGGCTGACAGTGTCCTGAGCATCCGTTGTGTGCATGGGGCGGTGGCCATCGCGTGGATCTCCAGGTCCTCCCGGGCGGGCCTCCCGCTGCTGTCTGTGTGGCCTGTGGGTCTCTTCCCCGTCTGGTGTCCATCGCGTCCCAGGCTGGGGCAGCCTTGAGCAAGGGTTTGTGTTTACCAAACCGGTGCGATGGTGCGCACTGTCCCCGGCGAGGGGGGGCTCTCGTCAGGGCACGGCTGACGGCTCCCCCAGCTCTGCAGCCCATGAGCGTCCCCAGCACGGGCCGTGGGCCACTCAGGCCGGCAATGGGGCGGCATCGGACGACGCAGACTTCAGACCCTGGGTTTCAGATTGGTGCATTCTTTCACCATTGACGAAGCTGCTGGAAGCTGCTAGAGAAAGTCCAGGGGAGCACAAAACACACAGTGAAGCAGACCGGCCTGCAGAGGCTCCTTTCCTCTCTGCCCGCAGCTCAGCACTCAGCACTGCCTGCAGCTCAGCACTCAGCACTCAGCACTGCCCACCAGCTCAGCACTCAGCACTCAGCACTCAGCACTCAGCACTGCCCACAGCTCAGCACTCAGCACTCAGCACTGCCTGCAGCTCAGCACTCAGCACTCAGCACTGCCCACAGCTCAGCACTCAGCACTGCCCACAGCTCAGCACTCAGCACTCAGCACTGCCCACAGCTCAGCACTCAGCACTCAGCACTGCCCACAGCTCAGCACTCAGCACTCAGCACTGCCCACAGCTCAGCACTCAGCACTCAGCACTGCCCACAGCTCAGCACTCAGCACTCAGCACTCAGCACTGCCCGCAGCTCAGCACTCAGCACTGCCCACAGCTCAGCACTCAGCACTCAGCACTGCCTGCAGCTCAGCACTCAGCACTCAGCACTGCCCGCAGCTCAGCACTCAGCACTGCCTGCAGCTCAGCACTCAGCACTCAGCACTGCCCACAGCTCAGCACTCAGCACTGCTCACCAGGCCCAGTGGGAGCCCACACATTTCATAGCCCACAGACGGCGAATCTTCACCAATACCTAGGTGAATGCATCATGGCTAGGTTACCCAGCATGTATTTTTAACCCTCTCCAACTGACCACAGCCGCAAGGCAGGACTGCTTATTGCACCATTTATCACTTTAGAAAACTGAACCATGGCCAGGCACCAGTAGCTCACACCTGTAATCCTAGTTGCTCAAGAGGCTGAGATCTGAGGATCACAGTTCAGAGCCAGCCTGGGCAGACAAGTCCAAGAGATTCTTCTCTCTAATTAATCATCCCCAAACCGGAAGCAAGGCTGTGGACCAACTGGTAGAGTATCAGCCTTGAAGAGAAAGAGCTACAGGAGATCACGAAGCCCTGAGTTCAAGCTCCAGTACAGAAAGAAAAGAAAAGGAAGGAAGGAGGTAAAGAGAAGAAAAGAGGAAGGAGAAAAGAAAACTGAAGTACGGGCCCAGGATGACCCCAGTATCTACATGAGGACACACATAGGGAACTCCACACATACCCTCAGATGACTTGATGAGATTCAGTCAGAGCAGAGGTACACCAAAAATACTGTCTGAGCCAGGCACAGTGGCTCACATCTATAATCCCAGCTCCTCAGCATACTGAGATCTGAGGATTGCAGTTCAAAAGCCAGTGGGGCAGGAAAATTTGTGAAAATCTTATCTCCACTTATCGACCAAAATGCCAGAAGAGGGGGTGTAACCCAACCACATGGAGTGAAAGCTAAGGGACAGCGCCCAGGCCCTGAGTTCAAGCCCCAGTAGGCCTTCAGACCAAGTGTATCAGGCTGTGACACGCAAATGAATTCAGTGTTCACACTCAGTTCCTTGCCAAGGAATCTCATGATGGATACAAATATTTCGAAATCAGAAGCTGGAAGTGTTTCTTGTCCCAGGCATTTCAGTGAGAAGCACCATCAGACCCGGCGCCCACCAGCCCCAGCACCCAGGGCCTCTGTCACGGTCCCCCAGAATGTGTCCACCACCAGCGCCCTTCTGACCTGCTCTCCCAGGAGGGCCAGGGGCCTGAGCCACTTCTGACCAAGCTGTGGGATTCCTTGGCTGGCAGCTGAGTGGCCTGTGTGGTGCGACAGGACGCACAGGGGACAGACGTCACCGGAACCCTGTGTGCGTGTCAGGTAGCGGGAGAGGCTCGCGATTGCTGATGTCTGTCTCTCTCCGGCCGCACGATGCAAGTTGGAATTACTGTTGCAGAATGCATTATCATTTCCTTCTGTCCACCCCCAACCCCAAAGCGACCTGGGAATAGTTGACATTTCCCCCTCAGAAAATCTTCTTGGCCCACAGAGCCCGTGGGGCGTCCGCAGATGTGACTCTGAATTATTTAAAAGATGTTTCCCTAAGAATGCAATTATGATTAGAACCAAAGTCTACGCATTTGGTGCCAGGACGCTCGTACAACTTAGGAATGGCACTGAAAATCAACAAAGCCTCGGTGCGCCTGTGGCTGGTTCAGCCTCCGTGTGGAAAGGAACATGGCTCGAACACCAGCTGCTGACACCATAAAGGCCATCTGGGTGGCCGCGTGGCTTGCAGGGGAAAGCCTCGGGAAAAACCGCTGACTTCCATGGCCACCCTGGCCCGGGGCACTCCTCATGGAGCCCTGACCCTGGGCGCAGGTCACGGACACGTCCTCTCTGCCAGGGAGGGCAGAGAGCGTGGCAGGCCTCACGGGTACCGGCCACGCTCCAAGTCCACAGCTCACACTGTGCCAACTGCCCCCCAATGCACACCTCTGGCATCCAATCCCAATCCCATGCCCAGTGTGGGCTAGAGAGGACCAAAGGTCAACACTGCCTTCCCCCATCCTGCCTTCAGAGAGCCGAGCACCCAGCCAGAGATACGGCTTTTACCCACTCTGTGAACACTGGCTGTCACAAGGGTAACCCGGAGCTCAGCACTGAGAGGCCCAGCGGAGGTGGGAAGCTGTGGAAAGCAGGGCAGGGATGGGCCTGGAAGGACGTAGTGTTCAGGCAAACCGGGCCATCTGCTGTGGTGTGTGGGCACCGGATGGCAGGCGCGTGGGAAGACGGCTGGAAAGGTGGCGGGAGAAAGACACGGGCACCGCGGCAGAAGACGCGCAGGGCGGCCGCAGGCGTGGGACACGCGCAGGGCGGCCGCAGGCGTGGGACACGCAGTGCGTGTCTCTCAGCTGCGCACTCACTGCCTGTAGAAACTGAGCGACCCGACCTGACCGGCACTGCTGTCCCGTTCAGGGGTGCTGCCCGTCGGTGTCCATGAGGCTCCGCTCACCAGTTTTCCAAAAGTTGGCGTCCCATTGATTCCCGCAATTCCCCGAGCCCCGGGGCCATCTGGAAGCCCGAGTGGAGCGGCGCCGGGCCTCGCAGGGAGGGGCCGGGCCCAGAGCAGGCGTCCCTCTCTGTGGGCTCGCCGTGTCCAGATCTGATAATAGCTAATTCCACCAAATATTAGAGGGGCTCACATTTAATTAAGGAGTGGCCATGTGCGCACTCTAGACTGGAGGTCCCCACTGCCCCCAAGTCAAAGGCAGGGTCCTCCGGGAAATGCCAATCTCTCCTTATTTCTCCGCTGAGCGCCCGCTCTCTTTGAATGCAATTATGGGAACAAATAAAATGGCTTAACTCAACTCCCCTGTGAGACCACCAGCTCTCTGCTGATAAAACGGGTTGTGTGGGCAATCATTAAATGAGAAATCTAATATTTAACTAAATTTAATAGTCTCTTGCTTTGGTGCTTCTCTGTGAAGGGTGGGATTTCAATAGGTGGGAGGGAGCTATTCAGATGGAGCCTGGGCCCCAAGCAAGCGATTAGACCATCCTGCTCCCACACGACGCCAGAACACCCCAGTTTGGGCATTGATAAGGGGGTGTTTGGTGACGAGGCTGTGTCCTCCGTAGCTCTGGGCAGGCCCGTGCTCTGTCTGAAGCCTCCCCTTCTTGCTGGCCATCTCCTGCACCGATGCTCGATGCAGGCGAGCAGGTGAATGCATAAGGACCTCGGGAGCTCTTGCAGGCAGAGGCTGACTGACAGCTAGGGGCCCATCTGTGCTCTGCCTTCGCTAATTTCACAGATTTGAGTTCCCATCTTCCCAGCCCTTCACTCGCTGTTCACCTGGCTGAAAGGTGAAGATCACAGTCTCCTGGGGTCGCGGCGGACATGCCATGAGCAGCAGCTTGGAGATGGATGGCCTCATCAGACCCAGACACTGGTCCCCTCATAATAAGCCTCAGTCTGGGCATATCGATGAACCGGCGAATAGCCCTGACATTCATTTCATATCAATATGTGTATCAGTAGTCCTTCAAGCTCTAGAAACTCTAGTGTAGATTTGGTAGACATCTGCTTTTGTTTGTGCTGGTTTGCTATATACGTGAGCTTACCCGCCACTCTGGAAACTTCTGAGAGCCTTGGGATTTCTGAGACTTCCAGAAGGATCTCTCAGGTCTGTTGAGTTTCTTCAAGACTGTCTTGAGGCCAAGGCAACAGGGCCCTGTGAAGAACAACGAGAACAATTTGGGTAGAGATCTAGCCTCAGACCACTAAAAGCTGCTTCATTTCTATAGCACTGCTAAATTCTAATGAACAGACCCTCCCTCCCAAGTGACCAGAAACATATTCACTATACTTTAACTGAGAGGGAGGGGCAGAACACTGATGCCTGGTTGGGGGGAGGAGGGGATGTGGCCACACAGCCAAACTCTTCAATTTGTGTTAAGTGTATCCAGAGTGGTGGGCAAGATCGCTCGGGCAGGGTGGCACCTTCTTTTGGAGGAGGTGGTGTTGGATAGAGCAGCAAAGGAGGGTTGATGCATAGGGAGAAGCAGGTGGCAGTGCCGGAGACAGTAGAGTGTGTGCAAGGTAGAAAATGCCCGTCTTTTCTGGGTTGGAAGGGCTTCAGTCCAGACTTGCAGCCTCTACGAGGGACTCAAAAGCGGATAACAAATGAACTCCCACAAGTCACATAACCCTGTGCTCTGTGCTCTGAGTGCTGTGTTGCAGGTCAACGCAGCTCTGGGGACTGTGGGGTGATGCAGGCATAGGGCGCATGCCCCGGGCACAGTGCCTTCCCCGGTCCACCCTCTGTGTGTGGCAGAGGGAGGCCCAGCCGGCTCAGACTGCAGACTTCCCTCAGGCCATTCTAGCTCAGACCCCTCCTGACACCACAATCGGGCGTCCCTTCTGGCCCTCTTCCGGAAACACCACTGTGCTGTGGAGTTTATTTAGACCCTCACAGCATGGTCTAACATCAGGATTTCTTAAACTCTGCCTACCCAAAATTAGTTTCCTTTTTCTGACTGTACCTCTTTTTAAAAAATCATAGCTGAATATTGCCAGGCAACAGTGACTCACACCTGTAATACTAGCTACTCAGGAGGCTGACATCTGGGAATCGAAGTTTGAAGCTAACCTAGGCAGGAAAGATAAGAATTTCACAAAATTATCTCCAGTTAACCACCAAAAAGTCAGATGTGGAGATATGGCACAAGGTGTAGCGTGCCAGCTTTGAGTGAAAAAAGCCAAGTGAGAGATGATGTCCAACCACTTGAAATCATTTTCCATTCTTTATCAGCTCATCACAGGCATGGGGACACTCCCTCCTTCTCCTCCCTGTGGGCTGAGGGTTCCAGGGATACTGATCTATACACACAAACCATTCCCTGCCAGGATCTTCCTGTTACAAACCATAATTTCACCTCCAGTGCACACACCTGTCAGCAGCCCTCCCTGAAGGTAGACAGCGCCGTGAAGGGGCGTGACCTTACAGCGGTGACACTGTAATGTTAGCTCACTCTTTACAGCAGTTGCCAAGTCTTGCTTTGATGTGTTGTGCTTCTAGATCTTGACTTGGTAAGTTTTGACCTGTGCCCAGAGTCCTAATGTTTTCCCTACTCTTTCCTGTAAAGTTTCACAGGTTTTTGGTCTTACACTGAGGTCTTTGATCCATTTGGAATTGATGCTGGTACAAGGTGCTATATAAAGATCTAGTTTTCATTTTCTGCATGTGGATATCCAATTTTGCCAGCACCATTCGTTGAAGAGGTTGTCTTTCTTCCAGCCTTTGTCTTTGGCTCCCTTATCAAATTATTAGATGACTATAGGTCTTTTCTGGGTCTTCTATTTTGTTCCATTAGTTCTCCGGCCTGCTTTTCTGCCAGTACCGAGCTGTTTTCATTACTATGACTTTGTAATAGTTTTTGAAGTTTGGTATTGTTATTCCGCCAACACTATTTTGCCTACTAAGGCTTGCTTTGCTATTCAGGGTCATTTGTGGTTCCATATGAAATTTTGGATTGCTTTCTCTATCTCATTGGAGAATGTTGTTAGGATCTTATCCATCCACCAGAAAGAATGATATTATACTATTCATAAGGAAATGGAAAGACCTGGAAAAAATCATACTGAGTGAAGTAAGCCAGACCCAGAGAAACACAGGTTGCATGGTTTCCCGCATTTGTGATAGCTAGAATGATCCTCTAAACCTGTACGTAAACACATTTGGTGGTATGCAAGTGCTTACAAATGAATTAGGTGAAGTGTAGTAGACTCTACGGAGAGCTCAAATAGTGTAAGACAGTCATAGAAATAAGCACCAGGAAATCGGTACTTGGAAGAGGGTGGGCGGGGCCAAGGGGTGAGGGATAGGTAAATGAAGGGGGAACAGAGGGAGAATACAGTCAATGACTCGTGGTACATACCACAAAATTAAGAAAAGTAAGGAAGGCACAGAGAAAGGTGAGGGGAAGAAAAGATCAAGATGCATCCTGTTCATAAGCTGCTTTGTTAAAGGGCATCTCCTCTGCACAGCTTCTTAAAGATGATAAATTAAAAAAATTTTTAAAAACTATTCACCAATTCTAGCTCTCTGAGGGCTGAGATAGCCAAAGCCAGACTCCTTAGGATGGAAACTCACTTCATAACGAACCACAAGTCAAACCACACCTGTGGGATTAGTGACTAGGTCCACAAAAAATCTCTGCTGTTTCTTATGTATCAGTTTTGGAATAAAGTGAGCTCACAAAGACGCCCCAGTGCAGCACCTCTCCAGGCCCCTAACTCGGGGGTGGGGTTTAACACATGGCCAGTCCACTACATATAAAGTGTGGCTTGTGGGACTTGACTATCCCGGAAAACAATCACCAAGTGAGGGTTTCCAGCCTTGTGTTCAAGATCTTTTAAAGAAGGAATGTAAGTCCTATTTGTAGGGAGTAATTTAATCAGGATAATAGCACAGGGTGCCCTCCCCTCCCCTCCCCTCCCCTCCCCTCCCCTCCCCACTCCACTCTACTCCGGTCATTGTGACCATCGTACTGAATTTGTCCTCACAGACACGTAATACCAACAGTCTTCTTTTTTTTTGGCCGCTTGTGGGGCTTGAACTCTGGGCCTGGGCACTGTCCCTGAGCTCTTCAGCTCAAGGTGAGCACTCTACCACTTGAGCCATAGCGCCATTTCCAGTTTTCTGGTGGTTCAATGGAGATAAGAGTCTCACGGACTTTCCTGTCTGGGCCAGCTTTGAACCGTGATCCTCAGATCTCAGCTTCCTGAGTAGTAGGATTACAGGCATGAGCGGCGCCTGGCTAAAACCAACAGTCTTGAGACGAGTCCTACAAAAGCCCATCCATGCCAGTGGGAAGGAAAGGGCAGAGGCGTCCAGAGCTGGCCTGATGGAGGAGGAAGGGCTCTGTGATCGCAATGTGAGCCATGTAACTTGAGCGAGCTGCTTGCTGGCCGGGCCTCCTGCCTAGTGCAAGAGCAGGGGCCAAGGTCACCTCTAGGACAGGTGCAGGATCCATGTGTAGACACATCAGTACCCACAGGTGTTCAGTAACCATTCAATAGTCTCAGCCACTGTTTTCTCCCTTCCAGAACTCTTCGACCTAGAAACCAATGAGCATGTTTGGAAGGCCATTGGTGACCGGCAGATGCCCAAGATAGAATACAAGAAAATCGAGATCGACGATTACAGTGAGTGCTCTTTTCTCTCCACCTAGGACAATAGCACAGCCTCTGGCCGCTGAGCACGGGAGGCCCAGTCCCGGGCAGAGCCTCCCTGCCTGGCTGCCACCCACCTCCGGCTCACTGTGAGGACAGAGGAACTCAGGCAGGGCACAGCTCCCCCTGGCTCAGGATGCTCGAAGACCAACACCCACCTCTAGAAAACTCACCACTGTCGCTTGTGCAGCCCCTCCCTCCCTCCTTAGCCACTGACAGTGCTCAGGTGGCGGTGGCTGTCGCCTGTAGCCTGATGAGTAGCCCTGTCACCCGCCACCTTGTGCCCTTCCTCCTCTCCACCGGCCTACCCAGTCACTCACACAGGCAGCTCTGTGCAAGGCACTGAAGACACCAGGCGGGAAGCGCTGGCGGGCAGAGTTCTCCCCTCTCCCCACGGCCAGTTCAGCCCCGGAGTCCTTCTGCCCTCAGTCTGCACGGTCCTCACTGCCTTGCCAGGCCTCTGTGTCCCCGGGCTCAGACGATGCCTGTGGAGGGCACCGGCTGTCTGTGGGTGCAGTGCACTGAGCCCCAAAGTCACCCCAAGTCCCTCACTCAGAGCCCCCGCTGGCAGCACCCCAAAGGTCATCTGTATCCGTAGCCTACTGCTAGTGCTGGAGGGGAGCTGGCCAGGCTGGAGGAGGAGGGTGAAGGCAGAGCTGTGAGTCTCTCCGGAAGGTGCCACCCCGAGCCGTCCCTCCCTGTCCTGTCCAGGGTCAGGGGCGCTGGGATGTTTGTGGGTAGCCTTGTGCTTGACCGCTCAGCCCAGCCGCCCCCCCCCCCCGCAGGCAGGGCAAGGGTCCGCAGGGTGGAAATGCAGCTCACCCCTGAGACAAGCGGCCCAGCCCAGGCCCTCCCGCTCCCGTGCTCGTGAGTGGATTCACTGGGAGCTGAAAGTAAGAGGCGTGATGTCAGAGCACGCGTGAGGCGGGCCCGTCCACATGAACTTGAAAGGGTCACGGCTTGGGCTTCAGGTCCTGTGGGGAGATGAACTGGACTTATCTGGAGACCAGGAGCGAGATGTTGCAGGAAGCCATGAAGTGGTACCCCACTTTGGCCACAGAATGTGCCTATGCCGTTGTCTCTACCCTGTTCCCACACCCCGACATGTGTCCTCCGCCCTGGAGCCCGCAGCTGGTGGCCGCACCCACCTTTGCCCAACTCCTCTCCTCTCCACAGCGGCTTCCTGCCCACCCCCCTCCGGTCTCTCCACCTGCCCCACGAGGGAGCTCTGAGTGCCAGGGTCGTTCACTCCCCCGCTGGCCCCTGAGATGCAGAAGAGCCTCCTGCTTTCCGGCCCTGCATCCAGGGCACAGCTCTGCTGAAGGGAAGGAAGTGGCCCAGCCACGGACCCCCCGCTGGCACAGCAGCTCACCCGAAGCCCAGGCAGGCTGCGGAGCTGCTCACGCTTTGCTTTCCACTTCTGCCGCCAGAGCCTCTGGTTGTCTGGGTCAGCCAGGCTGCCCTTCCCGAGGCCCACCCGGGGCTTCTAGGGGCAGAGCCAGCCCAGGCCAGCTTTATGGATGGTGAAGCGATGGAGTCCAACGCCGGCTTCTCCCGGCTGAGTCCCCGTGCCACTGATCTCATTTGCAAGTGATTAACATTGAGCCCCAGTCAGTGATGAGAAGCTGTGGGGAAGACCGCCTTGCCCGGTGTGTCTGTGCAGTAACCGCACTGGAAAGCCGCTGATGCCAACTTAATTGCTGCGCCTTTGGTAACCTGGGTGGTAGTTAACGTCAATGAGCAAATTCTGGTTTGACCCAGAAGGATGGTCTGGGGGTGAGCACGGACACTGACGCGGGACAGTTCCTCGAGGTTTGGCTGGCCCTTCTCTACCCGAGCACCTCGGGCCCAGCGGCCAGACCAGGGCAGCACCACCTCGCCCCAGTCCTCTCCCGTCAGACCTGCTGCGCAGGCCCCGCACACAGACTGGCAAAGCCGCCTGGCATGGGGCTCCCTGTGGCCCCCACACCAGCACTGTTCTTAGCTCAGCGCCCATCCCTCTGTCTCCTTCCTCCAACCCACTGTTCCCCATTATCCCAGTATTTGGCCCACACAACCATAGTCGCTTCTGGACGCCCTGTTGGCTGTCTGTGTGGAACTCTGCAGAGGGCCGGCCAGCACAGACGGGCCGGCTGTGTTCTCTCCTATTCACCGCTGTCCTGTGCAAGGTTGAGCTTAAGCTTCAGACTAAGCTCGGGCTCGGTCAGGTGACTAGCCCAAGGCCACAGTAAGCCCGTCACTGAGTTGAAGGTCCGGTCATCTCCCTGTGGACTTCCCACCGGGGGCCATCACGGCATTCCCGGCCAGCACGCGGTGTGCTGTACTGCCCTTCCCAGTTCAGCTGCCCCTCACCAGGCCGCGTTCCGTCTCTTCCCAGGCCTGCCCATGCAGATCCTGAAGCCGGCCACCTTCACAGACACCACCCACTACCCGCTGCTCCTTGTGGTGTAAGTACCGCTCCTCCTTCTCAGGTGCCCACTTTGGGATTCAGAGACACCGTGGAGAATGAGTTCTGAACACTTAAGGCAAGGTAAGCAGGGCCTGCGATGCTGTTCAGACAGACCTAGCGCCGTGCGCTCACCGCCTGGCCTGACCTGACAGCGCTGCTCCTCGGCAGAGAACAGGCTCTGGGCCGATGCTAGAGGTGCCCCCACCCCAGCAGGCCCTGCTGTCTGCTTCCAGGACAGTGAGGGCAGACAGATGTCAGACAGTGCCCAGAGAGAACTGACAACAGGGAGAAACAGCGTGGCAAGCTCGGGAGCATAACAGGCAGGAGGCTGGCCTGGGCAGGCAGGAGGCAGGCCAGAGAAACAGACTAAGGACAGCCAGTGCCTCAGACACTGCCTGTGGCCCGGCACCTTAGACGGCTGGCTCCTCACAGCAGGAACCCTGTGGCGTCTCCAGAGACTGCCCTAAACCAGTTCTCAGCCAGCATGGTGTCGGGCTCTCCCTGCGTTACTGAGCCGGCCTCAGTATGGTGAGGCTTACAAATGCCTGGGAGAAGCGGTCTGGCTGGCCGCCTAGTCTCAGCCATGGTCCCCGTCGCCTGGAGCGGCCCCCTGCTGAGCCTGGGCTCCACCCTACGCTGCAGAAGGCTCACTGCAAGGGGCTCCGTCTCGCAATCATGCTTCCCTTAAGATTGCCAGTGAGCTGCCACACACAGAGACATGGACACGCAGAGAGACACACATGGACACACAGACATGGATACACAGACATAGACACACACAGACATGGGCACACATACACACACAGACATGGACATGCAGAGAGACACGCATGGACACACACACAGAAACATGGACACACAGAGAGACACACATGGACACACACAGACATGGGCACACAGAAAAACAGACATGTACACACAGAAACATGGACACGCAGAGAGACATATAGATGGACATACACAGACATGGATACACACACACAGACATGGGCACGCAGAGAGACACACACAGACATGGGCACGCAGAGAGACACATGGACACATACGCACAGAAACATGGACATGCAGAGAGACACATGGATGGATACACACAGACATAGGCACACACAGACATGGATACACACAGACATAGACACACACACACACACACACGTTCTCTCTCAGTCTCTCTCCCTCTCCTTCCTTCTCTCCTTCTCCCTTCCTCACCTACTCTCTCCCTCCTCCCTCCCATCCTCTTCCCCCCTCTCTTTCCCTCTCTCCCTTCCTCTCCCCCTCTCCTTCTCTTGCTCTCTCTCCCTCTCCCTTCCTCTCCCTCACACTCCCTCTCCCCCTCCCTCTCCCCCTCCCTCTCCCTGTCTCTCTCCCTCTCTCTCTCCCTCTCTCCTCACACTGCTTCCTTTCTCCCATACTAAGCCCAGTTCTCACCATGTTCTAAAAGATGCTCCTGACATCACAAGCAGCGCCCCACCCCCACCCCCAGTGCCCTGGCCTCTCCTGGGATCTTAACGGGAGCCCCCCCCCCCCCGCATCTCTGTTGAAAGCTGTTTCCTTCCCCTTCTGAAGCAGACCTGGCAGAGCTCTGCAGCATTTGCAAAGAGCCAACACTGTGTCCAATGTCCCATGAGCAGGGACGGGGTGCTGATCAACTCAAAGCGCCCTCTGCCCCAGCAGGCAGGGGCCTGGCCTCCCGAGGGCCGATGAAGGGTGTGTGCGGCCTGAGTGCCCTCGGCAGCCCTTTCCTGGGAAGGGCGGAGGCTCTTGAGGATCAAGCTGCTACCTCTTCTTTCTTAGTGTGGGCACGCTCTGATCTGGTGCGGCCCCAGTGGGCATGGTTTTTATCACCATAATGAGATACATGCATGTCAGTCCTCAGCCAGCATTTGAGATCCCACAGGACCGTCCCCCGGAGATGGGACCATCCCCGGTGGCAGGGTGGCCGTGTCTGTGAATAGATGCACACGCGGAGGGTCAAGCACGTCTCTGGGAAGCATGCTGGCAGAAGGTTCCCGGCGGCTCCCAGTGCACAACGCTAGGTGCAGAGTCTTCTGAGAGCCGCCCCGTGCCACACATGCCTCTCCACCACCACCACCCCCCACAGAGGAGGAGGCCCCGGGTGGAGGCCTGGCCGCTTTCCCCCGTATAAACCCTCCACCAGCGATGCTCTGAAGCTCCTGTGCAGTGTCTCTGAATGAGGAGGGAAGGGGGGGCGAAATGTCTCCCCGTGTCCCCTTGGCCCCTCACCCACCCCCACCCCCGGAGGAGGACGGGAGGCCACTGTGCCGGCCTGTGTGCCACTGGACAGAATTGTCCAGACTGGAGTGCTGCTGCAGCCGGCTACGTGCTGGCGCTTGGTTTCCGAGGCCGGGGAGACCGGGCTTGGGACTCACAGCAAAGAGGATTGGAGAGCTCTTCCATAGTTTCCCCGCCCACGAAGAAACGTCGTCTGTGCCTGTCCAAGCAGTGCTGAGCTGGGGCCTGGCCCGTGCCCGGGGACTCTGCGCACTCGGTCCCCATTGCCCAAGGGCTGCGTGAAAGGCCCACTCGCTCGGCCTGGGCTCTGGAGAGCCCCAGGACGGGAGTCCCCGGAGCAGCGGCAGCCCACCCGCACGCTGAGGCCCGGCCCTCTTCTCCAGGGACGGCACTCCGGGCAGCCAGAGCGTGGCGGAGAAGTTCGAGGTGACCTGGGACACGGTGCTGGTGAGCAGCCACGGGGCGGTGGTGGTGAGGTGTGACGGCCGGGGCAGCGGCTTCCAAGGAACCAAGCTCCTGCACGAAGTGAGGCGGCGGCTGGGCGCGCTGGAGGAGCGGGACCAGGTGGAGGCCGTGCGGTGAGCAGCCCGGCAGGTGGGGGTAGGGGGGGTCGCTGCTGGTGCAGATGTTGTGGGTGGAACTGGCTCACCTCAGGGGGTGTCCACAGCGAGGCGTGAGAGAGTGAGGAGAGCCCTCCTCCAAGCCCGTGCCTGGTCACCCGCGGCGCGGCGGCGGCTTGTGTGTTGAGCTGGTCAGCGCGGGGCAGTGGCACGGGCGCTGAGCGAGCAGGCCACCAGCCCTGGCCCGTGCCCACACGCCTTTGCTGTCCATTCCACGGGGGGGGGGCAGGCCACGAGGAAGGACAGAGGGACTGTAGGTGGGGACAGGGGCGGGGCACGGGGCTGAGTGGGTGGGGGCCAGACCTCCCACGCACTACTGAGGACGGGAAGAGTCAGGGCAAAGGACCGGGCGCTCAAAACCATTGACTGAAGTTGATTGTTGTCCTGGAAAAGACGAAGAGCCCGAGGGGTGTGTGCCGGGCTACAGCTGGCCCCAGTCTGCCTTCTTTAGGATCTGGCCCTGTGGTTTCACCACTGAAGAAGAAGGATGCAGGGCCACCGGGAGGCTAGACATGACAGCCGCTCTGTTACCCTGACTTCCGGAAGGTCACTGGTCCCCACAGCCCCTCCCATCGCCGTCCACCCGATGCTGTCCTCTCGCAGCCCCGGGCCCCTGTCCATGACCAGCAGACAGAAGAGTCCTCCGTGCGGGGCATGAGACCGTGACAAGAGCCGCACGTGGACAGGGTGGACAGAAGGGAACGACCCAGCCCGGAAAGGCCACGGAGAGGACAGGGCCGGGGGCCAGCCTGGAAGGCAGGGCAGGGGCTTTCCAGACAGAAAATGGGAGGTGCAGTCCCAGCCACGTCACGTGAACGCGGGCAGGGGTGAGGCCCAGCCAGACACACAGAGGCGGGAGGCGGGAACAGGCAGGGGTGACGAGGAGGTGGCCGGTGCATGCAGTCAGACAATGGTCAGAGAGGGCAGGCAGCGCTCGGCAGCGGCGCAGCGCTGTGTCCCAGCGGGCGTGAAGGCTGCCACGGCTGAACCCGGTCCTTGGCAGGCTGCCTGGTGCAAGAACGGGCCCTCCAGGGCCTAGGGCACTACGCCCTGTCTGTCTAGAAGGGACACGCGACAAAAGTGAGCCCAACCAGCCGGCAGAACACAGGAAAACAGGAAGTGGGGAGAAACGGGAGCCCCAGGATAGCCGGCCCGCAGGAGGCTCCGACGATGGGGCACACACAGAAGTAGCCGCATTGCCGTACCCCAGCCATGCCAGCCTGGACAGCAGGCTGGCCATGCCCAAGGCACAGACCGGGCAGGACCTGGGGGGAGGGAGCAAGTCCGCATGCTGTGGGTGTAAGGCTCCTCCTTCAACAGGACCCGGGGCTGAGGACTGGACCCGGCCGGGGAGCCCAGCTGCCCGCCCCGCCCCGCCCTGCCCCGCCCCACCCCGCCCCGCCCCACCCCGCCCCGCCGCGCAGCTCAGAACCAGAGCTCTGACTCCCCAGAGCCACTCAGGTTCCAGGAGGGGCCCACAGCAGTGGGTTTCCTACAGCCAGGGGGTGCCTGCTGCTGGGCAGCTTTATACACCTGGAACGTCTCTCACACACATACACACTCACACACACACTCACAGGCTCAGGCGTGGCAAAGGTGGTGGAGTTTTATGATCCCAGCGTGCATTGTCATTTAAAGAGAGGTGTTCGTGCGTGCCGAGGTACTGGCAGAGCCGTGGTCCATGGGGTACTAAGCACATCCACACCAGCACTGAACCCTGTGTCTTCCCCCACCACCTTGCAGGACCATGCTGAAGGAAACATACATCGACAAGACGCGGGTGGCTGTGTTTGGGAAGGTGAGTCTGGCCGTCTTCCGTCTGATCTGTCGGATGAGTAGAGCTACAGGACCTCCAGGCTCCACCTGGGTCTTGAGGCCACGTGGGAGGGGGCCTGGGTGGGGGAGTGAGATGCAGGAGGCTTGTAGAGGCTTAGGTCCCGTTGGCTGACACACAGCTGACCCTCAGCGGATGACCTGGGAGCAATGGCCGGAGCCCCATGGCAGCCCTGGCCCCCCACCTGTACCTGTGGTCACCGCACTGCCCCCTGGTTCTCTGAGTCTACTGCTGTCTCCCACCAAAATGTTCCCCTCCATGTGCCCTCTGCCCTGTCACCTTGGCCGTCCTCGAGGCCTGCAGCCCCTCTGCCTGCCCCGGCAGCCCTGAGGGCCACGCTCTGAGTGGGCTCTCCCTGCCAGCCCCAGTCATCAGCAGCGGCCGTGAGGCCTCGGACAGCCTCGTGCAGACCTGGTCGGAGATCACCCATGCTGCCCGGTGTTCTCTCTGGACCGCTCAGATTGCATACAGGGACTGGCCTTGCCTGCAGACATCTGCATGCATGCTTACACTCATGCTGTCTTCACCGGAAGCTGGAAGGCAGGTGGGAGGGAGGCCGTGCAGCACGCTGGATTGGGATGCTGGATCGGCCAGCCTCCTGCTGGCCGCGTGTTTCCAGCCATCACCTCTTCATCGGTCCCTTCATCGCGCTCGCTCAGCAGGAAGCATCTCATCACCAATCCTGGGCGCAGACGTGTTTGCTTTGTACCTCCTCTCACTGAGCTGAACACACTTTTAAAGTTAAAATTTAGGAAAAAGAGACCACGTGAGCACGTTTGCATAAGTCCCTGGCTGTGTCCAAGGCTGGTCTTGTGATCCGTTGTGGCCTCTCTTCTTTCTCTCAACGCCCCAGGATTACGGTGGCTACCTGAGCACCTACATTCTCCCGGCCAAGGGCGAGCACCAGGGCCAGCTGTTCACCTGCGGCGCTGCCGTCTCTCCCATCACAGACTTCCACCTCTACGGTAAGGCCCCTACGAGACCCACAGCATGCCCACCCCACGGCCTTCTCCTGCGGAAGGAAGGGTCCTTCATTCTGAGTGAAAATGCTCATTTCTGCAGGCCATGTGGTCAGCTCACAAGGCCAGCAGAGCTGGTGGCCCCGCTGGCGGGAGTGGGGTTAGAAAGCCTCCCCTGCCACCCGCCCGTGGCCCTTCCCCCCAGGACCGCCCTTCCTCTGCTGCCAGCGTGTTCCTGGTGGGCCTCTGAGAAGGGAGAAGGGCTGGGTGGTAAAGACTTCTAAGGGGTGTGGATTCTGCATCTTCCACACTCCCACACCCAGCACACACACATGCACGCACACACACATGCACACAGTGCATTCCCAGCCATGCATCCACACACCCACGCTCATCTGTTACCAGACGACAATTCAACAGAGGTCAAAACAAGCTCACCCTCCTCCCTGGCCAAGGCTTGTGCCAAGCCAGAGCGGGGTCCATGTTGTTGGGGTCCAGCCCGGACAGAGGGGAGGCCACTCGGGTGGGAGACAGCCACCCTGCCTGGGTGACTGAGCTTGCAAGTTCCTCCTGCCAGCCCCGTTTTCTGGCTGGGCATGGTTTGGGGACACACACACCATGTGGGGTGTTTTGGATTTTGTGCACGGAGGTCTTTTCTGTGGCTCTGGGAGTGTGTGTCTGGGCAGGGCGGCCGGGCACCAGGGTGGAGGCCCTGAGCCTCGAGGTGCGTGTGGAGGGCATTGCGTGTGCTCTGTGGAGCCTGCGGGGGTCTGGCTCGTCCTTTGGCTTCCCACAGCCCGTCGCTAGCGCTGTGGGCCCCATGGGGCAATCCAGGTCCCCCTCGCTCCAGCCTCACGACTGCTCCTCTTCACAGATGCTCTTTCTAGGGCAAATGTCCACGTACACTTGTATAAGACTGCTCCTGGGTCAGCATCCGGATAAGAGTAATTTTCCAGCCAGGCTCCCATGGCTCATTCCTGTCATCACAGGTGCTCAGGAGGCTGAGATTGGAGCCAGCCCAGGCAGAAAAGTCCGAAACAACCTATCTCCAATTAACCAGCACAAGGCTGGCTCAATGGTAGAGCACTAGGCTTGAACAGAAAAGCTAAGCAAGAGCAAGAGGCCCTGAGTTCAAACACCCCAGTACCAGCACACATGCGCACACGCACGCACACACACACACACACACACACACACACACACACACACATGCCAAGCAAATCGAATGGGAATTGTTAGGGAGAGGCTGCCCTGTTCGCTCGGATGCTCATCCACTAGGCTCCGAATGGCCCCATTTTGCTGTAGTGATAGAGCGCCCTGGCGTGGAAGGTCCCCAGCCTCTCCCCTGGCGCGTGGGCTGCCCCTGTGCTGCCCAAGGATGGACACTGACCTCCCGTTTCTGTGCAGCGTCGGCATTCTCCGAGCGCTACCTGGGCCTCCACGGACTCGACAACAGGGCCTATGAGGTAGGTGGGGCGCAGCTACATGCGCTGGAGTCGCCCCTCCTCCCCTTCCCTGCCCCCTCCGCCCACCCTCCCCCCCAGACACTGCGCCTCGGGGCCAGGGCCTTTGTGACTCCACCATCAGAGCCCAGCCTAGGGAACCCCAAGGCCGCCCTCTGACCACACGTGAGCAGTGTGTGTGTGTGTGTGTGTGTGTGTGTGTGTGTGTGTGTGCACATGTGCGTGTGTTTGGCCTCCTTCCACTGCCACAATGCAACCATGCATGAGCTGTGTGTGTGCACACATGTGTGTGTGGCCTCCTTTCGCTGCCACGGTACAGACCATGCATGAGCTGTGTGTGTGTGCACAAGTGCGTGTGTGTGTGTGCACATGTGCATGTGTGGCCTCCTGCTGCCACAATGCAGACCATGCATGAGCTGTGTGTGTGTGTGCACATGTGCGTGTGTGTGGCCTTCAGCTGCTGTGATGAAGACCACGCATGAGTTGTGTGTGCATGTGTGTGCACGCATGTGTGCATGTGTGTGGCCTCCTTCCACTGCTGTGATGCAGACCATACGTGAGCTGTGTGTGTGTGTGCATGTGCGTGTGTGTGGCCTCTTTCCACTGCCGTGATGTAGACTATGCATAAGCTGTGTGTGTGCCTGTGTGTGCACGCACGTGTGCATGTGCATGGCCTCCTTCCACTGCTGTGATGCAGACCATGCATGAGCTGTGTGCGTGTGTGTGCATGTATGTGGCCTCCTTCAGCTGCTGTGATGCAGACCACGTGTGAGTTGTGTGCATGTATGTGCACACACGTGTGCGTGTGTGTGGCCTCCTTCCACTGCTGCGATGCATGAGCTCTGTGTGTGCATGTACGTGGCCTCCTTCAGCTGCTGAGATGCAGACCACACATGAGCTGTGTGTGTGTGTGTGTGCACGTGCATGTGTGTGGCCTCTTCACTGCCGTGATGTAGACCACACGTAAGCTGTGTATGTGTGTGTGTGCGTGTGCATGGCTTCCTTCCACTGCCATGATGCAGACCACGCATGAGCTCTGTGTGTGTGTACATATGCATGTGCGCGGCCTCCTTCCGCTGTCAAGATGCAGACCACACGTGAGATGTGTGTGTGTGTGTGTGTGTGTGTGTGTGTGTGTGTGTGTGCATGTGCGCGGCCTCCTTCTGCTGCTGAGATGCAAGCCCAAGACCTGTGTGAGGGAGGGGGAAGGCTGAGAGTGTGCTGGGAGGGGCGTGATGGCATCGCGCCAGGCCCGCCCGCCCGCTCCCTGCCCCTGGGGCTGTGGTCCTTTGGGAGGGAGACCTGTGATGTGCTCCACCCCTGGACACTGAATGTCCCTAACTAGCTGGGTGTCACACAGGGTCATGTGGGTGTCACACAGGGTCATGTAGATGTCACATAGGGTCATGTGGATGTCACACAGGGTCATGTGGGTGTCACAGGGTCATGTGGGTGTCACACAGGGTCATGTGGGTGTCACACAGGGTCATGTGGGTGTCACAGGTCATGTGGATGTCACAGGGTCATGTGGGTGTCACACGGGTCATGTGGGTGTCACACGGGGTCATGTGGATGTCACACAGGGCCATGTGGGTGTCACACAGGGCCATGTGGGTGTCACACGGGGTCATGTGGATGTCACACAGGGCCATGTGGATGTCACACGGGGCCATGTGGGTGTCACAGGGTCATGTGTCACACAGGGTCATGTGGATGTCACACAGGGCCATGTGGGTGTCACAGGGTCATGTGGGTGTCACACAGGGTCATGTGGGTGTCACACAGGGTCATGTGGATGTCACACAGGGCCATGTGGGTGTCACAGGGTCATGTGGATGTCACACGGGGTCATGTGGGTGTCACACAGGGTCATGTGGGTGTCACAGGGTCATGTGGATGTCACACAGGGTCGTGTGGGTGTCACACAGGGTCATGTGGGTGTCACACAGGATCATGTGGGTGTCAGATGTCACACCGGGTCATGTGGGTGTCACACAGGGTCATGTGGGTGTCACACAGGGCCATGTGGATGTCACACAGGGCCATGTGGGTGTCACAGGGTCATGTGGGTGTCACACGGGGTCATGTGGGTGTCACACGGGGCCATGTGGGTGTCACACAGGGTCATGTGGGTGTCACACGGGGTCATGTGGGTGTCACACGGGGCCATGTGGGTGTCACACGGGGTCATGTGGGTGTCACACAGGGTCATGTGGGTGTCACACGGAGTCATGTGGATGTCACACAGGGCCATGTGGGTGTCACAGGGTCATGTGGGTGTCACACAGGGTCATGTGGGTGTCACACAGGGCCATGTGGGTGTCACACTCAGCAGGGGGTGGTCACACAGGGTCATGTGGGTGTCACACGGGGTCATGTGGATGTCACAGGGCCATGTGGGTGTCACACAGGGCCATGTGGGTGTCACAGGGCCATGTGGGTGTCACACGGGGCCATGTGGGTGTCACACTCAGCAGGGGGTGGTCACACAGGGCTGGGGGTGGGGTATGTGTGTCAGGTTTTAATGTGACACCAGCTCCCTGACCTCCACTAACCGTGTCCCCTGGCGGCTGCCCATGCAGATGACCAAGGTGGCCCACCGAGTGTCAGCACTGGAGGGACAGCAGTTCCTGCTCATCCACGCCACGGCCGATGGTGAGGACCAGGCCCCGTCCGCCGGCTGGTGACGCCCGGGGAGGGCGCTACGTGTTTGCACAAACACTTGCCTGTTTTCTTCTTACAGAAAAAATCCATTTCCAGCACACGGCAGAGCTCATTACGCAGCTAATCAAGGGAAAGGCCAATTACAGCTTACAGGTACGGAATGCTTGTCTGTGTGGAGCAGGGGAACTGTGGGAAAAGGCTGTGATGTCCAGCGTGTGCCCAGTCAGCTGACACTCCGCAGGCCCTCACACAAGGCCTGCTTTTCCTCTAACCAATGCCATCTCAGCTCTACCCTAAGCCGCGGCTAAACGCCCGCCCGCTGTCCCACAGGCTGAGTCGGCCCTGCACACCCGCGTGGGCCGCGCGGTGGAGAGGGCAGGCCCCAGGCCTTCTCTGCTGGCTCTCCTGGACACTGCCAGGGTGTTGCGGCACGCCTGTGGCTAGGGCAGGACAGCTGTCCGTCCGCCTTCTGAGACCTGCGCTCGCCGCTTCAACCGCTGACTCCTGCCAGCGTGCACAGGGCCGATCCTAGAAACTGCCTCCTGTCCTGCTCGTCCTCGGGCCCCATCGTTTGGGGTCCAGCAGCCTGGCTGCCCGGCCCAGACCTCCACCTGCCCTGTCTCTGGAGTTGGGGAAGGTTGAGGCTCAGGAGAGCACTGGGAGGAGGGGAGTGAGGACTGGCGTGTGAGGGGGAAGGATGCAGGTCAGTGAACTGGACTGTATACCTGACACTCGTGGGTGAACCCTGGGAGATTGAAAGTCATTTCTGTGCTGGCCCTGAGGCCCCGGACATACCACCAGGGCTGACAGGCTGCATCCCCACACTACCTGGGCTGAATCCACGCAAAGGGCCCCGGGGCCGTGTGCTCGTGTTCAGCCCGTCCTGACAGATGCACGAGTCCATCGCTCTGCCCAGCTCCAGCCAAGTGCAGGGCCAGGGTCAAAGGCAGGGGCCTGGCGCCTCCCTTCCTGTGTACAGTTGGGTCTCCTAGCAAATATGCATGAACTCACCTAATGGCATCATGTACAGAATAAAGTTGGGTGCTGCCCTGCAAGACACCAGGGGTAGATGAGGTTCAAAATGCAGGGCTCAGGATGGGCTTCTGGGAGAGACTTGTACAGGACTGGCACGGCGGCCCCAGAGACCCTGGCCAACAGAGCAAGCCTCAGGCCCCTCCCACACCCTGGGCCTTGCTCTAAACCCTTCCCACAGACATAATGAGCCAGGCTCTTTTACAGCTGTGACCCCTGACCCCACAGCCAGGCAGGGTGAGCATAGCAGGGCCAAGTACAAAGACACACAGCAGCAGGATGCCCGATAGAGGGGCTTGCCCGTGCCCGGAGTGCATGGAAAGCACTCCGTGTGTGTCTGGGTGTGTGATATGTGCGTGGTGTGTGTCTCTGGACATGTGTGTCCATGTGTATTGTGTGTGGTATATGTGGTGTATGTTTGAGTGTGTTGGGTGTGTATCTGTGTGTGTGTGTGTGTGTGTGTGTGTCCCCAGACTTAGCTGTGTGGCCCCTGAGCGTGTGTCCAGGTTGCAAATCCAGGCGAGCAGTCTGACCCCAAAGACTCTGCCGAAAAAGTGTTTTCTGACTTTTCAACCAGTTCTGGCCCGGTGCCCACGGCCTCTGGCAAACGCAAGGCACTGCAAGGCAGAGGTGCCGGGGAGGTCGGCTGGCCTTCGCGACTCCTCGGGAGTGCCCCGTGCCGCCGGGCGCGCTCCGCTGTCTGGGCCCACGGGCGGAGCTCCTGGGCCTACGTCTGCGTGGGGGCTGCGGCGGGCAGGAAACGTCCGGCCGCGCGCACGGAGCGCCCGGGCGCCCCGGCTGTGTCCCCCGTCCCTCGGGAGGGGTCACTGCCGCTGCCTTCCCCACAGATCTACCCCGACGAGAGCCACTACTTCCACAGCACCGCCCTTCAGCAGCACCTGAACCGGGCCATCATCAACTTCTTCGTGGAGTGCTTCAGGATCCAGGACCAGCTACCCACAGCCACAGCGAAAGAGGAGGAAGAAGAGGACTAAGCACACGTCTGCCCTGCGCGCGCTCACACACACACACACACACACACACACACACACACACGCACACGTGCAACTGAGACCTCTCCCCGGAGCCTGAGGGCGGCCAGGCTGAGGGGACGAGGGTCGGCCGCACGTGTCTCTCCATGCTGAGGGCAGATGGGCGTGGGACCCGCCCTTCTTCTCCGGAGGAGACTGACCGCCCCGCAGCCCGGACACCCGCCCCAGCAGCCTCACCTCCCCCGACCCCCAGGGACTGGCACGTCCCACATCCACCCCCCAGAGGGACAAAGCGAAGGACAGATGGCAGCAAGGCCCCAGGAAAACTGGCCCCTAAACTCACGCTTCCACTCAGCAGCCCCGCAGCGCTCTGTGAGCAGTGTCCACGCCGTCCCCCCCCTCCACCGCCACAGCCAGGCCTCGAAACAGCACGGCCCAGGACGCGCTCACCGACGCCCGGCCGTTCCACAGCACACCCCACATCTGCCCAGACAAGAGCCTCTGCTCCCCAGTGCTGCCGCCGCTGTGCGCACGCGTGTTAACCACGTGGAAGGAATGGGTGTTTCTCTGCGGCTTTAGCCGGCGCGCGGGGGGCTGAGGCGCTGCGCCCTCTTTGCGTTTCTTCCCCTTCTTTACTTTCCTTTGGCCGCTGCGTCTGCCTCCTCCCTGTGCTTCCCGGGATGACGAAAGGGAGCCGCGGGGACGCTCCGCGCCGTGGTCACTGGTGCGGGCGCTGCAGCCGCTGGGGGAGAACGCGCAGGATTGAGGAGCCCAAAATCCGTCCGTCCCCCGCACTGGGGGGTGGCCGTCGGTCCGCGTCGTCCTTGCGCACCTGTCCTGCCCCGCCCGCGTCCTCCCTGACAGGTCACCGGGGCCTTTCGCAGGACGTTTGTTTGGAAATCACGAGCTGGCGAAGCGAGGGTTCCACCCTCCGGGCGTGGGGGGTCAGAAGGGAAGTGCGGGACCTGCGGCCCCAGCCCCGGGGCGGAGGCCGGGTGGCTCCCCGTGGACCTTGTAAGATACGCGCTGGCGATGCACCGCCGCTGTCCCGTGTACATTTCATTTCGCTGTATATAACGAGGATCGTGTGTCGGGCGCGCGCCGCGCCACGCGTGCATGCGGACGCGCTCGGCCCGGGCGTCCAGCCGGCCGGGGTGAACAGACCGGCCACGGGCATTCATTTCCCTTGGCGCTGGTGGACAGACGGGAGGTCAGCCCGACGCCTCCGGCCCCGTGGAGCGTCCTTGACGTCCCGCCTGCCGCGGACGCGCCCCTGCCGCGTCTCGGTGGGGTTTGGTTCCACCCGCGCCCGCGTGGGATGTCAGTTCCCGTGAGGTCCGTGGGAAGATCCCATGGCGGGATCCTGAAGGGCGGCGCGGCTGGGGGCGAGGACCCACGGGCCGGCCGCAGCAGCATCCCAGCGCCGCCTCGCGCTGCGGCCGCGAGCAGGCCAGCAAGGCGGGCTCGGGCCGGCCCGGCCGCAGCCTCCGCCCAGGGGAGACGGCGTGGCATGGTAGTGTTTGTTCGTCCATGGAATAAAACATTATTTTACCACTCGCATAGCTCTTTCCTTGCTTCTCCTCACCGTCCCCCTCAGCAGGCAGAGCCAGGAGAGGGCTTAGAGCGGTCCCTGGCGGTGCGTGCCCTGTCCCCAGCCCAAGCCAGTGCCTGAAAAGCCTGCTTGACGGCGGCGTCGGGTAAAAACAGCCTTGGCGACGGTTCACAGAGGGGGCACCGCGCCGCGGCCAGGCCGGCCAGAAAAGGAGTCAGTGCGTCTCCCCCACTGCCACCCCTCCGCCCCGGCGCGGCCCCTCTGCCCACCCTGCGCTGGCGAGATCTCTGCCCACCTCGCGCTGGCGAGATCTCTGCCCACCCCGCGCTGGCATCTCCTCTCTGCCGTCGTGAGGAGACACCTTAGGTTGGGCAGCGGACGCCATGGAATGCAGTGGCATGATGGCAGGGGGCGGGGGGAATCTTCCTGGGGTGCTCACAGGGAGGGAGGGAGAATGTTCTGTTTTGCTTGCTTTTCCTCCTCCTCCTCCTCCTCCTCCTCTCCTCCTCCTCCTCCTCCTTCTCCTCTTTCTCCTCCTTCTCCTCTCCTCCTCTCCTCTTCCCCCTCCTCCTTCTCCTCTTTCTCCTCCTCTCCTCCTCCTCTTCCTCCTCCTCCTCTTTCTCCTCCTCCTCTCCTCCTCCTCTTTTCCTCCTCCTCTCCTCCTCCTCTTTTCCTCCTCCTCCTCCTGCTGTTCCTCCTCCTCCTGCTGCTGTTCCTCCTCCTTTCTGCTTCTGCTTCTGCTTCTTTTTTTGCAGTGTTGGCAATCAAAGTGCCAGTGCTCTGCCCCCAGCCTCCACCTGGGCCTGATGTCTCTGTAGGAGACACCAGTCTCCGTGTGAGGACCCCTAGCCCTAATCACACCCCAGAGAGGAAGTGAGCATTCTCCACTCTAGAACCCGTTGCTGGGTGCAGGGAGGAGGCGGGGGGAGCGGCTTAGAGGGTCAGGAAGGGGCGGGCTCGGGGCAGCTGGTCCGAGCGGGTGCTGCATCCCAAATGTCCATTCACCATCTGAAGCCAGCCGCCCAGCGGGGCGCCCCAAGCCCAGACAAGAAAGCCCCCCCCCAATGAGCCAGGCGGGCGGCCGCACCCACGGCCCTCCCGCCCTGTTTTCGCCCTGTCGCTGCGTGCCTCCGTCCACGCGCTGCGGCGCGGGTGTCCGGGCAGGAGCTGGACCACGTGTTGTCCCGGCCTGGGGAGGGAGGAAGGAGGCTCTCCCCACCTCAGCCAGCCCAGGGGCCCGGGGGAGGTCCAGGGCCTCTGCTTGGCATCCTGGGGTCTGGGGGGCCCTGAGCTGCATGGAGAGCGGACATCACACACTGGGAGCGGATGTGGATGTGGGCCTGAGCCAGGTCTGGAAGCAAGCGTGACCCCCAGCAAGCCCGGCGGAGGGCGCGGAGGGCGCGAGGCGGGGGAGGAGGGCCGTGCCAGCCACATCTAGGGAGCGAAACCTGTCCCCGGGGCAGAGCCAAGAGACTGGGGGAAGAGGAAGCAGTAAGAAGGTTTGAGAAGAGGCCGGGTGCTGGTGGCTCACGCCTGTCATCCTAGCTAATCAGGAGGCTGAGATCTGAGGATTGCGGTTCAAAGCCAGCCTGGGCAGGAAAGTCTGCAAGACTCTTATCTCCAGTGAACCACCAGAAAACTGGAAGTGGCACTGTGGCTCAATGGTAGAGAGCTCGCCTTGAGCTGAAGAGCTGAGGGACAGCGCCCAGACCCAGAGTTCACACCCCATGGCTGACCAAAAAAAAAGGAAGAAAGCAAGGTTACCGAGGTCTCTCCCTGGTGGGGCTGGCAAGGCTCTTGGGGGATAGAGCTTCGTGCCTGGGCGCTCAGAGCCGGCCTGGGTCACAGCAGAGGAGAGGATCCCGGCGAGAGCTGGGCCGGCGTGCCCTTGACAGTTCCTTCTTCCATACACGTTTCTTGAAATCCTATCTTATACCTGCTAGAATTTCTAGTATGTTATTAATATTACATTTTAATTTTTTTTAATTTTTATGGTCTCACAAATTAGATGCCCAACTCCCAAACTTCCGGTGCCCTCACTCCCCTTATTGGAGATAGTATTTAACATTTTCTTAGATTGAACATTATTATTATTATTGGGGGAAGGCAGTACTGGGGTTGGGATTCAGCAGGTAGGTGCTCTACCATTTGATTCACATCCTGGCCAAATGGCCTCCTTGGTCACCAACTCTCCCCCTGCTCCAGGCTCCCCCCAGTGGCCAGCCCTGGTCACAGCAAGTGCCCTGTGATGGCGCTGTATGCCCGGTCCTCAGAACAGAGTATGTGTTCATTAAGACGTTGGGTGTTACCCAGCAGTAGGCAGTGATTCCTATTCACCTCTGAGTCTCTAATGCAGTGCACCTTGCAGGTCCGAAGGCCCCGCCTCTCCCCCAAAGCAAAACCTCAGCCACGCCCCCCTCCCCCCCCACCAGGGAACAACACGGAGACTTCACGCCCCCTCCCTGCAGCCTGGGTCTCCTGGACCATCCGGCTCACCCTCTAGCCAGGGCAGCGGGGTCACGTGTGCCGACGCCTTCAGCAGTAGAAATGGCCAGATGCAGGCTGGAGACAGGCAGGCGAACGGGCTGGTATCAGATAATGGGACCGGCAGCCAGCCAGGCCGGTGACGGCCGGGCCCTGGCCTTTGTCAGCACTGTGGCCTTACAGCTTCACCCCGGCACTCTGCAGGTCAGCATGTCACGACGTTTGTGTCTGCGCACCGGCCCTTCCCCAGCAGGACTGTAAGCTCCGTGTGCCCCGAGAAGGCAGCCACAGGCCAGAGCACCACAACCTCCAACAACCAATCCGTCGGGGATGGCAGGCCTCCACCTGCACCAGCCAGGCATGGTTCTCCTAAATCTTCTCTAATGTCTCGCCTGGCAGTGACAGAAATAGGTTGGTGCACCCCTGGGGAGCACCGGCCGCACCCTGGGGGGCGGGAGGAGCTTCAGTAGCCCCCTGGGCCTGAGCCAAAGCCTGGGAATGTCTGCATCTGCCGTAATAGCACCCGTCAGGACCCCTGCGGGTTGGTGGCAGGAGGGGCATCAGAGCCACCCCTCAGAACTGCGAAGCTTGCAGGCCTCTCCCAGGCTGGGCCCCCAGCAGGCCGGGAAAGCCTGGCCCAGCTGCGCACACCCCTCACGAGCCCCTGCAAAGCCGCCAGCCTCGCGTGCATAGCTTCATCCCCAGGCCTCCACCGGTGGGAAATGAGAGGAGGTGCACTCTGTGATCCCAGACACAGGTGGCAAAGAAGCAGGCCGTCTCCGGTCAGCCTCTGCAGCCAGGGGAGAGAGCCTGGCTGCTGTGGCTGTGGCCAGCAGCCCACAGCCCCACTGCCCAGCAGCGGGCGGGGTGCGGAGGGCTGGCTTCAGTGGCCACAGGTGGCCTGCACAGCAGGTGGCCTTCCAGCCTGTGAATTGGAGAGCGGCCAGCAGATGGCAGCAGAGGCCACACTCTTGCCGGCTGAGTGTGTGAGGAGAAAAGTTGGCCTGCCCAGGCCAACCTCCAAGACAGGTCCCACAGAGAAGACACATAGCCACGGGGTAGACAGGTGGAGGGAAGGGGGGATGGAAGGGGGGAGAAGGAAGAAGAGGGGAGCGAGAAGGGGGGGGAGAGTGTGGGCGTTCTCCAGGGGAGGGCAAGGTGGAAAGATATGTGGACAGAGGCAAAGTAAGAGCTGGCTGGGGTCTGCCTGGCTGGCTGGTGCTGGAGTCTTCCATGTCCTCCATGGCCGGAGTCCTCCCTGCTGGTGCCGGAGTCCTCCCTGCCAGTACTGGAGTCCCCCATGTCCTCCATGGTCAGTGCTGGAGTCCTCCCTGCTGGTGCTGGAGTCCTCCCTGCTGGTGCTGGAGTCCTCCCTGCCAGTACTGGAGTCCTCTGTGTCCTCCCTGCCGGTACCGGAGTCCTCCCTGCCAGTACTGGAGTCCTCCATGTCCTCCATGGTCAGTGCTGGAGTCCTCCCTGCTGGTGCTGGAGTCCTCCCTGCTGGTGCTGGAGTCCTCCCTGCCAGTACTGGAGTCCTCCATGTCCTCCCTGCCGGTGCCGGAGTCCTCCCTGCCAGTACTGGAGTCCTCCATGTCCTCCCTGCCGGTGCCGGAGTCCTCCCTGCCAGTACTGGAGTCCTCCATGTCCTCCCTGCCGGTGCCGGAGTCCTCCCTGCCAGTACTGGAGTCCTCCATGTCCTCCCTGCCGGTGCCGGAGTCCTCCCTGCCAGTACTGGAGTCCTCCGTGTCCTCCCTGCCGGTGCCAGAGTCCTCCCTGCCAGTGTGGAGTCCTCCGTGATGCTACTGGAGTCCGTGCAGGGGCCACGGGGCCGCGCAGCCATGGGCGCCCGCGTCTCCTCTTCAATGTTGCGACAGCACTGTTTCAGTTAAACCCACTTGAAAATGTAAACAGCAGTGTGTGTGGGCGCAGCACAGTTCAGGTCAGGGGACTCGGCCTGCTGGGGGAGCTCAGCCTGCCATGGGCCGGTTGTGGGGACTCGGCCTGCCGTGGGGACTCGGCTTGCCATGGGCCTGCCGTGGGGACTCGGCCTGCCGTGGGAGCTCAGCGACTGCTGTCCACACCTCTCCTCACTGTTCCAGTTCCCAAATTCCATCGATCCCAGTGTCCACACGCCCAGTTCCCCGTGTCCACCCTCTCCAGATCCCAGTGCAAACCCTCCACATCCCAGTGTTCACACGACCCAGAGTCCAGTGTGCACACTCCTCTGATTCTAGGGATCCACACTCCCCAGATCCCAGTGTCAACATTCCAAAGAATACAGTGTCCAAACTCCCCACATCCCAGTATCCAGACCTCATAGTTTCCAGTGTCTACACTGCCCAGATTAGTGTCCACACTACCCAGATGCCAATGTCCCCACACCACAGATCCCAGTGTTCACAGTCCCCTGATCCTAGGGTACACACTCCCCAGTTCCCATTGTTCACACTCCCCCTATCCCAGTGTCCACACTCCCAGATTCCTCTGTCCACACTCTCCAGATCCCAGTGTCCATCAACCTAGATCCCTGTGTGCACACTACCCAGAGTCCAGTGTGCACACTCCTCTGATCCCAGGTTCCACACTCCCCATATCCTCGTGTCAACACTCCAAAGAGTACAGTGTCCAAACTCCCCATATCCCAGTATCCAGACTCCATAGATTCCAGTGTCCACACTGCACAGACCCCAGTGTCCACACTCCCCAGATACCAGTGTGCACAATCCCCCTATTCCAGTTTCCAACTCCATAGATCCCAGTGTCCACACTCCCACATCCCCATGTCCACACTCTCTAATTCACAGTGTCCAAACTCCCCGGATCCCATTGTGTACCCTCTCAGATCCCTGTATCCCCACTATCCAGAGTCCAGTGTGCACACTCCTATAATCCCAGGTTCCACACTCCCCATATCCAAGTGTCAACACTCCAAAGGAAACAGTGTGCAAACTTCCCACATCCCAGCATCCAGACTCCAAAGATTCCAGTGCCCACACTGCCAACAACCCAGTGTCCAATTCCCCAGATCACAATGTCCACGTTCGCCAGATCCCAGTGTTCATACTCCCCCCAAACCAGAGTTCATACATCCCCTATACCAGGGGATACATCCATACCCAATACCAATCCCCAAACTCCCCAGGCACCTGTGCCCACTCTCCCCAGATACGTGTCCACACTCCTCAGATTTCAGGATTCACACTCCCTCGATCCCAGTGAGCACATTCCCCCTATCCCAGTGTCCACACTCCCCAGATCCCAGTGTCCATACTCCAAAGATCCCAGTGTGCACACTACCCACAGTCCAGTGTGCCCACTTCTCTGATCCCAGGTTCCACACTCCTCATATCCCAATGTCAACACTGCAAAGAGTACAGTGTCCCAACTCCCCACATCCCAGTATCCAGACTCCATAGATTGCAGGGTCTACACTGCCCAGATCTAGGGTCCACACTCTTCCAATCCCTGTGTCCACCCTCCCCAGATCCCAGTGTCCACACTCCACATGCTTCAGTGTCCACACTGCATGGACTCACGTGTCCATATTCCCCAGATCTTAGTGTTCTCACTAATCACAGTGTCCACACTCCCCAGAGTGCAGTGTGCAGACTCCCCAGGTGCCAGTGATCACACCCCACAGAGCACAGTGTCCACACTCCCCACATCCAATGTGCACAATACCCAGATCCCATTGTCCACACTGCTCAGATACCAGTGTGCACACTACCCAGAGTCCAGGGTGCACACTCCTCTGATCCTAGGGTCCACACTCCCCAGATCCCTGGGTGCACTTTCCTCAGACCCCCTGTCCACACAACCCAATTCCCAGTGTCCACACCCCACAGAGCAGTGTCCACACTCCCCAGAGTCCAGGGTCCTCACACCAAGATCCAGTGTCGATAATCCACAGAGTCCGGTGTCTACACTCCCAACATCTTAGGATCTCCATTGCCCAGATCCCAGTGTCCACACTCTCCAGAACCCCGTGTCCACACTCCCCAAATCCAATGTGCACAATGCCCAGATCCCATTGTCCACACTGCTCAGATACCAGTATCCACACCCTCCAGATCCGAGTGTTCAAATTCCCCTGAACCCAGTGTCCCCACTCCCCAGATCCCATTGACCATACTCCAGGGATCCCAGTGTCCACACTCCCCAGATCCTAGTGACCACACTGCCAAGATCTAGTGTCCACACTCCCCAGATCCCAATGTCCATACTCCCCAGATCCCAGTGTTCACACTCTCCCTATACCAGTGTACAAACTCCCCAGATCACAGTGTTCACACACCCCAAATCCATTGTCCACCCTCCAAGATCCCAGTGTGCACATTACCCAGAGTTCAGGGTGTACACTCCTCTATCCCGGGATCCACACTTCCCAGTGTCCACATCCCAGTATCCAGACTGCATAGATTCCAGTGTCCACACTGCCCAGATCTAGGGTCCACACTCCCAAGATCCCAGTGTCCACAGTCCATGGACTCAAGTGTCCACATTTCCAGATCTTAGTGTCCTCAGTAATCACAGTCCAGTGTCCACACTCCCCAGATGATTAGGTCCCCACACCACAGATTCCAGTATTCACATTCCCCCAATCCCAGGGTACACACTCCCCAGTTCCCATTGCTCACATTCCCCAATCCCAGTGTCCACACTCCCAGATTCCTCTGTCCACACTCTCCAGATCCCAGTGTCCACAGTTCTCAGATCCCAGTGTGCACACTACCCAGAGTTCAGTGTAAACACTCCTCTGATCCCAGGTTCCACACTCCCCATATCCCCGTATCAATACTCCAAAGAGTACAGTGTCCAAACTCCCCATATCCCAGTATCCAGACTCCATAGATTCCAGTGTCCACACTATCCAGATTCCAGTGTGCACAATCCTCCATTCCAATTTCTGACTCCATAGATCCCAGTGTCCACACTTCCAGATCCCCTTGTCCACACTCTCCAATTCAGTGTCCAAACTCCCAGGATCCCATTGTGTAACCTCCCAGATCCCTGTATGTATCAAGTGCCCACTGTGTACACTCCTATAATCCCAGGTTCCATAGTCCCCATATGCCAGTGTCAACTCTCCAAAGAAAACAGTGTGCAAACTCCCCACATCCCAGTATCCAACTCCAAACATTCCAGCCCCCACACTGCCCAGATCCCAGTGTCCAATTCCCCAGATGCCAATGTCCATATTCGCCAGATCTCAGTGTTCATACTTCCCCAAACCCAGAGTTCATAAATCCCTGTACTAGTGTCCAAACTCCCCAGGTACCAGTGTCCATACTCCTCAGATTTCAGGATTCACACTCCCTCGCTCCCAGTGAGCACATTCTCCCCTATCCCAGTGTACACACTCCTGAGATGCCTGTGTCCAAACTCCACAGAATCCAGTGTCCTTACTACCAAGATCCCAGTGTCTATAATCCAGAGTCCATTGTCCACATTCCCCAGATACCAGTATCCATATACCTCAGATCCAAGTGTCCAGACTTCTCTGATGCCAGTTTCCACACTGCCAGATCCCAATGTCCACACTCCCAAGATTCCAGTGTCTACACTGCCAAGATCCCAGTGTTCACAGATCCCCAATCCAAGTGGGCACACTTCCCCTATCCCCGTGTCCACACTCCACAGATCCCAGTGCCCACACTCCCAGATCACAGTGTGCACATTAGCCAGAGACCAGTGTGCACACTCCTCAAATCCCATGGTCCACACTCCTCATATCACAGTGTCCACATTCGAAAGATCAGTGTCCAAACTCCTCATATCCCAGTATCCAGGCTCCAGAGATTCAGAGATCCCAGTGTCCACACTCCTAGATCCCAATGTGCACACTCCTCAGGGTCCAGGGTGCACACTCTTCAGAGTCCAATGTCCTCACTCCCGAGAACTGAGTGTCCACACTCCCCAGATCCTAGTGTCCAAACTCCCAGATCCCAGGGTACACACTAGTCAGAGTCCAATGTGCACACTACCGACAGGCCAGTGTGCACACTTCTCTGATCCCAGGTTCCACACTCCCCATATCCCAGTGTCAACACTGCAAAGAACAGTGTCCAAACTCCCCACATCCCAGTATCCAGACTCCATAGATTCCACTGTCCACACTGCCCAGATCCGGAGTCAACACTCCTTAGAGTGCAGTGTGAAGATTCTCCAGATGCTAGTGTCCACACCCCACAGAGCAATGTCCACACCCCTCAGGGCACAGTGTCCACACTCCCCAGATCCAATGTCTACACTCCCCAGATTCCAGTGTCCACACGTCCCAGAACCCAGTGTCCACACTCCCTTGTTCCCAATGTCCATATTCCCCCCAATCCCAGTGTCCACACTCCCCATATCCCAGTGTACACATTCCCAAGATCCCAGTGGACACACTCCACAGATCACAATGTCCACATTCCCCAGATTCCAGTGTTCAAACTTCTCGTATATCAGTGTACAAACTTCCCAGATCCCGTGTCCACATTCCCAGATCCACATGTCCACACTCCCCAGATCCCAGTGTCCACAATACACAGAGTCCAGTGTCCACATTCCCAACATCCCAGGATCCACATTGTCCAGATCCCAGTGTCCACACTCCCAACAACCCAGTGTCCACATTCCTAATATTCCAGTGTCCACACTCCCAAGATCCCAGTGTCTACACTCCCCACATCCCAGTATCCACACCTTCCAGATCCCAGTGTTCACATTCTCCTGATCCCAGTGTCCACACTCCCAGTGTCCACACTCCCCAGGTCCCAGTGTCCACACTCCCAGATCCCTGTGTATACTCTCCTCTGATCCCAGTGTCCTCACTCCCCAGATCCCACTGACCACACTCCCAAGATCCATGTCCACACTTTCCAGATCCTAGTGACCACATTCCCAAGATCTAGTGTCCACACTCCCCAGATCCCAATGCCCATACTCCCCAGATCCCAGTGTCCACACTCCTCAGATCCCAGTGTGCACACTACTGACAGTCCAGTGTGCACATTTCTCTGATCCCAGGTCCCACACACTCCATATCCCAGTGTCAACACTCCAAAGACTACAGTGTCCAAACCCCTCAGAGCAGTGTCCACACTCCCCAGATCCAATGTCCACACTCTCCAGATTCCACTGTTCAAATCCCTCGTATATGAGTGTACAAACTTCCCAGATCCCATGTTCACACTCCCAGATCCTTGTATCCCAAGTTCACACTCCCAGATCCTTGTATCCACACTCCTGAGATCCCAGTGTCCACAATACACAGAGTCCAATGTCCACATTTCCAACATCCCAGGATCCACATTGCCCTGATCACAGTATCCACACTCCCAACAACCAAGTGTCCACATTCCTAATATTCCAGTGTCCACACTCCCTAGAACCCAGTGTCCACACTCTCTAGATCCCAGTATCTACATCCCCCAGATCCTAGTGTTCACAATTCCCTGATCCCTGTGTCCACACTCCCAGTGTCCATACTCCCCAGGTCCCAGTGTCCACACTCGCAGATCCCTGTGTGTACTCTCCTCTGATCCCAGTGTCCCCACTCCCCAGATCCCATTGACCACACTCCCAAGATACCAGTGTCCACACTCCCCAGATCCTAGTGACCACACTACCAAGATCTAGTGTCCACACTCCCCAGATCCCAATGTCTATATTCCCCAGATCCCAGTGTTCACTCTCCCTATACCAGTGTACAAACTCCCCAGATCCCAGTGTCCACACACCCCAAATCCAGTGTCCACCCTCCATGATACCAGTGTGCACATTACCCAGAGTTCAGTGTGTACACTCCTCTATCCCATGATCCAGACTTCTCATATCCCAGTGTCCACATCCCAGTATCCAGACTCCATTGATTCCAGTGTCCACACTGCCTAGATCCAGGATCCACACTCCCCTGATCTCAGTGTCCACCTTCCCAAGATCCCAGTGTCCACACTCAACATGTCTCAATGTCCAAAGTCCATCGACTTAAGTGTCCACATTACCAGATCTTAGTGTCCTCAGTAATCACAGTCCGGTGTCCACATTCCCAGATACCAGTGTCCACACTCCCCAGAGTGCAGTGTGCAGACTCGCCAGATGCCAGTGGCCATATCGCACAGAGCATAATGTCCACACTCCCCAGGTCCAACGTTCACACTCCCCAGATCCCAGTGTGCACACTACCCAGAGTCCAGTGTGCACACTCCTCTGATCCCAGAGTCCACACTCCCCAGATTCCTGGGTGCACATTCCTCGCACCCAGTTTCCACACAACCTAATTCCCAGTGTCCACACCCCACAGAGCACAGTGTCCATACTCAGCAGAGTCCAATGTTCTTACTCCCAAGATCCCATCCTAGGATCCATATTGCTCAGATCCAAGTGTCCACACTCCCCAGATCCCAGTGAGCACACTCAACATCCCAGTGTCCACACTCCCAAGATCTCAGTATCAACACTTCCCAGATATCATCATTCACACTCCCCAGAGTACAGTGTCCACATTCCCTAGATCCCAGTGTCCACACTCCCCAGATTCCAGTGTCCATACTCCCCAGAAAACAGTGTCCACACTACCCAGATCCCAGTGTCCACACTCCCAGACCCCCGTGTCCACTCTCCAGATCCCAGTGTCCAATCTCCCGATCCTATTGTCCACCCACCCAGATCCCAGTGTCCATACTACCCAGAGTTCAGTGTGCACACTCCTGTAATCCCAGGTTCCACACTCCCCATATCCCAGTGTCAACAGAGTGTTGACAGCCCAGTATCCCGAATCCATAGATCCCAGTGTCCACACTCCCTAGATCCCAGTGTCCCCACTCCCAAGATCCCAGTGTCCACACTCCCTAGATCCCAGTGTCCACAATCCCAAGATCCTAGTGTTGACACTCCCAAGATCCCAGTGTCCACATTACCCAATTCCAAGTGTCCACACTCCTCAGATCCCAGTGTCCACAATCCCGATCCCAGTGTCCACACTCCAAGGCCCCATGTCCACCCTCTCCAGATCCCAGTGTCAACCCTCCCACATCCCAGTGTTCACATGACCCAGAGTCCAGTGTGCACCCTCTTCTGATCCCAGGATCCACACTCCCCATATCCCAGTGTCAACATTCCAAAGAATACAGTGTCCAAACTCCCCACATCCCAGTATCCAAACTCCATAGATTCCAGTGTCCACACTGCCCGAATCCCAGTGTCCACCCTCCCAAGATCCTACTGTCCACACTCTCCATGCTTCAGTGTCCACAGTCCATGGACTCACGTGTCCACAGTCCCCAGATCTTAGTGTCCTCACTAATCACAGTGTCTTCACTCCCCTGATACCAGTGTCCACACTACCCAGAGTTCAGTGTGCAGACTCCCCAGATGCCAGAGTCCACACCCTACCGAGCACAGTGTCCACACTCCCCAGATCCAATGTTCACACTCCCCATAACCCAGTGTCTACACTGCTCAGATACCAGTGTGCACTCTACCGAGAGTGCAGTGTGCAGACTCCCCAGATGGCGGTGTCCACACCCCATCGAGCACAGTGTCCACACTCCCCAGATCCAATGTGCACACTCCCTAGTGTCCACACTGCTCAGATACTAGTGTGCACACTACCCAGAGTCCAGTATGCACACTCCTGAACCGAGGGTCCACACTACCCAGATCCCTGGGTGCACACTCCCCAGATCCCAGTGTCCACACAACCCAGTTCCCAGTATGTATACTACCCAGAGTCCAGTGTGCACACTCCTCTGATCCCAGGTTCTACACTCCCCATATCCCAATGTTAACACCCAAAAGAGTACAGTGTCCAAACTCCCCACATCCCAATATCCAGACTCCATAGATTCCAGTGTCCACACTGCCCAGATCACAGTGTCCACACTCCCCAGATGCCAATGTCCCCACACCACAATTCCCAGTGTTCACATTTCCTTGATCCCAGAGTACACACTCCCCAGTTCCCATTGTTCACACTCCCACTATCCCATTGACCACACTCCCAGAGTACTGTGTCCACACTCTCCAGATCCCAGTGTCCACCAACCCAGATCCCAGTGTGCACACTACCCAGAGTCCAGTGTGCAATTCCTCAGATCCCAGTTTCCAAACTCCGGCGTGTCAACACGCCGAAGAGTACAGTGTCCAAACTCCCTACATCCCAGTATCCAGACTCCATAGATTCCAGTGTCCACAGTGCCCAGATCCGGCGTCAGCACTCCCCAGAATGCAGTGTGTAGACTCCCCAGATGCCAGTGTCCACACTCTACAGAGCACAGTGTCCACACTCCCTGGAACCAATGTCCACATTCCCCAGATATCAGTGTCCACACTGCCCAGATCCCAGTTTTCACACTCCCTAGATCCCAGTGTCCATATTTCCCCGATCCCAATGTTCACCCTCCGATCCTAGTGTACAGTCCCCCATTCCCAGTGTCCACACTCCCCATATCCTAGTATACACTCCCAAGATCCTAGTGTACACACTCCCAGATCTCCGTGTTCTCACTCTCCAGATCCCAGTGTCCCCACTCCCCAGATCCCAGTGTGCACAATCACTAGAGATCTCTTCCATCTCTCTTGTGCACGCGAGCATGCGTGCATGCACACACACGGGCAGGATCCTTTCCTTGGGTTCACTGGTTCCCAAAAGCAACAATGTTGCTGACTTTTATAGTTTGTTCATAGGAGCGATTTTGCGCCTGGATGGGCGTGGCCTGCGCCATGACCGCGCGATCCTGTATCTCCGCCCAGCCCCCAGCCCCCATTCTCAGGAACTGTTTCTGATCACATGCAGGCACTTTCAAAATGTCAAATGTTTTGAGGAAAATGTGTGTGCAAGTGCTTGTGCGTGTGCTTGCGTGCGCAAGTGTGCGGCTGCCAGCACATTCCACACAAAGCAAACCTTATTCATGGATTTGTTTTGACCTGTCAAAAACAAGTTCATTATTAATAATTAGCCTCAAAAACTAATCTACCCTATGGATTCTAACCACAGTCGGTTCTTTATTATTCTGATAATAATAATGAATACATACTTGAATACTTCTACTGCCTGTGTACATTTTTTTTAATTAGGAGAGCTGCTGAGTATAGATTTATATATTAGATACATAAGATTTCTGCACAGAATTATACTTTCTAAATACTTTTCCCCCCTATTTGGCAAGAGAGCATTCTGGTATTTTCCATTGTCTTTATAAATATTCTCTTAGATCTTTGAATTTTTTCATTTTTTATTTTGTCAGTTGTGGGGCTTGAACTCTGGGTTCAAGCTCTTCAGCTTGAACTCTTCAGCTCGCTTGAGCCACAGCGCCACTTCCAGTTTTCTGGTGGTTTATTGGAGATAAGAGTCACGGACTTTCCTGCCTGGGCTGGTTTTGATCCATGATCCTCAGATCTCAGCCTCCAGAGTTGCTAGGATGACAGGCGCGAGCCATCGGCGCCTGGCTTGAATGCATTCTTGGTATCTAATGCTTCCATCTAGCAAGTCAATGTGTCTTGTACATTTCTGGGTGCAGACTCAATTAGCTAACAGCATGTGCGTTTTCCAAGCCTGAGGTGGTGGTGTGGGTTTGTGATTGTGTCCCTTGTTGGGTTATGATGGCCTGGATTATTGATAGTCTTGTCACTCGTCTCTGAGACCAACTAACGACTGAGCAAGAGAATCCCGAGGCCATTCGTTTGCTTACGCAGGGGCTGTCAGGAGTGGAGTGACATTGCGCTGCCTTCGCCACTCCGCTCTCCACCTTCTCTCCTGCTGGGCAAAGCCTCAGTAGCGACCGGCTAGAGCCCAGGGCTTCCTCTGGTCCCTCCTGGCACAGGCAGGCCCACACAAGGTCTTCTGTTTGCAGGAATGAGCCAGATCTTTCCAAAGCCCCTCACTCTTTCGGTGCTTTTTGACCAGCTTCTGTGCAAGGGTCACAACGATTGCTTTGTACAAGTATACCCAAGCCCTGCAGATCTGAGGGGGGCTGCTAGCCAGAGTGACAGCTCTGGAAACGCAAGTTGGGGTGTGGGGGACTCCCAGAACTGTCCTGACCCGCTGGTGTCCACCCAGCGCGGGGCTCCGCGCAAGGCCCCTCGCTCCGGGGCTACAGTGAATGTGTGCAAACCACCTCGCCATTCCTGGAGGTACACCATACACCCAAAGAGCTGCAGTCATACGGCCAGGCACCCTTCTGTCCCCAGTGGCCACCCCTCGGGAGGCTTGCTCCAGGGCAGCGCCCTCTCCACACCCTCGGCAGCACGGCTGATCCTTTCCCACCTGCCACGGCAGAGCACCGTTTCCACGGACACTCTGATTTGCCTTTCTGGAAGGTGCCACTGCCGGTCTCTTCCCGTGATTATTGGAAAAATGTTGGCTTTAACTCAGCACATTTAAGTAGCTCTGTTGTGAAGTTTTACCTAGTCTACATTTTAACCCCTTGTTGGGTGTGATCTGCAAATATTGTGTCCCTTTAGATGGGTTTGCACTTCATCCACTTTGAGTGTGACATGTCCCAGGGCTGACCCATGTCACTGTGACATGTCACAGGGCTGTCCCACGTGTCACTGTGACGTGTCCCAGGGCTGTCCCACGTGTCACTGTGACGTGTCCCAGGGCTGTCCCACGTGTCACTGTGACGTGTCACGGGGCTGTCCCACGTGTCACTGTGTGTCACAGGGCTGTCCCACGTGTCACTGTGACGTGTCAGAGCTGTCCCACGTGTCACTGTGACGTGTCACGGGGCTGTCCCACGTGTCACTGTGACGTGTCACGGGGCTGTCCCACGTGTCACTGTGACGTGTCGCAGGGCTGTCCCACGTGTCACTGACGTGTCGCAGGGCTGTCCCATGTGTCACTGACGTGTCGCAGGGCTGTCCCACGTGTCACTGTGACGTGTCACGGGGCTGTCCCACGTGTCACTGTGACGTGTCACGGGGCTGTCCCACGTGTCACTGTGACGTGTCACGGGGCTGTCCCACGTGTCACTGACGTGTCCCAGGGCTGTCCCACGTGTCACTGTGACGTGTCAGGGCTGTCCCACGTGTCACTGTGACGTGTCGCAGGGCTGTCCCACGTGTCACTGACGTGTCACAGGGCTGTCCCACGTGTCACTGCGACGTGTCAGGGCTGTCCCACATGTCACTGTGACGTGTCACGGGGCTGTCCCACGTGTCACTGTGACGTGTCACGGGGCTGTCCCACGTGTCACTGTGACGTGTCACGGGGCTGTCCCACGTGTCACTGTGACGTGTCACGGGGCTGTCCCACGTGTCACTGACGTGTCCCAGGGCTGTCCCACGTGTCACTGTGACGTGTCAGGGCTGTCCCACGTGTCACTGTGACGTGTCGCAGGGCTGTCCCACGTGTCACTGTGACGTGTCACAGGGCTGTCCCACGTGTCACTGACGTGTCACAGGGCTGTCCCACGTGTCACTGACGTGTCACAGGGCTGTCCCATGTGTCACTGCGACGTGTCACGGGGCTGTCCCACGTGTCACTGCGACGTGTCACGGGGCTGTCCCACGTGTCACTGTGACGTGTCACGGGGCTGTCCCACGTGTCACTGTGATGTGTCACGGGGCTGTCCCACGTGTCACTGACGTGTCACAGGGCTGTCCCACGTGTCACTGTGACGTGTCAGGGCTGTCCCACGTGTCACTGTGACGTGTCACGGGGCTGTCCCATGTGTCACAGGGCTGTCCCACGTGTCACTGACGTGTCACAGGGCTGTCCCACGTGTCACTGACGTGTCACAGGGCTGTCCCACGTGTCACTGCGACGTGTCAGGGCTGTCCCACGTGTCACTGCGACGTGTCACAGGGCTGTCCCACGTGTCACTGACATGTCACAGGGCTGTCCCACGTGTCACTGACGTGTCACAGGGCTGTCCCACGTGTCACTGCGACGTGTCAGGGCTGTCCCACATGTCACTGTGACGTGTCACGGGGCTGTCCCACGTGTCACTGCGACGTGTCAGGGCTGTCCCACGTGTCACTGTGACGTGTCACAGGGCTGTACCACGTGTCACTGACATGTCACAGGGCTGTCCCACGTGTCACTGACGTGTCACAGGGCTGTCCCACGTGTCACTGCGACGTGTCAGGGCTGTCCCACATGTCACTGTGACGTGTCACGGGGCTGTCCCACGTGTCACTGCGACGTGTCAGGGCTGTCCCACGTGTCACTGTGACGTGTCACGGGGCTGTCCCACGTGTCACTGCGACGTGTCAGGGCTGTCCCACGTGTCACTGTGACGTGTCACGGGGCTGTCCCACGTGTCACTGTGACGTGTCACGGGGCTGTCCCACGTGTCACTGCGACGTGTCAGGGCTGTCCCACGTGTCACTGTGACGTGTCACGGGGCGGTCCCACGTGTCACTGCGACGTGTCAGGGCTGTCCCACGTGTCACTGTGACGTGTCACAGGGCTGTCCCACGTGTCACTGTGATGTGTCACGGGGCTGTCCCACGTGTCACAGCGACGTGTCAGGGCTGTCCCACATGTCACTGACGTGTCACGGGGCTGTCCCACGTGTCACTGCGACGTGTCAGGGCTGTCCCACGTGTCACTGCGACGTGTCACAGGGCTGTCCCTTGTGTCACTGACGTGTCACAGGGCTGTCCCACGTGTCACTGTGACGTGTCACGGGGCTGTCCCACGTGTCACTGTGACGTGTCACGGGGCTGTCCCACGTGTCACTGTGACGTGTCACGGGGCTGTCCCACGTGTCACTGTGACGTGTCACGGGGCTGTCCCACGTGTCACTGACGTGTCACAGGGCTGTCCCACGTGTCACTGTGACGTGTCCCAGGGCTGTCCCACGTGTCACTGCGACGTGTCAGGGCTGTCCCACGTGTCACTGCGACGTGTCAGGGCTGTCCCACGTGTCACTGACGTGTCACGGGGCTGTCCCACGTGTCACTGCGACGTGTCACGGGGCTGTCCCACGTGTCACTGACGTGTCACGGGGCTGTCCCACGTGTCACTGTGACGTGTCACGGGGCTGTCCCACGTGTTACTGCGACGTGTCAGGGCTGTCCCACGTGTCACTGTGACGTGTCACAGGGCTGTCCCACGTGTCACTGTGATGTGTCACGGGGCTGTCCCACGTGTCACTGCGACGTGTCAGGGCTGTCCCACATGTCACTGACGTGTCACGGGGCTGTCCCACGTGTCACTGCGACGTGTCAGGGCTGTCCCACGTGTCACTGCGACGTGTCACAGGGCTGTCCCATGTGTCACTGACGTGTCACGGGGCTGTCCCACGTGTCACTGTGACGTGTCACGGGGCTGTCCCACGTGTCACTGTGACGTGTCACGGGGCTGTCCCACGTGTCACTGTGACGTGTCACGGGGCTGTCCCACGTGTCACTGTGACGTGTCACGGGGCTGTCCCACGTGTCACTGTGACGTGTCCCAGGGCTGTCCCACGTGTCACTGCGACGTGTCAGGGCTGTCCCACGTGTCACTGCGACGTGTCAGGGCTGTCCCACGTGTCACTGACGTGTCACGGGGCTGTCCCACGTGTCACTGCGACGTGTCAGGGCTGTCCCACGTGTCACTGTGACGTGTCACGGGGCTGTCCCACGTGTCACTGACGTGTCAGGGCTGTCCCACGTGTCACTGCGACGTGTCAGGGCTGTCCCACGTGTCACTGCGACGTGTCACGGGGCTGTCCCACGTGTCACTGCGACGTGTCACGGGGCTGTCCCACGTGTCACTGCGACGTGTCACGGGGCTGTCCCACGTGTCACTGCGACGTGTCACGGGGCTGTCCCACGTGTCACTGCGACGTGTCACGGGGCTGTCCCACGTGTCACTGCGACGTGTCACGGGGCTGTCCCACGTGTCACTGTGACGTGTCACGGGGCTGTCCCACGTGTCACTGTGACGTGTCACGGGGCTGTCCCACGTGTCACTGCGACGTGTCACGGGGCTGTCCCACGTGTCACTGACGTGTCACAGGGCTGTCCCACGTGTCACTGTGACGTGTCACGGGGCTGTCCCACGTGTCACTGTGACGTGTCACGGGGCTGTCCCACGTGTCACTGTGACGTGTCACGGGGCTGTCCCACGTGTCACTGTGACGTGTCAGGGCTGTCCCACGTGTCACATTTTCTTGCCGTCCTGCTGCAACAAGAAGCAATGCTGCAGCGCCTGCCTCTGCCACACCAGCAGCACAAACTCCCCCGGGCCGGCCCCGCACGCAGGTGCTCCTTTGGAACCTGTCACCCATTTCCCGTTCTTACACATGGCATGAAGAGCTCACCTCTGCAGGTGGAGACGCCCTTTGTTGAAGACCATCCTCTTCCCCACGGGCTCAGCCCCTCGTCCACATGAAACTACCTGCACCTCACAAGCGTTTACTGCCAGGGTCCGGGTCTCATCCAGCCTGTCTGTATGTCAGCCACCACTGCTTTGCTGCACTCCTGCAGAAAGCTTTGAGATGAGAAGTTGAGGGGTTCTTTTTTAAATATGATTTAGGCCGCTCAGGATCCCAGGTTTCCACACAGCTCAGGATGGGTGTTCCCGAGGGGCTCCGTGGGGACGGGGCTTCGCCTGTGGCATGCTTGGGTAGCCCTCAGGTCTCCACAATGGTGTCCCCAGCCCAGGAGGACCCGACACCGGCCCATCTACTATCGTCATCCCCTGGCTTCCTCTGCCCTTAGAGGGAAGGATCTCCCCTCCTTTTCCTAAGGAGTTTTGTTTATGGTATCACAAATGTTCCTGTTACTTGTGCTGTCTCCTTCAAGACCCTGCGAAGCACCTAGCAAGCTGTGCATTTCAATCATCGTAATTTAGAAGTTCCTACTGATGCTGGTGCCAATCTGCTGGCTTACAAGTTTTGTCCCGTTCATTATTTCTATTCCTTCCTCCTTCCTCTCGTCTCAGTACTGAAGGTACTGAATTCGGAGCCTCACACTCACTCCCTTGCTTTCCTGATTGAGGCTGGTACTCTACCATTGGGTTATGGTTATTTTGGAAAGGGAGTTGTAGATTTTCTGTTCAAGCTGGCCTCAAAGTGTGACCCTCTGGATCTCAGCCTGCTGGGAAGTTAGGAGGAACATGGCAGTTGACTCCCAGCAAGCTGGTGGCTCATGCCTCTGATCTTAGCTGAGATCTGAGGAGCAAGGTCTGAAGATAGCCCTGCCAGGAAAGTCCATGAGACTCTTCTTCAATCAACCACCCAAAAAAGCCAAGTGGTAAAGCGCTAGCCTCAAGCAAAAAAAAAAAAAAAAAAACCCTCAGAGACAGCACCTAGAGTTTAAGCCCTGGAACCAGCACAGGAATATAAATAAGGGAAGGAGGGAAGAAGAGGAGGAAGGAAGGGAGGGAGGAAGGGAAGGACAAAAGGAAGGAGGGAGAAAGAGAAAGAAAAGGAAAGAGAAGAGGAAAACAAAAACAAAAAGAGAGGGCCTTCTGGACGTTGTCTCTTCAGGAGAAAATCTGCTGGAAAATAATTCATCTTGAGGTTGCTTCAAATGTGATCCAGTTTGGCGCAAATCACCAGGTCACGAAAACCCCTGGAAGGACATGGAGCATTCCAGTCTAGGTGAAGTTCAAAGTACATTTATTTAAAATGTGGGTAAGAGGTCAATATAAAAGAAAAAAGAGTATAAGAAATAAAAATACTCAAAGTATAAAACATCTTATGTCTTTAACATCCATAATTTAGATAGCAAGATCTTTATTTACACCACTTTATTTGTAGCTGAAGCTCACATGATTCTGTGAAAACATTTAAAAGCCTGGCAAATGAGTAAGACCTAATGTGGGCTCATAAAACTCCTATCGTACACAACATAATTTGTGTCTCTTCAGAATAGGCGCACACCTCAACAGGATGCAGTGTAAGTGTACAGTTGTTCCCCTGCTTGCGCCGCGTCTTGTCCTGGGAGCAGCGGGAAAACAAGCGCGGGAGGAGTCTGGGCTGGCCGCGGGGCTGGCCGCGCTCCCCCGCCTGGGCCCCAGCAGGCAGGCACGCAGCCATCAGTTGAATTTATATGTGAGCTTGTTGAGGAGAACAGCGTTCAATCTCAAGGCACAGAGGAACCTGGGAAGCCAGCCTGTCTTAGGCACCACTCTGGAAAGCTGCATTTCCTCCTCCACCCACATGCGCCAGCTGCTCCTGCCCGAGGTGCTCATGGGGCCCTGAGGTCCTCATGGGGCCCTCGGTTGCCGTGACCATCGAGGCTCGCTGAGCCTGCCCAGGGGAACCCAGCCCCCGGCCAGACAGCCGGTAACAGCAGGAGTCTCACTGCTAACATGCCCAGGTGCTTCCCAGACTCGGGATTCACACCCGCAGGACCCAGCACAGGATTGAACTCTCCCCACAGCCTGGGAAGCACTGGCTACCACAAGCATGTCTACGTGGAGTCACGTGCACCAGGACGGTGCTAGGAGCCAAGCCTGAGAGAAAGCCCCGCACTCACACCCACAGATCATGCATGGAGATGCTGCTTTTTTTTTTTTGGTCGGTTATGGTGCCTGAACTCTGGGCCTGGGCCCTGGTCCCTCAGCTCTTCAGTTTAAGACTAGCGCTCTAGCACTTGAGCCACAGCGCCACTTCCAGCTTTTCCTGTTTATGTGGTGCTGAGGAATTGAACCCAGGGCCCCATGCATGCAAGGCAAGCGCTCTACCACTGAGCCACCTTCCCAGCCCCTACATGGAGGCTGGGCACACATCTGTAATCCTAAGTATTCAGAACGCTGAGATCTGAAGACTGCAATGCAAAGCCAGCTTGGGCAGGAATGTCTGTGAGACTCTTTATCTCCAATTAACTACCAAAAAAACTGGAAGAGGAACTGTGACTCAAGTGGTAGAGTACCAGCCAAGAAAAAGCCAAGGGACATTGCACAAGCCCTGACTTCATGCCGAAGTACGGGTACAAGTAAAGCAGGAGTGGCTCATGCCTGTAATCCTAGCTACTCGGGAGGCTGAGATCTGAGGATCGCGGTTCAAAGCCAGACCAGCAGGAAAGACTGTGAGACTCTCATCTACTAGGAGACCCGAAGTGGCACTGTGGCTCAAATGGTAGAGCGCTCGCCTTGAGCTGAAGAGCTCAGGGACAGCGCCCAGGCCCAGAGTTCAGGCCCCATGATGGACAAAAAAAAAATTAATCTGAAACACAAGAGGCTTTCATAAATAAAAATCTGTATAAGTCACAGAATATTCTGTGTAAAAACCAAACACAGCACATATGTAGAGCTGAAGCGCTGCCCAAGGCCAGCAGGAAGTCCCGCGGGAGAGCTAATGTGGCCATACAGGCCCCTGACTGGGGCTCCTTCCTCTCCGTGTACCTGGCGAGCTCTCCCGCCTTGCCTCAGTGCCCCTCACGCTTCCAGGCCATCGCCGTCAAGAGGGGTAAAGGTGAGGCAGCCAGGTGCGCGCCCCATCCTCACCTCTCTGCCTCCCACGCTCCTGTGCAGACACAAACCTACTGGTCCTCGCCTGAGTGCTACAGCGGTCGGGCGGCAGATCTCACCTGATCCTAGCTCTGCCACAGGCACACCCCATAACCACTACAGAGGGGTCTCTAGTGGGAAGCTGGGGGCAGGATTTGTGGGGCCCACTCTGCTTCACTCTGGGGCAGCCCATACATGAGAACAACTACTTTAAGCCAGGCTCTGGTGGCTCACACCTGTAATCCTAGCTACTGAGGAGCCTGAGATCTGAGGATTGAGGTTTAGAGCCAGCCCAGGCAGGAAAATCCAAGACTCTTCTCTCCAATTAACTAGCAAAATGGCAAAAGTGAAGATGTGGCACTAGTGGTAGAACCTTGGGCAAAAAAGGCCAAATAAGAGCATGAAGCCCTGTGTTCAAGCCCTAGGACTGGTTAGCAAAGGAGTGAATTAATTAGAATGGCGCAGTTTCCTGTGAGTGCCTGCTGCTGTATTATCTACCCACCATGACTGTGTCTTAGCTCCAGCTCAAAGCTCAGAGCAGACTACACAGAATCTAAATCTCACTTCGAAAATACAAACTTGAGAACAAGTTGGTGAAAAGAAGCAGAAGTAAGTCAGGTACTTACTTCTGCAATCTGAGTGGTCACTCGAACACCCTCAACAAAACGGTGCCGAGGCCCGTGGGGTCACCTCCTGACCCAGTGTCGCCTCACTATCCTGAGGAGCCAGGGCTGCAAGCCGCAGGGACACACACCAAGAGCAGGAAAGGGGCTGGCAACCCCGGTCGGCGCTGGCTGGCGTCAGCCTCCACAGCCACCCTTCAAAAGGATATGATTCATAGTCCAGTGTCTGTGTGAGCACTCCAGTCAGAACAAACTCAGCATTGTGAACATCTGAATGGGGGAAAGCCAAATGCAACAATGAGCATGCGCGCTGTGTGTACACATGTGTATGTGTGGTGTGTGCATGCATACGCAACAAATGTGGGTGTATATACAGTGAGTGTGTACATATATAGTGAGTGTACACATAGGTACGTGGTAATGCACTGGCATGGGTGGCATGTGCACGTATACACAATGAATGTATATATGCACATTGTGAATGTGTGCACATTTGGTCCATGCATGTGTGCATACAGTATGTGAATATATGGTGATTGCATGTGTGCAGAGTGAATGTATATACACAGTGAATGTGTGTGCATACAGTGAATATGTGTGTGCATATACAGCGAATATGCGTGCATATAAAGTGAATGTGTGTATTCCTGTACAGTATGTGTGGTGAATGTACATATGCATGCATGGTGAATGTGTGTGTGTGTACATGGTAGGAGTGCATATATGCTGAGTGTATGTGTGCACACAAAGTAAGTGCACCTGTTACACTAGGTGCGTAGGCGTGAATGCAGGCAAGCATGCACCAGGACTGGGAAGCCATACCTATTCCCCTGGCAAAATACTCTCGGCACAAATGCAGGTCATTCTCGCAGGATATTAAAATGATTTCCGACAGGCTCTGAGGAGAAGACAGCGAGTTTTAGTGACCAGCACTGGCGTCAGTATGAGCCCAGGTCTCTACCGCCCCTTTCCCACCTTGTTCTGCTTATGCTCCATGAGCTTCCGGAAAGATGGCTGCTTGGACAGAACTTTTCCCCCAGCACACTCCACGATGGCTTTCATTGTCGAAAGGCTGGGGCAGATGCCAGGCGTGATGTAAAAATACTTCGCCTGAAATACAGGAACACAGACGCACCCTATGTTTTGTCAAGTGGCTTCAACATTTAGTGTAACTTTCATAGCTCTTACCCTGAGACTTTAACCAGAAATGTCTAAGCCAGGCACTGGTGGCTCATACCTGTAATCCTAGCTATTCGGGAGGCTGAAATTTGAGGATTGAGGTTTAAAGTTAGGCTGAGCAGCAAAGTTCATAAGACTTCCAACAAAAAGCTGGCATTAGGGCTGTGGCTCGAGTAGTAGAGCACCAGCCTTGAGCAAAAAATCTCAAGGACAGTACCAAGGCCCTGAATTCTAGGACCATCACACATATACAAAGTCTCGTTTCCTGACATCAGGAAGGCAGTCTTCCCCATTAGTAATTACTAGAGGGTTTGAGGCCTAGTTTCCTGAAATCAGAAAGGTAGTAGTACTTCCCACAGTAACCCCAGAGTAGGCTTAGAGAAACTAAAACCAGATGTGTACCCATGGGAAGTCAAGCACTCAGATCTCACATTCCTAAACAAAATGGAGTGCTTTGTGGCTAAAGCAAGCACATAACACCTTTCACAATTTCGGTAAAATCTGTAAATTAGCACTATATTTAACGTATTTCTCTGCCAAGCAACAAAGTGACCCAGCACCAGTCCTGACCTGCATCCCTTTTCCTGTCTTTATCTTGTCTGCATTCTTTGAACTTGAAAAGAATAGAAAATGGGGGCTGGGAAGGTGGCCCAGTGGTAGAGCGCTTGCCTTGCATACATGAGGCCCTGGGTTCGATTCCTCAGCACCACATAAGCAAAAAGTCGGAAGTGGCACTGTGGCTCAAGTGGTAGAGCGCTAGCCTTGAGCTGAAGAGCTGAGGGAAAGCGCCCAGGCCCAGAGTTCAGGCCCCACAACCGGACCCAAAAAAAAAAAAAAAAAAAAAAATAGAAAATGGTATCAATGCTTAAGATGTAAACCTCAGCCAGGCACTAATGGCTCATGCCGATTCACTTTTCAGGAGGCTGAGAGCGGAAGACCAGGGCTCAAGGCCAGCTTGAGAACAGGGATGGAAGCATGGCTCAAGCGGTAGAGTACTGAGTTCAAACTGCCAAAAAAAGTTCTCTAATGAACTTGTTCCTACATATATTGTGCTTTAAATTGCTCATAAAGAGCTAAGCTCTTAGAAAAATTAGACCATTTTAAGTAAAATGCATTGTAACTCAGTATTACAAGTCACTTCTCATTACTAATCCAACATTTAAAAAGTTCAAAGAACAGATTACCCTTAATGATTTACTTAGCTGTGATATCAAAAAAAAAAAAAAAAAGGAAAAAACCCTTTAAGTCTCAAATCTAAGAAATATTTTTGAATCTTTAGTCCTGAATTATTTATGAAATGCCGAATGAACATTTTCTCCGGTGGAGAGCGAGCAGAGTGCTCCAGTGCCTCCCGTGATTACTCACGGGCGCGCACCTGGGCACCCGGCCGGTCTCTGCACCCACTTCCTCTCATTCAGTGAGGACGGGCTCTGCAGGGGTCTCGTCTCCTGCACCGTCCGGAGCAGCCGGTGGTGCACGTGTGAGGCCCCAGCACCCGCCCCTCCCTCAGGCCACCACACCACGCCCCAAGAGTACCTTGAAAAGGGGAGACACGTGTGCTCGCTTCAAGGACTCTTCCAGGCTGAAAGAGAAGAGGACTTCCGCCTCGGCATCTCGGAGGACATAGTTCTGCTCGTCTGGAAAACAGGAGGACGCAGATGCACACCATGGGCGCTCAGGCACACACAGCGCCGGCGCGGCCCACCCTGCCCACCGAGGCACTGCCTTCAGGCCTGGCTACATGTGCCTCTGCAAACTGCACACTGTCTCGCCGCTGCTTCCCCTCGAAACCAACCAGACCAACACGGTCCACATCGGTGGTAACTAGTCCTCTGCAGAGGCTTCCCTGAGAGCAAGGGGTTGGCCCACGCTTGCAACTCCTCACACCCAACCGTGGTGCCGCACCCACAGACCCCACACAGGCCAGGAAATCCAGCCCTAGAACCACTGCTTCTGAACGGCCATCAGGTGCAAGTGTGGTAGTTAAAAGCTGAATTTACCAAGCTTTACTGAGTCGTGGAAACAACATTTCCTCTCCCCAGCACAAAGAGCACAGATGGCACAGCAGCCAACTTGCTTAATAACCTGCTGCCCTTCCGCTTGGCAAAGATGTAAAAGGAGAGCCTTGAGGGCCCTGAGTTCTGGCCCCAAGATTGGCACACACACACACACAAAAAAAAGCAAAAAGTTGGGCTGGAGGCATGGCTCAAGTGGTAGAACACTAGCCATGAAAGCAAACTGAGCAAGCACAAGGACCTGGTTCAAAAATGGAAAGAGCAAAGAACAACACAATGATTGAGTTTTCCCTTGGTACCAATCAAATTACCAAAACTTCTATATTCTTTGTAAAGATGCTAATCAAATAAGTCATTGGGCTAGGAAATAAATTTTCAAACTTAAATTAGTAATTACCAAATAGTTAAAAAAAAAAAAAAAAGTGTATTGGCCTGTGACTGGACCCAGCTTCCAGAATTTGAAAGCCTATTTGGTATGAAAGTCCAGCTTCAAAGTCGGGCACCAGTGGCTCACATCTGTAATCCTAGCTACTCAGGAGGCTGAGATCTGAGGATCATGGTTCAAAGCCAGCCCAGGCAAGAAAGTCCATGAGACTCTTCTCTCCAATAAACCATTCAAAAGAAAAACCTGGAAGTGGTGCTGTGGCTCCAGTGGTAGAATGCTATAATGCTATATAGCCTTGAGCTCAAGAGCTGAGGGACAGCGCCCGGGCCCAGAGTTCAAGCCCCACGACAGACAAAAAAAGTCCAACTTCTACCACTGCCATCACTCCCCAGCACGGTCACTACCAGCGCTGGGACCACCAAGCTGCCATACCCAGCACTCACCGATGAACCGCTGGGACCACCAAGCCACCACACCCAGCACGGTGACTACCAAGCTGCCATTACCCAGCACCCACCGATGAACCGCTGGGACCACCAAGCCGCCACACCCAGCACAGTTACTACCAGCACTGGGACCACCAAGCCTCCATACCCAGCACCCACCGATGAACCGCTGGCACTTGAAGCACTCCTCCAGCCACTCGGGCGTCACGATGTGCTTCACCACGGAGATGGCCGTGAGGAACTTCACGGTGCGCGTCACCTTGCTGGCGATGAGGTGGGTACACTTCTGTGTGGACTCGGCCACCTCCCCACCCAGGATGTAGAGCTTCTGGAGAGAGAAGCACACATCAGTGAGCACAGACCCACGCTGTCCTCAGCCCTGCAAACCGTGACAGGAAAAGCAAAGGAAACCTGGAAAACCGAAGGAGGAAAGCAGAAAGGATAAGCCACACAGGGCATTTCTGCCTAGCACTAAACAAGTCAATGATCAATGTTTGGGTTCTGAAAACATCAGTAACTCATTTCTAGGAATAAAAAAAATAAAATAAAGAGTAAACAGCAAACTGTGCGGTGCTGTGGCTCTAGGCATACTCCAAAGCACAATGGTGCCGCTGCGGACTACGGGCACAAAACCACAGCACCAAAGTAAACAGAGACAGAACCCAGAAAAGCGCTCTTCACAGCTGTACTCAGCCCTTGAAGGCAGAAAAAATTACTTTGTACTAAATTTAGGGCAGAAAATGTATAAATCTAATTTCATTCAGCCTTAATTTAACAAAACTTCAGTAACAAAATATCCTACGCCTTGTGATGCTCTTTCAAAAAGCATGCTTCCAGTTCAGCTCCGGTTACCATCTACATAAACATACCAAACCTGACCTGACTACACGGGCTGCCGTGGGTGTGTGCACCAGGGTCCAGAAAGCACAGCCTGGGGAGACTCTGGGGCAGAGCACCCGAGAGGCAAAGCCCCTTGTGAGCCCCAGGGTATTTATAAAAATGACATCCAAGTTGCCTTGCAAATGCTCACATGCAGGAATCAGAACATTACACTAATGGTGCAAGCATCAAAGAATTAAATGGCACACCGAACGAGGCAGTCTCTCACTGACACGATTACCACAAACACATGTGACAACAGTGTCAAAAGTAGGAAAACCTAATGAAAGGCATAAACATTTACAGAAAGGAACATGGCTAAAAATTCTTAAAGACAAACAAAACTTTACCTTAATATACTGTTGAACGTGTACTGGCTCAAAGCCAGTAAAAAGCACAAAAGGGGTCAATTCTGGTGTGAGTTTTTTAGTGGGAGGTGGCAGATCTTCAATCCTACAAACAAAGGCACACAAAATAGTACTGACTTCATTATGGAAAAATCATGTCACAACTCAAGATAATGGACTTACATGACCAAGAAATTAATTTCAAAACAACAATAACTAGGGGCTGGGACGTTGGCTCAGTTGGTAGAGTGCTTGCCTCGCATGCATGAGGCCCTGGATTCGAATCCTCAGTACCACATAAGCAAAATAAAGCCAGAAGTGGTGCTGTAGCTTAAGTGGTAGGGTGCTAGCCTTGAGCTGAAGAGCTGAGGGACAGTGCCCAGGCCCAGAGTTCAGGCCCCACGACTGACAAAAAAACAAAAACAAACAAACAAACAAAAAAAAAACAACTAAAGAAAGTAATATATTAAAGAATGATGAACTTATAGTTCCATGTCTAGAAGTTGAATGAATTCAAAGAGGACACAAACGCATGACTAGCTCAAATAGAATTCAAATGGCTGAATGGAATAAAGAAGATAATGTATAATATAAAAAAAGAATTGGATAAAGAAACAAATCTTGAAAAAAAAAATCAGATTGAAATCTTGGAAATAAATATCTCAATACTGCCCAAATTAAAAACTCATTGAAATCTTAGCTAATAGAACAGAACAAGTAGAAAATAGGGCAATCGGATTGAAAATAAAGCAGAGGAATTAGATCAATCAGTAAGAGAGTGAAAAAACACTAAGAAAATACTATAGAGCCTTTCTGACACCACCAAAAGACAAAACATATGAATCATGGATTCAGAAGAAGAGGTGCACACTAAAGGAATAAATATAAATAACCTAGTCAATAAAATAGCAGAAAACTTCCCCAACCTTGAGTAAGAGTGATCCAGGTGGAGGAGTTTACAGAACACCAAACAGGCAAGAGCAGAGAGGAACACCACTAGACATGTTAGAGTTAAAACATAACACAAACTGCAAAAGAGAAGAAATAAATCACATACAATGTAGCCACAGAGCATCAGCAGGTTTCTCCACACAAACTAAATCCAAGGAGGGCATAACATAATCCAAGCCCTGAAAGATAGTAACTGTCAACCTTCATAATCGAGGGAGAAATAAAACTTTCCAAGATAAAAGCTAAAGGAACTCATGTGCTCAAAACCATTACTACACAAGATGCTGAAAGGAATGCTGCACATAGAGCAAGAGACACAAAAACAGGCAAGAATAAATGCACGACATGGGTACCATAGCACCATGAAGACAAATATGAGAGCAAACACTTCACACCATTCAACTCTCTAATAAAAGAAATAAAATGGTAAGTTGGATTTTAAATTTGTTTTCTGTAAGAAGTACATTTCACCAACAAAAACAAACGTATAAGTGTAGGGTTTAAGGATTGATTCAACACATGAATATCAATGCACGTAACACTATGCATAAACAGAACCAAAGACAAATATCTCATAATCATCTCAACTGACACAGAAAAGGCTGTGGATCAAATTAAAGAGCCCATTGATAAAGCTCTAAAGAAACAAGAAACAGTAGAGCGCTAGCCTTGAGCTGAAGAGCTGAGGGACAGCGCCCAGGCCCAGAGTTCAGGCCCCACGACTGGACCCAAAAAAAAAAAAGTAAAAAGAAATAAGAAACAGAAGGAACGCTCCTGAGGTGGATGGAACAGGAGATCACCAAATTGAGTGCAACATGCCAAACTTAAAGTCAAATCCTGCATGTTTTCATTCATTTTGGAATCTAAACTCTGAAAGCATACACAGACAAACATGTACATACATGTTTACCTATTTATGTGCACATACACACATGCATTTATCTTCACACACAGAGCTTGGTTATACCTGAGCCTGCCTGGGAAGGGGCTTAGCCAAGGAGAGGAACAGAGAAAGATGGAGGGCCAATCCTATCAAAATACATTGCATCTGTGCATGAAGACAGTGTAAGGGACCTCATTAACAGGGTGGAGGGGCAATAGAGGGCTACTGTGATTCGAACAGAACATATACATGTGCACAATACCATGATGGAATACACACTAAAAAAAAAAAGAATGATAGGAAAGCAACACAGGCTGTTGGGTGGGGGTGGTGGGGGTGGTGTGTGTGTGTGTGTGTGTGTGTGTGTGTGTGTGTGTGTGTGTGTGTGTGTGTGTGTGTGTGTGTGTGTGTGTGTGTGTGTGTGTGTGTGTGTGTGTGTGTGTGTGTGTGTGTGTGTATGTGTGTGTGTAGGGGAGGGAAGGAGTTCTCGTACATTTTGTTTAAAGAAATAGGTCCTCTTCTCCCTCCCCACTATGTGCAGCTGTAAACGAGACATGGTGCAAGGAGGTTTTGAAGAGGTGAGTCCTGTTAAATCCTATTTGCTGTGCAAATTCTTTGAGACTTTCCCCAGTTGCCAGAAGGTTCCAGATAGGCCATAGTGGACAAGCAACATGTTACATACGGAGGTTACTGCTCCTACCTGGCTCGTTTGGAGGAAGGCTGGATGTTGGCTGCTTCATTCGGCTTCAGTTTGGGAGGTAATCTCACACCCTGTAATTCAAAGGTTGCCCACTTTAACCAAATCCACCTCCAAGGAGTACAGAAACTTCCAAGAGACCCGAGTCAAATACTCAAACCACCTCACACTCTACCTGTCAGCACTAGGACTGGCCTAGAGTCGCAGGAGCAGAAGCTAATACCCAGAGGGGACCTCCGGGTCATTTGTATGCATTCTCTTTTCATTTACCAAATACTCTTGTTCTTTTACCAAACATTCTGGACAGAAGTGGAGTTTGAACTCAAGGCCTCGCACTGGTTAGTCAGGTGCTCTACCCACTTGAGCCACACCCCCAGCCCTTTTTGTTATTCCTTTCTTCCTTTTTTTTTTTTTAAATTATTTTTAAGTAGGCTGCAATTTCCTAAGTCAGGTTACAAGTACAATACGTCTCAACCACTGTCATCCCTTCCATCATTTAGCACAGACTGAAGTTAGGGGGAAACAGAGAAGAAAGAGAAATCGTTCCTGGGCTCCATGCAGGAAGCGGGGGTGAAAGTGAGGGTGCTCCTGCCATTTTTTGAGTAAAGTCTGTACTTTCCCTAGTCAGGTGGACCACAATCCTCTTCCTCCACTGCTTGCGCCGCCTCACCCAGCTTTTTGTATCGGCTGAGACAGGGTCTCACAAGCTTTTTGAACAACAGGCTGGCCTCAGACTGCCATCTTCTCCATCTCTGACTCACGAGCAGCTAGGATTACAGGTGAGAGCCGCCCAGCCTGGTCTCTTGGTTCTGTAACACGTCCTCATCCGTGGCCAGAGGCAGGCTCAGGCAGTAATGAAGCTGCCTGTCTTCATGCCAACCTCCCCTCACCCCGTGTTCCAAAGCCAGCCCTCCTCTGGAACTCACTGTCCCAACTTGGAATGGGGAATACAGGCATCTTATTTTCTTTGCAGTTGTCTTAAAAAAGAGATTTCTTAAAACAATTGTCACCTGGAATGTGACCAAAGCACCACCCACGTGACAATCAGATGAAGAGGGCCACTAAGAGCAGTGAGGTACTGGACGTCAGGCGGGGGCCCAGCCAGCTCCAGTCCCTGATGGGGGGGGGGGGCGGGGAGGGCAGGCGCGGGCTGGCGGAAGTGTGCCAAGCAGGGGAAGGGGGTAGCGGATTCCGGGGGTGGGGGCACCCGCACAGCCCATCTCCCGTGTACCCCTCTCGCTGTTCAGTCACTGCATGGCCAACTAAGAGGTTCTTTCCAAAAGACAAGACCGTGTTGGAGTTTCAGCGTCTGGACTGTTGGCTGCTCTAACCGCCCGTCACTTTAAGCGCCTCCGCCTCTGCCAAGCAGGCGGGAGTATGTCTGCAAGTTCCTTTCCACTCAGAGGACGGAGCTTCTCGACGACCGACAGGGAGGTTTGGACTGCTTTCCATCATCTGTACAAGACGACTGCCCAACCCAGTTCCAAAGACCACACGTACACCTCCAAATTATAACTCCCGGTAGCGAGAATAAACCGAAGTGGCCCTGGCGAGTTCAACGAGGGAGCGATGCCCACTTTCCCAGCCTCCCTAATGCCTCCCTCGCTGCCCCAGACCTGGGGGCACAGCTGTGTGGCCCGTGTGGTCACCAGGCGGCCGTCATTACTGGGTAGCGCAGGGAAAATAACCTCTGAGCACGTCACTCCTAAAGAGGACGCAGCCCTCTGCGCGTCCTCCGCACAGGCAGAGGGCAGCTGCCGGCCGCTGCTGCAGTGGGGGCTGGGGCTGCCTGGTCGCTCTGGCAACGCGGCCGCCTTGAGGAAGCTGTCCCGCGTGTGCTTCAACAGCCAAGGCTACGAGAGTGTTGCACAGGCCATGGAAATCCCTTTTGTCCTCAGAGACGGGGTTTCGCTGTGCAGCCCAGCCTGGCTGGCCTTCAAGTGCCTGGGGACACTGTACCTCAGCCTGCAGGGTGGCTGGGATTACAGGCACACTCCACTGAGCCCAACTCTGGAAGCCCGTGTTTTACAAACAAGGATCACATATTTACAAATAAATGTGTGTGCTCCTGAAGCATTCCTGGCCCACTTTTTGTGACAAAAAAGGAAATACTGCTTTCCTGAAGTGCAACAAGTAACAACAGAGAAATTCTACAGCGAACCATTATTGAAATGGTCTTGTTGATACCTAAGAAAATACTAATGTACAAAGTCAGAGAAGGCAATGTTTTATCATCTGTGGACAGCCCTCACTCACAAGGGACCACAACTTCCCAGTGTTCATTGGCGAAGTCTCCCACTGGAGACCCCTTCAGTGTGATGAGACCCCACGGAACTTCAGGAAAGCACAACGAGGGCTGGAGTCCACCTCCTCAGCGGACCACACCTCTGCTTCTTAGGGTCCTCAGTTCCTGCCTTGCCAACCCCTGAACAAATACACGCTCACAATTCCAGACATAATCACATGGCTCTCTGAACTAAGTAATGGTCTCACACGTGTCGGTGTGAGGGACTGACATGAATATCGCCAACAGCTAAAAGTAACGAGCAGACCTGGGGCACACCACGTATTGTGTGACAAGTGTGAAGATTCAGCCCTCATTCACATGACGAATGACAAGAGAAATTGTAATTTTCAAATACAGCCCTACTGCAATTTACTAACACAGTAAAAGCCAAAGTGAGGAATTAATTTGACATACCATCAGTAACTCTGCTGACACTTTCATTGGGATTCTCCAAGCATCTGAAGAGAGAAACACGTTATTTTTCATGGTGACTCACTATTGACACGAAGACCCTTTTTCTGAAGCTGGGAACCCTGGACGTGGGTGCTGGGGTCACAAAGTTGAGAAGGGGCAAATGTAAGTACAACACCCAAGTTGAGGAAACCTTTCAAAATGAAGCAGGGAAGGAACAAGACATGGCTCTATGCGTCCACCACTGACTGCAGGCCTGCAAGGCGAGAGTGCAGGGTGGTTGGGTGTGTCTAGTAGACAGTCCTGTCTCTAGCACACCGCTTATGAAGAAAGGTCACCAACAGGAAGGACCACACTACACAGGACGGGGCTGGCCAGAGAGGATGGCACGTTGGTGCTGTGGGAAGAGCAGATCTAGGCCAAACACTCAGAGTGGATGCCCTGCAAGGACCAGTCCCTCTGGAATGGCTTCAGAGCTAAGGGCAGACCAGCCAGAGTAGCGCAGGGATGCAAAGCAAGGTTCAAGAAGAGGAAGAACTTTCTCATGATTACAGTCACCCAAAATTCGGACTGGCCTTCCTTAAGGTAACACCAAATCACATTTGAATGACCTTTCTTGAACGTGTTCCTTTCTGTAAATGCAGAATTAAACTATATCCTACGCATGACGGGGAAGTCCCTCTGGAGGAGCTGGGTAAATGGGAGCCTAGCCATCGGTGGCCCTAACTGTGTGCTGTCAGGCATGGCAGGGACAAAGAAGAGCAGCGAATGTTCTAGTCCGGACATTCTGAGAGCTACCTGGTACAAGGCAAGACTAAAAAGAACGCTTAGTGCTCACTGCAAGCTCGAACCTCAAACCAACAAAAATCCTTGTCAAGCTGAGCATCAGCGGCTCACGCCTTGAATCCTAGCTACTCAAGAGGCTGAGATCTGAGGATCATGGTTCAAAAAGCCAGCCAGGTAGGAATGTCCATGATTTGTATTTCCAATTAACCACCAAAAAGCTGCAAGTGGAGCTGTGGCTCAAGTGGTAGAATGTCAACCATGAGTGAAAAGGAAAAGGAACAGCACTCAGGCCCTTAGTTCAAGCCCCAGTACTGACACGCATACACGCATACGCACATGCGCACACGCGCACACACACACACACTATCCTGGGCAGAGAAGGTAAAGGAAATGGGAACTAGGTAAAAACCCGTCATCGAGCCTGGTATAAACAAGGGAAGCCTCACTCACCCAGAAGACTGAGCACCAGGTGCTGAGTGGGCGCGAAGGGGTCCTGCAGGTTGAAGGCCGTGTACCGGCTGCACTGGACCTGCCTCAGAGCTTCCAGGTTCCCCAGCAGGATGTCTCCCAGCCACTGGGCGTTCACACACGGGATCCTCCACTCTTTGGCTTTTTCGTACTTTAAACCACTTGGTCTTTTTTGGGAGGAGAGACCACAGAGATTAGACATTAGTGCTACACACACGCTGAAGCCACATTTACTTTCAACATGAGCCAATTGAAAACATTCTTGGGAGAGAAGCAACAGGCTTGTCTTAGAGGGGTGCTGAGAGACCTGGCTGTGGCTAAGGGTATTTCAGAGCTCAGCTGGGCTCATGGGACTACCTGCCAGTCTCCCTTTCACCTCATTCCCATTACCTAACTCACTAATTGTTTACTTCACAGGTATCTGTGCTAGTGTCTCCATGACCAGAAGAGCCACTCTTTCATTACGCTCTGATTTCTATGCAAAAGAGGGCCCAGGGAGACTATTCCCAAGTATGAAAACACAGCAGTGAAACCTGTTCAAATTGCTTTAGGAAGGGGAGGAAGAAGGACAGAGGCCCTGAGATGGCTGCAGTACATTCTATATACATGTGTAAAGATGAGTACAATTCCCTCAGCGTAAGTAGTAAGAATACATTAGTTAAATGGGGGAAAAAAGAAACAGAATCACTGAAATAGTCCCTCTCCTATGTGTTGATTTAAAATGAAAACTGGTTTCAAAGCGTGCTTACTCTTTACAGATGAGGACGGTGTTGCTCCGGCACAGATACCCTGTGTATTTGGCACCAGCCAAATATGCCATCAACTTCAAGTCATCTCTGTCATTATCAACAAACCCAGTCACAGAGATGATCTATGGGGAAAGAAGAGGAAATCATTAAGAAAAATCACTTCCTCTCTCCTCCTTCTTCCAACACACCCACACCCACACACACACACCCCCCACACACACACACCTGTGCAGTATGTACCCATGTGTGTATTTCTACTATTCCTTTCACATCATGACACATACTTGGCAATATCATTTCCATGAATGTCAAAAGGAGAATTTTACAATAACTAAATGTTGTATACAGAGCTCTTGATGGGGGAAGGAAAAAGAATAAACATGGGCTGTCAAATGCAAAGCACTGCTGAAACAAAGTGTAATGGCACCATCCACATTTTAAGGTCTTTTTTTGTTCATTTCCCTTTGCGATCATTTACATGGGAGAGTATACTAGTATTGACCACGTTCTGCCCAACAGTGGCTGCTTTTAGGGTTTGGAAGACTTTGGCGAATCCATTAAATATCTGCCGTATTCTGGGGAATCAGAGGAACTAAGACATTGACTGTGCCAGTGCTTCTACACCAGGCCCCCACACACAGAAACCAGAGGCAGTCAGCCATGATATGACTGCTTCCCACAGAGGCAGGACTGAAAACAAACAAGGGGTCCGCCTCACATGCTGAGCACATGGCTTCCCCCCTGGCGGGAAGGCCACGGGAAAGTGGAGGGCGCGATGGGGCGGCACCATCTTCTTCTTCTTCAGGACGGTATTTAGCCAGTGTGCAGTGATGCATCTCTTCCTCTCGCGTATTGCCTACCAAACATAAACCGTAAGTTCGCTGCAGGTTGTGTAACTACAAGGCCACATTTTTAGTGACCTCCCATCAGGTCAAAGAATTTCATGACATAGCACAGCACATAACATATGGTACATAAAGTAGCAATGACAATGTAGCTGTTCACCCTTAAAAATCTAAAAATGTTATTATCTATCTATGAGTGAGAACCTCCCCCTATGGAGGGATCATGCTGGGGCTCATCAAAATTAAAAATTTCCTTTAGCAACACAAGGGCTCTACATACCACAATGTATAAAGACATAAACACCTAAAACTAACCACAGAAGAAAGCTCATGTTTCTACATTTCAACTACAAAGTAGGGCCAGTCAATGTCCCTCTTTACGAAGGGTTCTTAAGGGTTGCCCATTACATTCACACGGTGCATCTGCAGACTTTCAGGAAGAGGAAGCCTGAAGCTGCAGGGCAAAGCGGTAGAGCTGGGGAAAAGCCTGTGCTCATGGGTACAGCCCTTCCAGCCCCTGCCTGCAGTGTACCACAACACTACAGAATTCCTCTCTTCAGTGTTGCTTTGTGGGGACTGGGAGTTAATTCTTAGTGCCTGGTTTACCTGGAATTTCCTTTTCTGTCTCTACTGTTCAAAGACAAGTATGCACAAAAGTATCTAGCCAACAAAACCATACAAAAGTTAACAAGGATGCAGGTACTAGTAGCTCAAGCTACTCAGGAGGTTGAGATCTGAGGATGGTGGTTCAAAGCCAGCCTACTCAAGTGGCAGAGTGTTAGCCTTGAGCAACAAATGTCAGGAACTGCACCCAGCCCTGAGCTCAAACCCCAGGACCAGCACAAATTAAATAAATAAGGAACTTCATTATTTTTTAAAGTAGAAAAAGTTTTAAGAATGTAAGGCTGAAACAACAATGACCACTTACTCCAAGTCCCAGGCAAGCACTTTCCTTACCTGTGCGTACAGACTACTGACTTGGCTCTCACAGAGAAGATGGGTGCATCGGCTTGTGAACGTGGGATCCACAGTGCCACCGTGTGCCTGGATGATCTATACCAAAGGTCAGAACTGTCATCAATTTCAGCGATCCAGAATACAGCAGAATGGCAACTTCAAATAAGACTTACTAAAGAACTTATCGCTTTCCCACACAGCCCATTTCCAGCAAGAAAACCAAAATGTTCTCCTAAACCTGCATCTTCTCCTTCCTGTACTGCTGACATTCTGAACAAGTAACTTCTGTATGGCATAGTGACCAGGCTGCCCAGCACCCCTAGAGATAGGAGCAATGCCTCTGGGTGTTACCAAACGCCCCATGGGGGCAGATTCACTCCCTTTGAAAACCACTGCTTCAGCTGGGCATTGGTAGGTCTCATTTACAATCTTAGTTCCTCAGGAAGCTGAGACCTATGGATCTTGGTTTGGATCCAGCCCACAGACAAATCCATGAGACTGCTATCTCTACCCAGCAAAAAGCCCCCACTGGAAGCATGGTTCCAGTGATGCAGTGCCAGCAAAGCAGATGAAGCATAAAACCTTGAGTTCAAATCCCACTACTGGTGCTTACATGTGTATGTGCACACACACATGCACATGCACACAACACACCACCATACCACCAAACAAATCAGAATTACATGAATAAATAGCAAAACTTTATGTGCAAACAGTTCAGCAGGAAGTGAAGAATGTAGTTGCCAGGCATTAAGCACAAATTAAAATTCAATTCAAACTCCTACAAACCAGGAGGGGACTTCACAGGATGTGAGAGCACAGGCCCAAACCCCAAAGCAACCCTGTTCTGCTCTACATACTTTGTCAGAAGTGTTTCTTTTCCTGTAACTACTTACAGATCAGTTGGATGAGGCTGGGACAAGACCAGTACTCCAGACCCACATGTCCCTGCTCTGTCCCTGTTTTCCTTCCACTGGCCAAGCACTGGTGGCGGCTCCTTCAACTCCTGCTTCTCATGGTTGCACATTCACCTTGCTGCCATGCACAGGGACCCGTAGAAGGAAATCTGCCCATCAGACACACATGTCTGAACATATCTGTGTTCCTGGCATCTAACTAGCAGCTGTGTCAGGCCAGTGGAAATCACTGCCCTCAGCTTCTGCCCAAGTCTTCCATCACTGCACTGTGCTGCCCCACTGTCTCCCAGCACTGCACTGCGCTGCCCCACTGTCTCCCAGCACTGCACTGCGCTGCCCCACTGTCTCCCAGCACTGCACACTGTGCTGCTCCACTGTCTCCCAGCACTGCACACTGTGCTGCCCCACTGTCTCCCAGCACTGCACACTGTGCTGCTCCACTGTCCTCCACCACTGCACACTGTGCTGCCCCACTGTCCTCCACCACTGCACACTGTGCTGCCCCACTGTCCTCCACCACTGCACTGTGCTGCCCCACTGTCCTCCAGCACTGCACACTGCGCTGCCCCACTGTCTCCCAGCACTGCACACTGTGCTGCTCCACTGTCCTCCAGCACTGCACACTGTGCTGCTCCACTGTCTCCCAGCACTGCACACTGCGCTGCCCCACTGTCTCCCAGCACTGCACACTGTGCTGCCCCACTGTCCTCCACCACTGCACACTGTGCTGCCCCACTGTCCTCCACCACTGCACTGTGCTGCCCCACTGTCCTCCAGCACTGCACACTGCGCTGCCCCACTGTCTCCCAGCACTGCACACTGTGCTGCTCCACTGTCCTCCAGCACTGCACACTGTGCTGCTCCACTGTCTCCCAGCACTGCACACTGCGCTGCCCCACTGTCTCCCAGCACTGCACACTGTGCTGCCCCACTGTCTCCCAGCACTGCACACTGTGCTGCCCCACTGTCTCCCAGCACTGCACACTGTGCTGCCCCACTGTCCTCCAGCACTGCACACTGTGCTGCCCCACTGTCCTCCAGCACTGCACACTGCACTGCCCCACTGTCTCCCAGCACTGCACACTGTGCTGCTCCACTGTCCTCCAGCACTGCACACTGCGCTGCCCCACTGTCTCCCAGCACTGCACACTGTGCTGCTCCACTGTCCTCCAGCACTGCACACTGCGCTGCCCCACTGTCTCCCAGCACTGCACACTGTGCTGCTCCACTGTCTCCCAGCACTGCACACTGCGCTGCCCCACTGTCTCCCAGCACTGCACACTGTGCTGCCCCACTGTCTCCCAGCACTGCACACTGTGCTGCCCCACTGTCTCCCAGCACTGCACACTGTGCTGCCCCACTGTCCTCCAGCACTGCACACTGTGCTGCCCCACTGTCCTCCAGCACTGCACACTGCACTGCCCCACTGTCTCCCAGCACTGCACACTGTGCTGCTCCACTGTCCTCCAGCACTGCACACTGTGCTGCCCCACTGTCCACCACTGCACACTGTGCTGCCCCACTGTCCTCCACCACTGCACTGTGCTGCCCCACTGTCTCCCAGCACTGCACACTGTGCTGCTCCACTGTCCTCCAGCACTGCACACTGTGCTGCTCCACTGTCCTCCACCACTGCACACTGCGCTGCCCCACTGTCTCCCAGCACTGCACACTGTGCTGCCCCACTGTCCTCCACCACTGCACACTGTGCTGCCCCACTGTCCTCCACCACTGCACACTGTGCTGCCCCACTGTCTCCCAGCACTGCACACTGTGCTGCCCCACTGTCTCCCAGCACTGCACACTGCGCTGCCCCACTGTCTCCCAGCACTGCACACTGTGCTGCTCCACTGTCTCCCACCACTGCACACTGTGCTGCTCCACTGTCTCCCACCACTGCACACTGTGCTGCTCCACTGTCCTCCAGCACTGCACACTGTGCTGCTCCACTGTCTCCCAGCACTGCACACTGTGCTGCCCCACTGTCTCCCAGCACTGCACACTGTGCTGCTCCACTGTCCTCCACCACTGCACACTGTGCTGCCCCACTGTCCTCCACCACTGCACACTGCGCTGCCCCACTGTCCTCCACCACTGCACACTGTGCTGCCCCACTGTCCACCACCACTGCACACTGTCTGGTCATGGGGCCTGAACTCTGGGCCTAGGCGCTGTCCCTCAGTTCTTCAGCTCAAGGCTAACACTCTACCACTTGAGCCACAGTGCCACTTCCGGCTTTTTTCTTTTTTTGCTTATGTGGTGCTGAGGAATCGAACCCAGGGCCTCATGCATGCAAGGCAAGCGCTCTACCACTGAGTCACCTTCCCAGCCCCTCTTTTTAGAAAGATTTCTAAATATCACCTTCTGAGCCAAAGACATACAATGAAAGAAGCACAGCCTCTTCAACCACTGGTGCTGGGAAAACTGGGCGGCCACATGCAGAAAACTAAAAGTGGACCCCAGCCTGTCACCATGGACCAACATCAATTCAAAATGGATTAAAGACCTTAACAGCTAACCTGAATCTCTGAAACTACTTCAGGACAGAGTAGGAGAGACACTTGAACTTATAAGCACAGACAGGAACTTCCTGAACAGAGTCCCAGGATCACAATAAATTGGATAGGGACTCGACAAATGGGACTACCTTAAAATAAGAAGTTTCTGCACAGCTAAAGCTATAGCAACCAAACTAGAAAGACAACCAACTAACTGGGAAAAAATATTTACCAGCAATAAATCAGACAAGGGGTTAAAATCCAGTATATACAGGGAACTCAAGAAACTAATCCCTCCCAAACCTAACAAACCAATTACTAAATGGGCAAGAGAACTAAAGAGAGACTTCTCAGAAGAAGAGATAAAAATGGCAAAGAAACACATGAGGAAATGTTCACCATCCCTGGTTGTAAAGGAAATGCAAATAAAGACAACTCTGAGAAACCACCTTACCCTAGTCATAATGGCCTACATCCTCAAGCCAGCCAATGACAAATGCTGGAGGGGATGCGGAGAAAGAGGAACCCTATTACACTGCTGGTGGGAATGTACACTTATACAACCACTTTGGAAAGCAGTCTGGAGGGTCCTCAGAAAGCTAAATATTGACCTCCCTTATGACCCAGTCATACCACTTCTAGGCATTTATCATGAACAACAGGAACCAGTATACAAGAACACATGCACCTCCATGTTTATTGCAGCACTGTTCACAATAGCCAGAATATGGAAACAACCTAGATGCCCCACCACAGATGAATGGATCCAAAAATTGTGGTATCTATAAACAATGGAATATTATGCAGCCATTAGAAAGGACAAAATAATGGTATTTGCAGGGAAATGGATGGAGCTAGAAGGAATCATGTTGAGCGATATAAGCCAAGAGCAAAGAGACAAACGGTACATCATCTCCCTGATAAGTGGATGTTAAACCCAAAATGCTAGGTGATATGACAAAATTAGCAGGACTTAAGAAACAAAGGACTTCCACTTATCTGGTTGAATCACTACTAATGACCCCACGCTGCTGATCACATGTATGATATATATGTGCACACCGGAGGGAAATCAGGAGGATAACACAGAACTAGAGGGAATCAGGGAAAAACATATACCAGCGGAACCCATCAGCTGCACTGGACATTGATCAAAATGAACTAAGCAACTCAATGGCAGCGATGGGAGGGAGGGAACAAGTGGGAAAGAGGGAACAGCTGATGCTATGCAAAACAAAAGAAATGTACATACCACCCAATGTGGAAGAAATAGCTGTATTGCAAAGCTCGTAGAACTCATAAATGTTATAGACCGTGATAGACAATTTGCCCTATGGAAGTTAGAATGTTTGTGACTTTAAGCATCACTATCCCACAATACTGTGAAATTTGGGAAATTATGTAATCACTTAATCACAATAAAGAATTTGAAAATAAATAAATATCACCTTTCTAAAATTTCCACCTCTTTTTAAATTTCTGCTGAAACAATTCTTGGAAAAGCTTCCTATCCCTGCCCTGTCCTGGTGAAGTCATTCCTTGTCTGGCCAGCTGATCAACCTGCTGATCTCCCTCGAAGTCAACAATTTGCCCTGCAACATGCACATCAGGCCCTTTACTCACCCCTGCTCTATAAAGGTTGGGAAGTGGAAAACTCAAATGCCAGAATTAAAAGTCACAACCAACCTCTCCATTTCATGGGCTATCCCATACAAGCTTGTGGACTTTCCATCCGTCCCTGCAGGGACCCAACCTCCTGTCTCTCTCAGGGACTTTCACCCATCCCCGTGCTTACCTAGCCTTTTCCCCAGGACCTCTGCCTTCCCAGGCTGCCCGAGCTATACCACCTCCCCCAGTCCTTACTCTTATCCTGCAAAGCTCAGTCTGGGAACAACCTCATCCAGATTTAACACCTGCCCACACTGGCAGCTTCATGTCCCACTCTGGCTCCCCGGTAAGGCTCCATGTTACTTCTAACCCACACCACCAGCCGGCCTGTACTTTCCTGGCTCTGTCCATTCGTATAATCTGTTTATCCAACAATCCCCACTCATGCAGTATGCTAACATAGATCAGATTTAAACATCAGGAATGTTTACAGTGAAGTACATTCAGGACATGTTTAGGCCTATTTAAACCTGGCTAATGAGCACACACACACGTGTGCACATGCACACACGTACACAAACGCTCAGTTTTGATTTGGAGCATGGTAAGTACAGGCCACCATGAGAAATAATGAATAAAAAGTGGACTACCAGCTGGGTGACAATGGTTCATGCCTGTAATCCTTACTTGGGAGGCTGAGATATAACAATCATGGTCCATGCCAGCCTGGGCGGGCAAAGTCCATGAGACTCTTATCTCCAATTAACCACCAAAAAACTCTAGTGGAGCTGTGGTCAAGTGGTACAGGGCCAGCCTTGAATGAAAAAGCAAAGGGGACAGTGCCCAGGCTCTGAGTTCAAGCCTCAATATTGGTACACAAGTACATACACGTACAGACACACATGTATACACACAAACGTGAACTATCATCCCACAATTAGACCAGAAACCTTGAGATCCCTTCCTAGACTAGAGACTCTAGAATTCTCTAACACATGTCTTTGGAGAAACAGCATACTTAGGAGACACACTAACTGATGGTCAGGGTCCAAGGTCACCAAATATCTGACTTGTACCACCCTGCTAATTACAGACAAATGTCTCAAGAACAGTAAAGACCTTTGCCTACCAAGTTACAAAAACAAAGCCCAGAAAAAGTGACCTCAGTTCCAGACACCAAGTGGTGTCTCAGTAAACAGGGCCAACTATATGAACAGCCAGTCTAAGAAAGCTGACAGCAAAACTACTCACACGCCTCACTGAATATGGCCAACTATATGGACAGCCAGTCTAGAAAGGCTAACAACAAAAGCGCCCAGAGGCGTCTGTCTCGGTGGACATGTGGATACCAGTCTATGCTTAGGGGCTCATCACACACAAGTTCCCTTCTTCCCAGTGTGCTCACCCTTTTCCATGTGGCCAGCAGCTGCTTATCTGACATCTGCTCTGGATAATCAGCAATAGCAAACACACATCCAAGTAAGAAGCCTTCTTCTGGAACTACAAAAGAATTATACAGAAAAAAAAAACAAAACTCTATGAGTATGTACACAGAGAGTCTATTTTTCTCAGTTCAGTGTGGGTTTATTTAATCAGTCTTTTTTTTATACGGATACCAAGGCTTGAAATCAGTGCCTTGAACTCAAGCTTTTGAATGACTTTTGAATGACTATAGCCCTTACCATTTGAGCCATGAATCCAGTACAGCTTTTTGCTGGTTAATTGAAGATAACAGTCTCATGAAATTTTCTGCCTGGATAGCTTTGAACTGCAATCCTTGAGCCACCAGTGCCCAGCAGTTCATTATTCTTGACCATGAGGTAATGTAAATACATCAATAACCTAAATACATTTGGAAAAGTGCTACAAATATACCAATTCCTATATAAAAGAAACTATACAAAAGGACCATTACAAAATAAAAGCAAAACTTATGCCTGACCACTACATCCTCTTAGTCTTTGGTGCAGCCTAAATATTCTATTACACACCAACATTCACTTCAATAAATGATGTCCCAACCAGGCCCCAATGTCTCTCACCTGTTATCCTAGCTACTCAGGAGGCTGAGATCTGAGGATCACAGTCCAAAGCCAGCCCAGGCAGGAAAAGTATGACTCTTATCTCCAATTAACACCAAAAAAAAAAAGGAACTAGGATTGTAGCTTAGTGGCAGAGTGCTTGCCTAGCATTCATGAAGCCCTGGGTTCAACTCCTCGGTACCACATTAACAGAAAAGGCCAGTAGTGGTGCTATGGCTCAAGTGGTAGAGTGCTAGCCTTGAACAAAAGAAGCTCAGGGACAGTGCCCAGGCCCTGAATTCAAGCCCCAGGGCTGGCAAAATCAAAAACAACACCAAAAAAGTCCAAAGTAGAGCTGTGGCTTGAGTGGTAGAGCGCTAGTCTCAAGAGAAAAGTACAGATGGTAAGTTCAAACCCCAGAACCAGCACAAAAATGAATGAATGAATGAATGAATGAATGAAATAAAAGATGTCCCAAAATATGAAAGAAGTCATACTTTAGCTAGTGAAGAGGCTGAGATCAGGAGGACCGTGGTTCAAGGCTACGCAAAGAGTCTGCAAGCTTCCTTCTTAACCAAAAGCTGGGCACAGTAGCATATGTATGCCTGTCATTCCAACTATGGTAGTTAGTGTAAAATAGGATTGAGGGCCAGGCGCACACTGGGCAAAAGTTAACACTACCTCAAAAATATCCACTGCAAAAATGGACTGGAGGCATGACTCAGTAGAGGATCACCTGCCTAGCAAGCCTGGGACCACTTCAAACTCCAGTACCACAAAACAACCAAGTGCAGTTATCCCACTATCCATCAACTACTGCTCGTGAGATTTCGGATTCACTTTGTTATGAATTTTCAGCCTCCATTTTGTACTCATCAGTAGGTGGGAATCCTTACATACTCCCTTCAAAGGACTTCTGCAAGTATGCAACTGGGAGAGAAGGAAAGAATGTCCACTACTAACGCTCCACAGTCGGGTCGTGTCCAAACAGCTGCTGCGGCGGCGGTGGCTGCGGCGGCGGTGGCGGTGGCGGCTGCTGGGGTGGGACCTGGTGCGGCAGTGCCTGAGGCGGCTGGCTCAAGTGTTGTGCTGCTGCTTGGTTCTGCATGTGCTGTTGCTGCTGCTGGTGGTGCAGGCGCTGGAGCTGCTGCTGCTGCATGTGCTGCTGCTGAAGCAGGCTGTGCTGCAGCTGGTGCAGCTGCAGGGCCTGCTGAGGCTGGAAGGGCTGCGCATGCTGTGGCGGGCGGTGCAGTGGCTGCTGAGGGAACGGCAGCTGCTGCTGGGGAAACTGATGCTGATGGACCTGCGGCGGGGGCGGCTGCGGGAATGGGTGTGCCGGGGGGTGAGGGTAGGGCTGCTGGGACATCTGCGGTGGCGGCGGCTGCGGAAACGGCATCATCTGCTGCGGCTGGAGGTGTAGGACCTGGGGCGGCGGCGGCTGATGGTGCTGCTGGAGCACGGGGGCTTCTGCAGCCCCTTTCACCTGGCCAAACAGCACCGCGCTGGCATTGGCATGTCCCTGTTGGCTGTGATTCACCTGGTGGTCTAGATTTTTTGTGGGTGCTGAAAGGGACTGTAAGATCTAGAAAAAAAAAAGTGAGGCCACACTGTCATTGAGAGATCCAGAAAAGTAACTAAAACTGTCTCTCATTGTAGAGGCTACCTGGACATTTTACCCAGTTAATATTCTAGTAAATAGGAGCATTAAATGACTGGAAACTTCAAAAACACGATTGCATCTTTCTTGCATATTTACTATGTATCACCAACACCAACAAAGCAAATAAAGTAATTCTCTACTGACAAAACCAAAATCTGAAAGTGAACTATTCGCACCCCTGACAGACAGACAGTGAGACCAGGCTGGCAGCTTCCGCCAGGGTTCTGGGAAGAGTGTGATCCCTTCACGCTGCCATCTCTCCCTCACCTCCACAGCCTGCTCTGGACCTGCTCTAGACTGACAGATGGTTAGGCCTCTGGGAAGCAGATGCAGCTTGACCCCAACTTTCTTCCCACACCTGCTGTCTTCCACTTCCTCCTGCCTGTGGCCCAGCGCCCAATACAGCAAGGCCCCCATGGAGAAGATCAATGAAAGCAGGCCACGCGGATGGAAGCAGGAAGTCAAGCTTCACGCCAGGAGTGGCTCCATCCAACCACAGCTCAGCCCAGCCAGGCCACCTCTCCCCTCACAGCACCTGCTCTGTGCTTCCACACACCGTGCTGGTGACGTACCAATGGTCAAGCCCTCACCGCAGGGGTGCCTGCTCCCCCCTCCTCAGACACGATACAGTGTGGGTACAACGTCACCTTCCAGTGCCCAGCCCTGGTGGGGCGCGAGCCCAGGGTCTGTCTAGACTTTGAGGTTGGAGGGATGTCAGCACACGCCATTAGCAATGACTTTCCTTATACCTCCACACACAACAAACACGTCACAAGATGGAACACCCTCCAACCACCAGAGTCTGAACTCCATTTCTTGCAGTCTTCCTCTTTTCTATACTTAAGAGGATGGTTTCTTCTCTACTAAAGCATACCTGACCAGTGGTGGGAGGAGATGAGCTGCGGCTCCCTCACCACCCAAGCAGCATGGGTGCCCGCGGGCCACATGTGCAGACCGGCTGGTGCACACGGCCTAGCGGTGAGCCTCACCCAGCCTGGGCTACCCCGTGCTGTCCCCGGGAAAGAGAAGGGAGCCAGGGCAGGCAGGAGTTTGAGTCCCATGACTACTTCCATTTTGAACACTTGTCCACCCTCTGACATTCACTGCCTGCCATGATGAGCAGGCCAGACACACCACTCCCCGCTGCACCACTCACCCCAGTCCAGGTGGGCTCCCCTCACACAGCGGACGGAGCCAGTCCAGGGCCCCGAGGACCCCGGGAGGCCCAGGCAGCCTCCGCACACAGGACACTGTGGAGAGTGGGGACGAGGGAGGTCAGGTGTGACAGGAGGAAACCCACAGCTGCGTGTCTGGAGTTTTAGGTGCAGGGGCTAAAAAGGGTCCCCGGAAGACTTATCTCGCCTGCTCCAGGAGAAAAAAGATGGCGGGATAGGATGCGCCCGGGCCAAGACTGAAGACGGGCACTGGCCCGGGACCCTGAGCACCTGGCAGCCAGCCATGGAGATGTCTGTCACCACGCCGGCTGCACCACTCACTCCCCTTTCCAACCTTCTGCTCTGCCTTTGACTGAAAACACGTTTCATTCTGAGGAACAGAAGAAAAGTAAAAATTCTACTTACTTAGTCAAGTAACTTGTGCCTTACCACAACCAGCAATTCTAGAAGTCAGCTTTGAATTTTCCCCTTGTAACTGTCACGATTCTCCTTCTAACGTCTGAGCTACTGCATACAACATATTGAGCATGGGGCAGGCACCTGATTCCTGACCAGACCTGCAATTTCAGCAGGAGGCTGACTGGCCGCTGTGCCTGCCACCACAATTCCACGTCAAACTAAATCTGGCTCAGATATCTAACATTTCAAAAACTCCTTTTCCCATTCGGGTGTGCTGACATGCACCTGTAATCCCAGTACCGAGGTGGGTGAGGCAGGAGGACAATAGAGTTCCGGCCAGCCTGAGCTACAACGTGCGAATGTGCCTCAAAAAAACAAGGAAGCCCGAATTTTACAAAGTTCTTCCCATTTAGCAGTAAAATGTCCTTGTACCCTTACTTGCTGGAATGCTCTCTGGGAGGAGAGTTACCCGCTCCTCCTTGGATCCTGGAGGAGGCAGTCAAATGCAGGTCAGAGGTGTCCCAACTCCCCGCTCATCACTGACTTCCACTGTACCCAAGATCAGCCGATTGCTACGGGAACCCGCCGGTGAGAAGTGTGCAGTAACCAGGCAGCTCGGTCCGCTGCCTCGGCAGCACGGAGCAGGACTGCCTGCCGTCCCTAACCTCCACCAGGAACACGGAGTCCTGCTTCTCCAGCCATTTTTATACTTCTCTCAGCTGGCGCCACGTCACTCTGGGAGCTCATTAGGCCCTATTTCCAGCTGCTTGGGACAAGCCTCCTGGGTGGCCCAGGCAGGTCTTTGGCCAAAACCACCTCCCCAAAGGTGGGCTCCTCCCAAGTTCCTAGGTCAGAATTTTTTTTTTTTTGGGTCCGGTCGTGGGGCCTGAACTCTGGGCCTGGGCGCTGTCTCTTAGCTCTTCAGCTCAAGGCTAGTGCTCTACCACTTGAGCCACAGCGCCACTTCCTGCTTTTTCTGCTTATGTGGAATCAAACCCAGGGCCTCATGCATGCGAGGCAGGCACTCTACCACTGAGCCACCTTCCCAACCTTCAGAAATGTAGTCCTCTTCACCTCCAGCTACCACTGTGGGTAAATAGCACTTCCACTGTCATGTCCTCTAGCTTCCCGATTCCAGCCGGTCCCCCTGCTTCTCTCTAAAGCCCAGCCCAGTGCCTGGTGCCCTCTTGGATGGGTGCCTATGTGTGGACATGCTCTCCGCACCGAGAGGGCCGTCTCCTCCCGTCCACCATCTCTCCTGCTGTAGGGGGGCCAGTGCTCAGAGGAAGCACAGCCTGGACCAGCCCTGACAGTCACCTCTGCAGCCACCTAAATTCCATGGCTTTCTCCACCCTACCACGCTCAGGACCCATGTCAGTCACAGACGCAGTGACCCTAGACAGACACACAGACCCAGTCACCTCTAGACAGACACACAGACCCAGTCACTCTAGACAGACACACAGACCCAGTCACTCTAGACAGACACACAGACCCAGTCACTCTAGACAGACACACAGACCCAGTCACTCTAGACAGACACACAGACCCAGTCACTCTAGACAGACACACAGACCCAGTCACTCTAGACAGACACACAGACCCAGTCACTCTAGACAGACACACAAACCCAGTTACTCTAGACAGACGCACAGACCCAGTCACACTAGACAGACACACAGACCAACTTACTCTAGACAGACACACAGACCCAGTCACTCTAGACAGACACACAGACCCAGTCACTCTAGACAGACGCACAGACCCAGTCACTCTAGACAGACACACAGACCCAGTCACTCTAGACAGTCACACAGACCCAATCACTCTAGACAGACACACAGACCCAGTCACTCTAGACAGACACACAGACCCAGTCACTCTAGACAGACACACAGACCCAGTCACTCTAGGCAGACACACAGACCAACTTACTCTAGACAGATGCACAGACTCAGTCACTCTAGACAGACAGACTCAGTCACTCTAGACAGTCACACAGACCCCATTACTCTAGACAGACACACAGACCCAGTCACTCTAGACAGACACACAGACCCAGTCACTCTAGACAGACACACAGACCAACTTACTCTAGACAGATGCACAGACTCAGTCACTCTAGACAGACACACAGACTCAGTCACTCTAGACAGTCACACAGACCCAATTACTCTAGACAGACACACAGACCCGGTCACTCTAGACAGACACACAGACCCAGTCACTCTAGACAGCCATACAGACCCAATTACTCTAGACAGACACACATACCCGGTCACTCTAGACAGACACACAGACCCAGTCACTCTAGACAGACACACAGACCCAGTCACTCTAGACAGACACACAGACCCAGTCACTCTAGACAGACACACAGACCCAGTCACTCTAGAGACACACAGACCCAGTCACTCTAGACAGTCACACAGACCCAGTCACTCTAGACAGACGCACAGACCCAGTCACTCTAGACAGACACACAGACCAACTTACTCTAGACAGACGCACAGACTCAGTCACTCTAGACAGACACACAGACTCAGTCACTCTAGACAGTCACACAGACCCAATTACTCTAGACAGACACACAGACCCAGTCACTCTAGACAGACACACAGACCCAGTCACTCTAGACAGACACACAGACCCAGTCACTCTAGACAGACACACAGACCCAGTCACTCTAGATAGTCACACAGACCCAATTACTCTAGACAGACACACAGACCCGGTCACTCTAGACAGACACACAGACCCAGTCACTCTAGACAGCCATACAGACCCAGTCACTCTAGACAGACACACAGACCAACTTACTCTAGACAGACACACAGACCCGGTCACTCTAGACAGACACACAGACCCAGTCACTCTAGACAGACATACTAGACAGACACACAGACTCAGTCACTCTAGACAGACACACAGACCCAATTACTCTAGACAGACACACAGACCCAGTCACTCTAGACAGACACACAGACCCAGTCACTCTAGACAGTCACACAGACCCAATTACTCTAGACAGACACACAGACCCGGTCACTCTAGACAGACACACAGACCCAGTCACTCTAGACAGCCATACAGACCCAATTACTCTAGACAGACACACAGACCCAGTCACTCTAGACAGTCACACAGACCCAGTCACTCTAGACAGACACGCAGACCAACTTACTCTAGACAGACACACAGACTCAGTCACTCTAGACAGACACACAGACCCAGTCACTCTAGACAGACACACTAGACAGACACACAGACCCAGTCACTCTAGACAGACACACAGACTCAGTCACTCTAAACAGACACACAGACCCAGTCACTCTAGACAGCCATACAGACCCAATTACTCTAGACAGACACACAGACCCAGTCACTCTAGACAGTCACACAGACCCAGTCACTCTAGACAGACACACAGACCAACTTACTCTAGACAGACACACAGACTCAGTCACTCTAGACAGACACACAGACCCAGTCACTCTAGACAGACACACTAGACAGACACACAGACTCAGTCACTCTAGACAGACACACAGACCCAATTACTCTAGACAGACACACAGACCCAGTCACTCTAGACAGACACACAGACCCAGTCACTCTAGACAGTCACACAGACCCAATTACTCTAGACAGACACACAGACCCGGTCACTCTAGACAGACACACAGACCCAGTCACTCTAGACAGCCACACAGACCCAGTCACTCTAGACAGCCATACAGACCCGGTCACTCTAGACAGTCACACAGACCCGGTCACTCTAGACAGACACACAGACCAACTTACTCTAGACAGACACACAGACTCAGTCACTCTAGACAGACACACAGACCCAGTCACTCTAGACAGACACACTAGACAGACACACAGACTCAGTCACTCTAGACAGACACACAGACCCAATTACTCTAGACAGACACACAGACCCAGTCACTCTAGACAGACACACAGACCCAGTCACCTCTAGACAGACATACAGACCCAGTCACTCTAGACAGACACACAGACAGTCACTGTAGACAGACACACAGACCCAATTACTCTAGACAGTCACACAGACCCAGTCACTCTAGACAGACACACAGACCCAGTCACTCTAGACAGACAAACAGACACAACTACTTCTAGGACAATCACAGAGTCAGTTACCTCTACGACAATCACACAGACTGGTCACCTCTAGGATGGCAATCACAGACAGACTCAGTCACCTCTAGATAGACGCACAGGCACAGTCACCTCTAAACAGACACACAGACCCAGTCACTCTAGACAGACACACAGGCCCAGTCACCTCTACACAGGCACACAGACTGGTCACCTCCAAGGGAGTCTGCAACCACACCTGGAAGAGGACAGGGAGTGGTGGGACCTGAAGTCCACCCCAGAGACCTCATTTCTAAAGACAAAAGCTGCCTGGTCCCAGAGGGCTCTTACCGCTCAGGGCTTCAGAAATGCCAGGCCACCTCCGCTCGGGGGAAGCCCCAAAGCTAAGGCTTCAAATGGATAGCCCTTCCCCAGCTCGGTCCTCACTGAACCATCCTTTCCCCTACCTCCCCAGAAAGCTGGGATCCCCCTGCTTCTCTCCCCGCCCCGGCTAGATCCCAGGCCTACTGATCCCACCTCACCCTGACTCAACAGGACCCCGGCCTGCGCAGAACGTACACGCTGCTCCTGCTCACCACGGCCACAGCCAGGCCTGCCCCATCCTCCCAGGCCTCCCGCACCCGCTGACCCCCAGGTCTTCCCCCACACCGGGCCTCCCTAACTGCAGCTCCTGCCCCCGGGAACTCTGTCCTCAGACTCCCTGGTGGCCTCCTCACCCTTCCACCCTGACTTCACATCACCTCCACAAGACCCTTCCTGCCATCCTGCTCTCTCCAGAGAGAAGGCGACACATTGAAACAGCCGTCTGGCCTTGCCCACACAGCAGTGTCTTGAGAAACGGGCCTGTAGTGACTTTGCCGCAGTGTGGACATCATAGGTGAGCTATCATCTTGTGGTCCAACACTAGGACCAGCTCTTCTACCCAGCATTGGACTGTGGATACTTTGTACAAACTTGATGGTAAGGTTCTCATTCAAATAAATAGTGCCTGTAAGCGACTTGGTCTGAAGCAGGAAACACGACAAAGCATCACTGACAGAGCTGTGAAACCCAATGCTTAATTCCAACATTTACGTTTCCTTTGGAGACTTACATGTGCTACGTTTGATGGTCGGTTAATTTGCTGAATGTCAGCACTATTGGTGATATTTCTCAACGTCCGCGCCGCTGGACTCCAGGTAGCTATCATGTCTGATCGCTCAGAAGTTGGAAGGTTCTGTCCAGAGGCCATGAGCCCGCGGACATCCGGAGGCAGGAGGTTACCTGGGACTGGCGGGACATTGGCACACAAGTTAATGAGCCCAGACTCCTTTCCCTGAGGCAGCCTGCGCTTTGCCGTGGCAAGCTGTGGGACTTCCGCGGGGGTCCAGTTTAAATTCCGCTCCTGCTTTTCTGGCGAGGAGTCTGAAGAGTCATCAAACATCAATTCCCCTTTGGAGGTCTCGGTGCTGGGCTTGGGAGAAAACTGCCGGTTGCCAGGGGAGCCCTCCCGGGAGCTGGCCAGGCTCGACTTCTCCTCTGTGCTACCCTCGTTCTGAGAGTCCTGCTCCTCGTTTTCGGCCTCTTCCTCTTCCTCTTCTTCCTCTTCCTCCTCCTCATAGATGATCAGACGAGGATGGTAAAACACTTCCTCCTTCCTGGTTTTCTCGGATATGCAGTCCAGGACCCAATCAGGAGTCACAATTTTAATACTTGCTCGTTTCACAGCACATTCATATTTCTCCTGCGAACAAAGCACAAACACACACTTAGAACAAAGCTGTCAGCTTTGTCCTATCTCTTGGAACTAGCATTTCGAGAAGGACAGTTGCAGTGCCACTGTTCTGTACAGAACACGTGCACACTCCTCTGAGTAGAAGCTGAGCCAGCTCAGTGTCATGCTGATTCCAGGCCTGACTGCGCTTCTTCAATGTGTGCCTGGGCTCTAAGTAAACACACTGTCCCCAAGGCCCCAATGACACCTGTTTACACCTGGACAAGGAAGACAGTGACCAGAAAAGACCCGGCAAGATGAAGCAGAATGGCCTCAAGGCCTGCCGGGGTGGAGGGGAGGGGGTGCAGTGACCAGCTCCCCTCACACTCCTCCACACTTCTCAATTTGAAATGGAACTTCACTCTGCCATCTGTACACATCTTTCCTATATAAACATTGTAACAATGAAAGCCTGGGTCCATCTGAAAAAGAAATGCCGGTCTCCTTAGTGTGAGTCAGTCACACATCTTACAGAGTAAAACTTCAAATGCGTTGTTGCTGGACTTAATACTTGTGTCTGGCTGGGCACCAGTGGTTCACATATGGAATTCTAGCTACTCAGGAGACTGAGATCTGAGGATCGTGGTTCAAAGCCAGCCCAGGCAGGAAAGTCTGTGAGACTCTTATCTCCAATCAGAAAACCAGAAGTGGCACTGTGGCTCAAGCGGTAGAGCGCTTGCCTTGAGCTAAAGAGCCGAGGGACAGCGCTAGGCCCAGAGTTCAAGCCCCACTTCCGACAAAAACAAAAAAAACTTGTGTCTGAACAGATTGTAGAATATAGAGGAAGGATCAAACCTCAGCCATCTTAAAGGGATTCAGTATCAACAGCCTAAGCCACAAATACCATCACGAATCAAACACATGACAGCTAATTATAATCTATATAAACTTACAGGCCACCTGAAGGATGCTGCTTCAGCCTTCAGGATGTGAGAAGCAGGCTGGAGTGCCCTCTATAAGTCGCTTTGGGGCAGATGCAGTGTCTGTCCCGATCCAGTGGCAGGCAGACCGCCCACCCTGCCATGGTCAGAAGACATGGATGGGCACAAATGGCCAGTCAAGTGTTTGGTGCTGTGATCTTGGCTAGAATTACTTAACGTAGTGATACCAAGTGCTTAGCACTGCATTTCATATGTAAGGACCTTGCTTTGCTTGAACACAGCTGGTGAGGAGGACAAGGTACAGATGCTACGCATGAGAAGACAGAAATGACAATGTCTACCTGAAGAGGACTCCACAGAGAACCACCTGATGATGTGGCTGACACCAAATATCCACACAGGAAAATGTCTCGTCTTAGATTCATTGACATTTTTAGGAGCTCCCATAAATGAAAGAGTGAATGAGCAAACAATAATTATTTCGCCCTTATTCTATCTTTGTATTACTCAGGGAAGTGGATAGTATCACTTGGGTTTCTAGGCCATCAGTAAACTCACAACCCTAGTCTTGTTGTAACATTCATGGTAATGCTACCAGAACACAGGTACACCCAAATCAGGATCTGACCACCTCTGTCCTTCCCAGTAGCCACGCTGGAACAATCGAAAGCCTGGACACACTGCATGATGAGCTCACGCCTGTGTTTACTTTACACATGGACATCATGGTTTCACAAAATTATTTAGGAGCTGGGTGCCCAGAGGGCTGGTTCATAGGCATGATCCAACAGGACAGTCCAAGAGACTCTAATTAACCAGCAAAAGCAAGCTAGACTAGAGACATGGCAAGTGTCAGAGCAAGTTAGCATAAGAAAAAGTCCAACAAGAGCTCATGGCCCTGAGATCAAGCCTTGGTACTTGCTTTAAAAATTTATTAAGGCCAGGTACCAGCAGCTCACACCTATAATCTAGGTACTATAATCTACTGCAATCTCAGGATCGCAGTTCAAAGCCAGCCTAGGCAGGAAAATCCATGAGACTCTTATCTCCAATTAACCACCAGAAAACCAGAAGTGGCACTGTGGCTCAGGTGGTAGAGTACTCACCCTGAGCTGAAAAGCTGAGGGACAGTGCCCAGCCCCAGAGTTCAAGCCCACGACCAACCAAAAAAAATTATTTAGGCATAATAAAATGTGGACAGAAAAAGAGTATGTTAATGAAGAGATGAGATGTCTGCGTTTCGGTGTCTTCAGGGGCAAAATGCCATGCTACTGCCTAGTGCAATGTGAATTAGCAGCTGGTTCTAGTCATTTTCAGTACTGGAAAATATAAATTTTGCTTTTAACAAGTTTTACCATTGCAGAAGAATGCTAAATATTAAATTCATTCTTTAAAACCAGGACGTTAAAACAGGCAAAGTATAATTAACTTTCTTTCCCAGCCTAATGAAGACTACATAAATCATATCTAACAATATTACATTTCCATTAGAGACTTGGATAAAAAAAATCTTTATATACATGCATACAGTATGTGGCTTACAGTATCTTTAATACCAATTTTAGCAGGGCACCTATAATCCTAGCTACTGAGAAGGCTAAGATTTAAAGATCACAGTTTGAAGCCAGCCCAGGGAGACTCATCTCCAATTAACCACCAAAAAGTAGTGGCTCAAATAGTAGGGTACTAGCCTTGAGCAAAAAAGCTCAGAGATAGCGTCTAGGCCCTGAGTCCATATCCTACAACTAGCAACCCCCACACACACCCCAGAAAATCGTGAAATTGCTGGGCATGGCCCAGTGGAAGAGCACACGCTGAGCCCGTACCAGGCTCTGGATTCTATCTAACCTTAGCACTCTGAACAATGGCAAGAGTCTAAAAGTATATTTTTTTCAATTTCATTCAGAAATAATAATCAACTCATAAGGTTCTTAAAAGAACTTTAAACAAACTGTAAAAAATGGAATTTTTCCCATTATAATAACTTGTATTAATTAGTATTTGGCTCATTATTCAATTTACGATCATCTCACATCTTTTGTGAAATGAAACTGGATATAAATAATATAACACAATTCAACCAGCTTTTATAAGCAGGATCTAGCATTTAAAAGGACAAAAAACACCCATCCAACAACTATATGCACCCGCATGTAAGGACATTGTGTGAGGCTTACCCCCTTCGGCTCAGGAACAATCAAGTGGGTGCACTTCTTATTGAGGCTCAGCTGACAGCTGCCGCCGTGGAACGTGAGCAAAGCCCACAGGGCACTCCTGTCCTCAGATGACACCTGACACAGGGGACAAGTAAGGGTTACCATCCATTCAGTCTACATTTACTACAATCTAATGGTGTAACCATCTCTCTCATTAAATCTGCAGCTATTACAATCTAATAATATAACCATTTCTCTCTCATTAAATCTAGTGAGTACAATCCAGTGATGTAACCATTTCTCTCTCATTAAATCAAATTAACCTAAGAATATTGGGGGGGAGGGGACACAAGAAGCCAATAGCTCTGTTTCTATCACAACACTTTCATAGCCATAAATCATCTTCTGCCATGTCACCAAATAAATTACAAATATTTACATATGGAGAGTGAATGACAATTATTTCTGCCTATAACAAAATAGGAAATTTTTAAAAGGCATAAGCAGTATATCATTTTAGTTTCTACATTTCAGAAATGTCTAAATACAAAGCAACATTAAGACCACATTTACAAAAAACTCCTTACATCTTGCAGCATTTGGAAAGTCAAGGATTAAAGACAGACAGATGAACGCCACAGAATCACTCCTCTTTACTAAGAATGAAATTAAAGCATGGGCTCTATCCAGGACGTGTCCATGTCAGCTAAGTTCAGTTTTCATACTGGCTGCCCCATCTGCTCCTGTCCCTACCGCAGGCAGCGTCCTCCAAAGGTGCCCCTGCTCTGCATGGAGGCCCTGGTAGAGAGGAAGGAGACACTGGTTGTTAGGACTCTATCTCCAGGAGCTCTTGTCAGTGGCAACTGTCCTTGGTCGGTCTTTATCTACACCCATGTTGAAGACACCCTGCATCTGCATTACAAGTGTGCTCTAGCGAGTCACCTACTACAGTTAGGACTGCGGAACTTAGTTTTCATTGTTACAGTGTTCTTTGTTTTCCAAATTTTCAAAAGCACTCATTTCCTAACGGGGAAAAGTGCTTTTCTTCCTATGCTAGCTTTCTACAACACTGATGTGATGTTGGCTGTAGTGCTTGGCTGACGTCTCAGCTCCCCGCACACTGGCGCTGCAGTGCCTTCAAATGCTCTTCCCTGCAGCCTGGCCCGCCCTTCAAGAACTCACCCCCAGTCCTTCTGAAGCTACAGCCTGAAGAAACCTGAACACTCCAACCCCATTTGTCATCTCCCTCCCCTAAATCCAGCAGACTGCATGGAGGAGCACAGGCCCAGAACCGCCTCTGACCCCAGGAAGACATGCTCTGACGAAGAGAACCAGAACCACCTCCCACCCCATCACCTGGCTGCACCCCATCAAAAGCACTGGTTTCTGACTGAACCACAGCATCCCCAAATCCCTGGGACAAAGTCCCAGGTTTTGTCAGTAAGCAAGGACCTAAATTTCTGTCCAAGTCCAAAAGCCTGTAAGCCTCCACCAGTTTTCACTGTCATACAAACATTTCTATGTCAGTGTCACCCACAGCCATCAAAAGTGACTTCAACTGTTCTTTCTTCCTCTCTTCCGAAGTCTAGAATGCCATCATTCGTAATTTAAAAATACGTATGAAAGAAAACAGTGCAACAGTAAGTATCCCACTGGCTTTTCACACACCTGAGTTCCAAGGTTTTCCAGTCTCCACCCACCCCTGCCTTTCCAGAACTTGGAGCACAGAACACGGAACACATCACCTCAGCTGATTCCCATCTCCTCACAACCAGCCTCCAGAAATCATGTCCAGCCTCTCCTTCAACCTGCAGGATTTGGAACACCTTCCTCCTTTTCAATCCCAGTTCTAGACAGTTTCCTACGTTTGTTGAGAGCTCTGTCCTTGATCAAGCCTGCCTAACCTTGCAACTAGCCTGACACCCTCTTTCTCCTAAGAGCACACATCCACACTTGGGCCGCCTGACTTAGTACACCACACACAATGTGTCCTGTGCTCACAGCTCATGTACCGTCCAAGGCATGTACTGCCTCCGAGGCTCTCGCTCTGGGGCTAAATCTGTTCTCCAGCACTACCTGCTCACCTCGTTCTAAACTCTATCACCATCTGTATTCACACACTTCTGGTCTTCTCATTTCCCTACGTCAACTCTGTTAAGCCCATGTCACTGAGATCTCTACCTCTGAAAAGGCACCTAGGCGGCCCCTGACCGGACTTGACCCAACCCGTCCGGTCCAGTCCCGTCCCATCCCGTCCCTCATTCCCCATCCTCCCTCAGCATGGCCTTCTTCCTCTGGCTCCTAATTCTTTCTAGACACTGGGCTGTCTGTGGAACCCAGAAATCCAGTAGCACAAGAACAACTGACAAGTACACACTGTAGTCAAAAGTACGCTACATTTGTGCACACAAAAACAGTGTGATAAAATGTTCTCGTTTTAGGGGCTGGGAAGGTGGCTCAGTGGTAGAGCGCTTGCCTTGCATGCTTGAGGCCCTGGGTTCGATTCCTCAGCCCCACATAAGCAAAAAGAAAAAAAAAGCTGGAAGTGGTGCTGTGGCTCAAGTGGTAGAGTGCTAGCCTTGAGCTGAAGAGCTGAGGGACAGCGCCCAGGCCCAGAGTTCAGGCCCCACGACTGGACCAAAAAAAAAAAAAAGTTCTCATTTTAAAATGATACTCTGAGGGGCTGGGAAGGTGGCTCAGTGGTAGAGCGCTTGCCTTGCATGCATGAGGCCCTGGGTTCGATTCCTCAGCACCACATGAGCAAAAAGAAAAAAGCCAGAAGTGGTGCTGTGGCTCAAGTGGTACAGCACTAGCCTTGAGCTGAAGAGCTGAGGGACAGCGCCCAGGCCCACAGTTCAGGCCCCACAACTGGACCCCAAAAAAAAAAAAAAAGATACTCTGATTATAAGTTTGGAACATATAGAGAAGTTTAACGAAAACAGTAAAATCACCTAAGACACATTCCAGCATGAAAAGGTTCACTGTAGCAACCCTAATGATCATTAGCACAAAAATATATTTATACTAGACACGGAAGAACACTGAAAAATACAAACCCAACAAATTCCATTCAGAGAAAATATTAATTTTGTTTGTTTAAGGATCTGTTTGTTTAAGGATCAAACTGATGAGGCAGGAAAAAAAAGAAAAGAGGATGATTTCTAATTGTAAAGTACTTCCCAACATGTATGAGAGAACTGACAGATAAACGTGCTTGATGCCTGGACTGCACTGAGCCCTCATCTCTTGGAGGTGAGGCAGGCTGCCAGAGCCATTGCCATGCCCCAGGGGAGAGGCAGAGCACAGCCAGCTCCTCATCAGCTCACCTACACTGCGCTCAGCCAGGGCAGATGGGGGCCTGAAGAGGTGGAGGAATGGAGGAACTCAGGCCTCCTCAGAACACCAAGAGTGGCAAGCCAGCTCCGCCAGCATATGGGCCAAGGGCACGGGGCACTGCACCTTCTCCTGACCAAGACCACTGATGCCCGACAGGAGGGTGGAATGAGGACTTCAAGGCTCTGGATGCTTCTCAGCTTCTCTGCAGGGGGTTACAGTGGCCCAAGGTTCTGACAGCAACCCCACTAGCACTGAATCTAGTTACACATCTCATTGCTATAAAAATGTGCATGGGACTGGAGTGTGGCTCAGTGGTAGAGTGCTTGCGCTTACCTAGCATGCATGAAGCCCTGGGTTTGATTCCTTCTCACCACATAAACAACAAATTTTTAAAAAGCCAAAAGTAGCACTGTGGCTCAAGTGGTAGAGTGCCAGTCTTTAGCAAAAGCAGCTCAGGGACAGTGCCCAGACCCTGAGTTTAAGCCCCAGGACAGGCACCAAAAAAAAAAAATTCATGCCTCTGATTGCCCTGAGAAATTTTTTGATATGTATATAAATTTTTTATGAATGTGTATGCAGTAAACTCACTTCTCTGATCTGCTAGTGTCTTCTTTTTTCAATTGACCTGTATGAAAATTCAATTTAATGAAAGAATTCTTAAAACTTCTTTTGCCTGAATTTTTGTTACCTTTTAACTTCATTTTAAAGGGCCAACCATGGTGGTTCACACTTGCATTCCTATCTATTTAAGGAGCAGAGGTAAAAAGCAAAAGAGACCCTATCTAGAAAACAAAGCAAAAAAAAAAACAAAAAAAAACAGGTGGGCACCTGTGGCTCATGCCTACAAACCTAGCTACTTGGGAGGCTGAAATCTGGGATGGTGGTTCAAAGCCAGCAGGTAGAAAAGTACCCATTAGACTCTTATTTCCAATTAACCACACAAAAACCAGAAGTGGCACTGTGGCTCAAGAGGTAGAACACTAGCCTTGAGTACAAACAGGCTCAGGGATAGTGTCCAGGCCTTGAGTTCAAGCCCCACAAATGACAAAAAAAGGCAAAAAAGACTGGGGGTATGGCTCAAGTCACATGCTTGCCTATTGAGAGAGGCTCTGAGATCGATTCCAGGTAACACTTAAAATTTTCATTTTAAATATTTCTTGTATTTGTTTTAAATCTTTGTGTTTAAGATTAGAATGATCACTTTTACTATTGAAAACTTTAAATCTAAAAAATAAGGACAAATATTTAAACAGTAGAAGCTTATCAGACACTTATGAAATACACAGTCAAGTTTAATACAAGATGTCATGGAAATGGGTTCACAGATCATAAATCCAATCATATGAAAACAGAGCAGAACTAATACAAGAATAACTATAACTGGCTTACCTGAGAAAGGCAGGCAGTGATCCCAAAAAAAATCTGACATGATTCTGGAGAAAAACCATTCACTCTGTTTGACAGCAGTTAAGATCACAAAGACCAGCACAGCCTGCACTTCACCCACTGGACAGCTCCAACACACCCTTCCCTCCCCTCAACTCAGCCACCAAAGCCCACTGTCCCCCTACTTGCCCACTTGGGACACAGACAGACAGACAGAGCAGACTGGGAAAACAGCTATAATCAACACAGAAAGAGGCAAGTAATTTCAGTGCAGTGCACTGTATTTTTTTAGCTGGTCCTGGGGCTTGAACTCAGGGCCTCTCTGTACTCAAGGCTAGAGCTCTACCACTTGAGCCACAGCACTTTAAATCCAACCTCTCCACTTACACTGTAAACAAAACGGACGTTAAGACACTCCTGGGGAAAATATGTTGACCACTGCAAGCTACATGACTACACAGAAACACACACCGTTTAAAAGCAAAGAAAAACATCTCTTGGCTTTAAGAACGCGTCACTGGAGTGATGGCGCCCGTGTGCAGCAGACGCGGGCTCTGGCCTCATCTCTGTCACCAGTGGGGACTTGGGCATGACAACTCTGAGCTACGCAGGCTTCATTGTCCAACAAGTCTGGAACCCTAGTGCCCAAGATCCTAAAGCCGATTTTAAACTCATTCAAGGGAATTACTGAACATACTGTGTCCAGCACGAGGAATGTGGCAACACGAGTCCGATATGACTTCTTCCTGCCAGTACTGTACATTACTCAAAGCAAACATGGCCATCATTTCTGAACAATCTAGATATCCAGAATTCAAAACATACTGAAGTAGTACCTCTTTCTACCTCTAAGAGCAAAAGACCTCCACCGCCGCTGCTGCAGAGTGAGTAGCCCCCGCCTGCAGAATGCTCGTTCCTGGCCTCAGAGCTGGGGCAGTCACTGCTCCACCCAGCAGAAAGACAAGGTATACTATAAAACTAGACTCTTCTCAGTGTACTCTTCACATCATTCACGATATGGTTTATATAGACATAACCATAGAAATACTCTGTCCAGCTAGGTATCACTTTGTTGAAGAGTAACTCCTTTGTACAACTACTTAAATAGATAAATCAGTAGACAGACAGACAGACGCTGTAAAGACCTGGAACACTTCCCCCAGGTCCCAGCCAGAGCGGCTCTGACACAGGTAATGACAAAGATCAGGTACAGAACAGATGACAAGGGGTAGAAAGTAGGGGAGAGCAGGAGCAGAGGTGATCCTAGCCCTCATTCATGACCCAGACTTCACACAAACCACCGTCCTTTCCATCTTCAATCCCATCCTACCATTCCAAAAAAGGATACGGCAGCAGAGCTCCACACTGTACAGATAAAATCACCCAAGAAGGCTGAAAAAGAAAAGATGAACTTAAGTCAAAAGCTATTCAATTTACCATCAAAATGAGCTTGCACCTGTGGCACTTCTAACACTGAAGAGGCTGTCCTGACTGAGAAGCATACCCATGAAGCACCCCCACACCCAAGGGCCAGTCAGTGGCATGCCAGAAACCCCAATTCCACAATGAAGCACTTTTGTATTTTAAAAAAAAAGGGGGGGGGGATGCACATGCATCTAAAAGTTAAGTCCTGACTATTGTTATTGCTGCCTCCAAACCCCACAAGGGCAGGGGGAGGGGCAGCTCCTCCCCCCCACCTCCCAATCCCCACGCCCCTCCCCGCTCTGCAGCCACTCTGGGAATAGCCCCTCCCGCCAATCCTGAGCCCAGGGAGGTTCAAACTCAAAATGCATGTGCGTGAGTGCCAGTACTGGGGCTTGAACTAAAGGCCTCAACCTCTAGTTCTGCCTTTTACTGGTTAATAAGAAAAGTCTCTCAGATTTGCCGGCCTAGGCCAGTTCCTCTTGCGTAACTAGGACTACAGGCATGAAACCGCTGGTACCCCACTGGTAAAGCCCAGAAGATACAATGTATGTAAACCATAAAAATTACTTCTTTAAAGAATGTTTACTAGCATAGAATAGTTGTACTGGGCTTTCTGTCCATATATACCACGTACCCCACAGGTCTCACGCTGTCCATCTCTTGCTCTTTCCCCCTTCCCTCTATTAGAACAATCTCAAACGGTTCCACTACTGTTGCCACAATTACACTAAGGCACTCTGGCCACACTCACCCTCCTTCAGCTGCTTTACTTTTCTGTCATTCATTTTCTTGTGTACATTAACTATACCAAGGCATTCTGCTGTGGTATTTCACACGTGCATATTTATTATACATTTTTTCTTTTTCTTGTCAGTGGGGCTTGAACTCAGGGCCTGGGCACTGTCCCTGTGCTCTTTTGCTCAAGGATAACACTTTACACCTTTGAGCCACAGCTCTACTTCTGGTTTTTGAGTGGTTAATTGGAGATAAGACTCTCAGACTTTTCTGCTCAGGCTGGCTTTGAACCTTTATCCTCAGATCATATATTTTAATCAGAATAACTTCCCTTACTATGCTTTCTCCCCACCCCAAACCCCTACTGTTGATCCACTTTCAGTAAGACTTCTTAGGCCATCTTTATCCATAGATACAACATGTTCAGAGATTCATTAAAATTACTCCTGGGGCTGGAGATGTGACCCAAGTGGTAGAGTGTCTTCCTAACAAGCACAAGGCCCTAAATTCAATTCCTGGTACCATCAAAAACTTGGCTGAAGGGGAGCTGTGGCTCAAATGGTAGGTGCCAGCCTTCAGCAAAAAAGTTAAGTGACAGTGCCCAAGCCCTTAGTTCAAACCCTAGTGCTCGCATAAAATAGAAGAAGAGTGTTGGGGCTGGGAAGGAGGCTCAGTGGTACAGTGCTTGCCTTGCATGCATGAGGCCCTGCGTTCGATTCCTCAGCACCACATAAGCAGAAAAAGCCAGAAGTGGTGCTACATGTAGCTCAATTGGTAGAGCTCTAGCCTTGAGCTGAAGAGCTGAGGGACAGAGTTCAGACCCCGTGACTGATTTAAAAAAAAAAAAAAAAAAAAACACAGGAGAGTGTTGAGGTCAGGACAAGTTTTAAGAACCACTGCTCTAGGTGGTCTAGGCCCCAAGTTCTGTTCATGAGGTTAATCTTTCGCTTTAATGTAAATCCAGCTCCAGGCCATGGTCTGAGAGGAAGTAGGAAGGGCAAGGACAGGGATACACAAAGGAAGATGTGCCCTGGCCAGACTTGTGCCCTGGCAAGTCTCATGAAGTGGCGTTTGGTGAAGTGACCAGGAACCTGTGACCATCAGGTCACAGAAAGACACAGCAGCATGAGCCTGGAATGGCCACGCTGAAACTCGTGAGCTAGTGCGAAAAGGTAGGACCACTGTAGTCCCATTGCTCACTCCAGCTCACCATCTAATCCTCCTCCTGAGACAGGCCCACTTCAGGCCTGTTTTCAGAACTCATGTCTACAAGCTGCAAAGCAATCCCAGACCCCAGACAACAGTGAAGTCCTCACTTCCCAGCAGCAGGACAGCGTCTCAGCTGCACATCGTACTCCATGGGAACCCTCCCTAATTCCTGTATTAATGCAGAGCATGCAACAGCATGGTGAAAAATAGTATGAGTACAGAACTATTTTATAAGAAACATATACAAGGGCTGGGAAGGTGGCTCAGTGGTAGAGCACTTGCCTTGCATGCATGAGGCCCTGGGTTCGATTCCTCAGCACCACATAAGCAAAAAGAAAAAAGTCGGAAGTGGCGCTTTGGCTCAAGTAGTAGAGCACTAGCCTTGAGCTGAAGAGCTGAGGGACAGCGCCCAGGCCCAGAATTCAGGCCCCACGACCGGACCCCCCCCCCAAAAAAAAAAAAAAAGGAAACATATACAAGAGAAGATCAGAAATAAAACTGAAGATCATTATGAAACTGACACACCTTAAAAATAAACCTCTGGCCAGGGACTACCGCCTGTAATACTAGGTGTACAGTAAGCAGAGGGCTGAGAGGCACTCTACAAAGCTGGCCTGGGCACACAAATCTGAGAGACTCTTTATCTCCAATTAATCAACACAAAAACAGAATTAAAGATGTAGCTCAAGTGGCAGAGAGCCAGCAAGAAAACCAAGGGACAGAGTTCAGGCCCTGAGTTCAAGCCCCACTACTGGCACACTCGCACATGCATGCACGTACACACACACAAATTTAACAGTAGATATTTGCTGGCCATAACACAGTATCAGAGTATGTAAACCAACAAAATCTAAATGATTTATCCACCAGCCTAAGCCCCCACTTTTCATAATAAACTCTGTGGCCAAGAGGTGTATAGTAAGACAGTAAGACTTACAGTGACTATAACCCTTGTCAGAGTAGTTAATACTAGCACTGTTAATGAGGGACAGGACTCCCTTCTGCTGGTCTAGCTGAAAACCAGAGCCGCTTACCCCCGTGGGGAAGGAGAGCAGCTGCCCCGAGAGGCTTTTGGAATCACACACACCTTTCCTACTATGACCCAGATACCCGGAGGACTTCCATCAACACAGCCTTCCTGGACAGGACGCTAGCCAGGAGACTGGGGAGCCCTAATGATGTCAACAGCAGCCCTGCCACATGGTGAAGGCAGCTCAAGAGGCCACCAGAGTGGGAGGGCGTTATTCACCCAGCCACCTTCCACGCCGCAGGCCTTAGCAAGCCTGGAAAGAACTGAAGGGCAGCTCTGTTGCTCTCAAGATGCACAATGATGAGCAATGAGATTCTCTACTCACCTTTACAACAGGCAAGTCAAAGACTTCCCGGGCTTCTCCAACCTCCGGGCTGTCCCCGTCCTCTGAGATTATGTGTGAGGCTAAAGCATTATAGGAGACTTCCTTGGCCTTCCCAGCTTTAAGAAGCCTAATAACCTGAAAAAACAAAACACAGATTAAAATGGAAAGCACTGATCACCTTCCTGACTTACATAGACCAGTACTGGAAAGAAAGAGAAGGTTTTATAAAAAATGTACCATGTGGGGGTTGGGAATGTGGCTCAGTGGTGGAATGCTAGCCTTAAGTGAACGGCAGCTCAGGGACAGTGCTCAGGCCCCAGAGTTCACGCCCAGGACTGGGGAAAAAAAAAAAAAGCACCATTATGTCCTAAAAACTTTTTACTCTGAGTAATATGCCAGCAGAACTTTTGAGGACAATTTTTTAAAAAGCAAAACTTTTTTTTGCCAGTACTGGGGCTTACTCTCTTGGCCTGGGCACTGTCCCTGAGCTCCTTTTGGTTCAAGGTTAATGTTCTACCACTTGAGCCACAGCACCACTTCTAGCTTTTTCTGTAAGCGAGTGTCTGTAGTGACAAGAGGAAGATGCAACCTAGGCCACAGTGGCTCCCACCTGTGGCCCTAGCTGGCAGGCTGAGACAGCTGCGACGACAGTTCAAAGCCAGCTCCAGCAGGAAGCAAGCTGCCACCGCCTCTCCTCAAGGGTGAGCACGATGCGGTGGCACTCACCTGCTATGCCAGCTATCACTAACATAGGTGGGACACACCAAGGTACGTGCCCAGACAGGAAGTGAGACCCCCATCTAAAAAATAATGAGCAGCCGGGAGCCAGTGGCTCACACCTGTAATCCTAGCTACTCAGGAGGCTGAGATCTGAGGATCACGGTTCAAAGCCAGCCCAGGCAGGAAAGTCCGTGAGACTCCTATCTCCAATAAACCACCAGAAAACCGGAAGTGGCGCTATAGCTCAAGTAGTAGAGCGCTCGCCTTGAGCTGAAGAGCTGAGGGACAGCGCCCAGGCCCAAAGTTCAAGCCCCACGACTGGCAAAATAATAATAATAATGAGCAAAACTCAGGGCTGAGGATGTGCCATGGTGTTCAGTATCTACTGGGCACGAGGAAGGCCTCGAGTTCAAAGCCCAGTGCTAGGGGAAATGAATAGAAGGAAGATGTGACAGAACAGGGATGGCCAGACAGGTCTTGGCAGGGGCAAAAACAAGAGGAAGACCAAAACAGAAATGCTGACCACCTCCAGTGGCAGCCCCAGCCCAGGGACAGGGAAGCGGCAGACTTTGGTCCGAGGAAGAATGAGGTTCCCAGGATGCACTGCATGGGAACCTGGAGACCAGATTCTGCACCACTTCCAGGCAGGTGGGGGCAAGAGTCAGTGGAGAACAGTGTGGAAAGCCAAGGAGGCGGAGGGTGTAGGAATAGCTAGCAGATTGACACGCAGACTCCAAGTAAACCCAACAATGAAACTGGTACAGTCCAGTCCACACAGCTGACTGCTCCACAGGCCAGAAACCTTTTCCTAAGTTCACTGACCACTAAGCTACAGGAAGCACCAACGGTCACCGGCTATGAGCACTACACGGGCTTCCCACCATTCACCCAAGACTTCCTCAACGTCACGCATCCCTCCCTATGCTACACGCAGCAGCCTTCCCAGGCCCCTCTCTGCCGCCTTTCCCCCAGGTAAGCCTCACCTTCCTGACCTCACTCAGCCCCTGCCACCAAACACCACCAAAACACTCAGACCTTTGAGGCTCTCAAAACCAGTAATAGCTTCTCCCCAAGCTCCATGCTAGGAGCCTCACAGCTCTACCCTGTCACTCCACGCCAGTGACCACCAACACAGCCCCAACACATGAGAGCTGTAATTCATGGCGGACACACTCCACCCAGGGAAATGATCACTCGTCCACTTCTGCTATGTCAAGACTCAACCTAAAGAAGTGCTAGTGATGCTTCAGTGTGTCATCCTCCACACACCAAGGAGGGGAGAAGCGTTGCCTATAGCTTCTACCAACCCCTGCTGCAGGCCACACTCAGTACCCAGCACTCAGCACTCAGCCAAGCCCCTCCTCCCACAGCCTCCCATCACACCAGGCACCCCATCCACTGCCTGACTAGACATACCCCCTGAGCACTCTCTGAGCCCACATTTGACGAAATTGAGAATGGATGTGCTGGCCCTAAAACCTGTTTAGACGTGTTTTGCCAAGGACAATTTTAAGTGCTCAGCTGTGATTCCTAGCTGAGCCCCATGGGAGCTTCTTCTGGTTTGAACTTTTGGCTCAAGGCCCTACAAAGAAAGCCAAAGTCCTACAAAGAAGAGCAAGGAGAAGCCCGGCACCAGTGGCAAGCCCACGTAATGCCAGCTACTCAGGAGGCGAAGATCTAAGGAATGCAGTTCAAAGCCAGACCAGGATGGCAAATCCACAAGACTCTTACCTCCAATTAACCAGCAAAAAGCTGGAAGTGGAGATGTGGCTAACACGGAGGTGTGACTAACATAGCAGAAATATCTAAGCTGGAGTGTGAGGCTGAGCCACACCACCAGCACCCAAGGCGACTATCAATACTGGAAAATCACTCCTTTTCATCCCCTGGGTTTAGCAGCTGTGTAGCTCAAAATTCAAAACTTCTGTGCCATACTGTTTTGAAAGGGAAAAGACCTGCGAGCGTTTAGCTACAGAGATACTCAAGCTGTGGAAAGCCAAGACAATTCCTTCCACACCACTCAGATTTACAGGCCAAACATTAATCCAAGCCTTGTCCAGCACCCTCTCTCCACCAGCTTGGGGCTGATCCTACAGACACCCCTTTGAAGATGTGGAACTGTGAGACTACACACAGGTACATGAGGATGTCCACACACAAGTACACAAGGGTGACTGCACACAAGCACACAGGATAACTACACACAGTACATGTGGAAACACTACACACAAGTACATGAGGATGACTGCACCCAAGTGCACGTGGGGCAACCACACACAAGTTTACGAGGGTGACTGCACACACGTACATACAGAACAACCACACAGGATAACTGCACACATGCGGAACAACTACACACAAGTGCACACAGCGTTACTAGACACACACAGTACATGTGGCACAACTACACCCAAGTGCACGCGACCGCACGCGAGTACACGGGGACGAGTGCACACGTGGGACTGCTGCGCGCGAGTACTCGCGGGATGACGACACTCCAGTGCACGCGGGGATGCCCCGCGTCGGTGCCGTGGGAAAGTGCGGCGCGCGCGGAGACGGCGCCCCGGGCGCTCCCGCCCGGCACCGTGCGGTTCGCGCGATCGGGGGCACCGGCGGCAGCTTGGCCGAGCCGCTCGGCTCCAACGGGGTCGGGGTGCGGGAGCGCTCCCCGCGCACGCCGGACCGCGGCCCCCCGCCTCCCGCGCGGGCTCCCCGCCGAGGCTCCGCGCCCCCGCCGCCCGCCTCCGACCGGTCCTCCCCGAGCCCAGATCTCCGCGGGGCCGGGCGAGGACGCCCCGGGGCCGGAGCCCCCCGGGCGGGACGCCGCTCCCGGACCGGCGCCCCGACGCGCCCTCGCGCCGCGCCGGCGCCTCCCCCGCCGCCAGGCCCGCGGGGCGGCCCGGCGCGCGGAGGCCGGAGGCGCGGCCGCGCGGGAGGGGACGCGGCGGGGCGGGCGCGGGCGCGGCGGGGCGGCGCGCGGGCCGTACCTGAGGGTCGAGGTCGCCCACCGCGTAGTACTTGACCTCGCGGAACAGCTCCGGAACTTCGGGCGCCGGCTCCGACATGACCGCGGCGGCGCGGAGGGCGGCGCGGCGGCGCCCGGGCCCCCGCCTCCTCCGGCCTGCGCCGCCCCGCCTCGCCCCGCCGACCGCGCGGCCCGCGCGGCCCCAGCCCGGCCCGGTGAACTGGGACCCGCGCCCCCGCCCGCCGCGCCCCCGCCCGCCCCGAGCGCCCGGAGCGCGGGAGCCGCGCGCGCCCTGCTGGACGCGCCATCCGCGCGGGCCGCCGAGGGGGAGCGCCCGGCAGCGCGCAGGCCCGCGGCGCCGCGCAGCGGCCCTGCCGCCGCCCGCCGCGCCGGGGACGTCTCCCCACGCCGGCCCGGCCCGGACACCGGAGGCCCGAGGCCGCCGCGCCCCCTCGACCGAGCCCCACCGACGTGGGGAGCCGGCGTCCCCCCCCCCTCGGAGCCGCAGTGGGACCGTCCGCCGGGCTGGGGCGGGGCGATCCTCCCGTCACCCCACGCGGCCGCTGGGCGGCGCATGCGCGCGGAGGGGGCGGGGCCTCGGTGGGGCGGGGCCTCGGGGGCGGCGGTGACCTGCCGGGACGCCGCGCGGGACGCGGGTGACGCCGCGGCGACTGCGGCCGAGCGCGGCGCCAGGTCTGCGCCCGCCCCGCGGCGGGAGTGCACAGGAGTGCCCGGCCGCGCGGCCGGCCGGGGGCCCGGGCCCGGAGACGGCTTTGTAACGCGGAGCCCCGTCCCAGAACGGCGCCTCGGGGCCGGGGCCGGGGCCAGCGCCGACCCACACCCGCGCCTTCCCGGGCGACTGAGTTGCTCTGCGCGCGCGCCGGTCCCGGGGCTCGAACTCGGGCCTGGGCACGGACCCCGGACTGCCTCGCTCCAGGCCGGCGATTGATGCCTCCGGCTTCGGGGGGTGAAGTGGAGACCGGAGTCTCACCGCCTTCACCCGTGTGCCGTGTAAGTGACATGGCGCAGGCCGGGGGACCGTCACCCGTGTGCCGTGTAAGCGACATCACGCAGGCTGGGGGACTGTCATACATGTAGACACGTTTGTCATGACTAAACCCCTGTTTGAAACAAAATGTACTTCCTTGGCTAGAGACATTGAACGTTTGAGAGGTATTCCAAGCCAAGTACAGATAATTTCCTCCATTTTTCAATCCTGATTGCTTCGAGGAAAACCTCTGCCACTCATCTAGGCTTTTTCTGATGTCCCTCTGTAGTCAGAAGATACTGCATGCTGGAGACTCTAACGGAGGCTGCTCGGGAGGCTGAGGTCCCAGCATCACCGTCTGAAGCCGTCCCCAGTAGAAAACGGCTCAGGTGTTAGAAAGCCGGCCTTGAGGGGGAACAGCCAGAACAGAACATAGGCCCTGAATTCAAGCCCGAAAGGAAGGGAGAAACTGCATCCTTAGCAGGAAATTAGATGGAGCTGGAAATCAACATTTGTGCTCCTCTCCCTCAAATGAAGTGAGAGAGATGACAAAGCACGAGATAGAAAGATGAACTAGAGGGTGAAGGGAGTGAAATGATGGAAACCAAAATTGTCTTTAAAAGGGAGTGGCAATAAAAAAAATAACGGGTTGGATTTTATGCATGTATGGGAATATTGAAATGAGCCCCTTTGTAAAGTTAATGTAATTTGATTTCAAAAGAGGAAATTGTCAATCTGTGACTGAGTCTTCAGGAGTGACCAGTGCCAGGCCAGTTATAATGGGCCTGACTGCGCAGGTCAGGACAGAATGGAAACAAGTCACCAAAACACTGGTCACTGTTGCCACCAAGACCGGCCAGTTGGGAAGTGGATGATGTGAGGAAATCTTTAAACCTACATCCTCACGTCATGAATAATAATTCAATTTTTAGCACTAACAAAGCTCAAGAAAATTATCACAATAGTATGACCATTTCAGGGGAAAAAAACAAACACCATGTTGAGACTACTGTGTTTTCCTGACATAATTCTTTTTTTTTTTTTTTTTGTCTGTCCTGGGACTTGGACTCTGGGCCTGGGCACTGTCCCTCAGCTCTTCAGCTCAAGGCTAGCGTTCTACCACTTGAGCCACAGCGCCACTTCCAGTTTTCTAGTGGTTTATTGGAGATAAGAGTCCCACGGAATTTCCTGCCCGGCCTGGCTTTGAACCATGATCCTCAGATCTCAGGTAGGATTACAGGCTTGAGATAATTCTAATTGTAAGGTCTGAACCGGGACACCTCCCTCCCTCTTGGGTAAGTTTCTGCCCAGTATCTGTTACCTAGGTAACTGGCAGACCTGGAAGCAGTCACCTTCCCCTCCTGCTAGGTCACCTCCAGATCCAGTGTGACCACACATTTCCCCCACCTGGCCACACCTCTTCCTGTCCCTGGCCTAGGTAAGTCCTGGCCCAGAAGTGGGTCCTCCCCTTCCCCACCCCCCCAATCTTTCCTTTTCAGCCATGCTTCTCCACCTTGCATGCCAGGGACAGCAGTTTGGTAAATAAACTTCTTTTCCTGCCTGAATAGCATGTGGTGTTGTCTTCATTGGCTACCTAATGAAACCTACCTATTTAATATGCCTTACACTAATCACTGACTTGTGACACTAAGGGTACTATTTCATTAAACAGGTTTCTTCTGTAGCCTGGATACCCTAAACAGTGCTCTGAGCACTGATGTTTTTAGTTTTCCCAAATCAAAGCATCATTTTGTTTGGTAATCAACATTCCAACAATAAATATCCTACCTAATTGGAAAGTATGGTAATACATTTCCCAGTTTCTTTTGGCCATTTAAATAAACACCCTTGAAAAATGAAATGTGAGCATGATATTAGGGGGAGTTAGGAATAATCAACTCAAATTGCACCTTCTGATGGAAACTTGGGAATGTTATTTAAGAAGCATGTCCAAATGGCGTGTGTGTGTGTAACTTAGGTGAGACAGGTGAGGAGACAGGAAAATTATATTCGTTTTAACAAATGTCAAAAGAGCTAGACTCAAGTTAAAAGCGGGGAGTAATCTTTGGGAGGGCACTGAAATGGAGGGACAAAGGGTGAACAAATGCAGCAGTGGTACTCACTAGAGACTATGTTGAAATTGAACTATACAACTTGTAGATGGGAATGGGAGAGGAAAACTGGAAGAGAGCGAGGAGTGGGGTGGTATTGGACAAAAAATGTACTCATTACTTGACTTACCCAACTGTAACCCCTTTGTACATCGCCTTTATAATAACAATAAAAAATAGGAAGTAAATTGAAAGAACAGATAAGTTTCCCCAGCTTCTTCCTCCCCCCTAGTTGGGAGGCTTGAACTCGGGACCTGGGCACTGTCCCTGAGCTATTTCCCTCCAGGCTAGTGCTCCACCCACGGAGCCTAGGCTCCACTTCCAGATTTCTGGTGGTTATTGGAGATGAGAGGATTTTACTGCCTGGGCTGTTTAACCCTGATGATCCTCCCATCTCTGCCTCCTGAGTAGCTAAGATTACAGGCTGAGGCCAGCACACCTCCTTTTCAACGTTAAATTACAAGATTAGAAGATATTGGAGGAGCTATCTAAATCTACCCTCTCCTTGGAAATGACCAGGATCTGGCAACTCTCCAGGCAAGGGTGGAAGCCAAAAGAATGAAAGGACCTACTGGCCAAAGGAAGACCTGAGGTTTACCCACTTTCTGAGTTGGCCTCACCCATCTTTTAAGGATGGGGACCGAGTATACTCCCAACTCAGAAGTATGAAGGCTACCATGATTTCAAGTTGTTAATTCACTTCCTGATTAGAAGCTGGAGATATTTGTCTCTCTTCTTTATTTCTCCCTACCTTAACCTTTTTACCCTGAAATTAGTTGTTGCCAAACTTTGACTGTGTAAGACTCCCTTTTATGAAAAAAGCTTCTCATGAGTGGATCTCAAGGAGCCATGATGCTGTGTGGAATAGAGGCTGGGGGGGGCCTTATCCACACTCCGGTGACTGATCTAGCCATGTGAATTTCTGACCATCCCTATTGAAAATATATTCTTAGCCAGAAGTGGCGCTGTGGCTCAAGTGGTAGAGCACTAGCCTTGAGCTGAAGAGCTGAGGGACAGCGTCCAGGCCCAGAGTTCAGGCCCCACGACTGGACCCAAAAAAAAAAAAAAAAAAATATATATATATATATATATATATATTTCCTTTTCCTAATAAACTCTGCTATCACTTTTGCTACACTTGTATCATGCGCGAATCTCTGGCTTGAAGTAACTGCCCTGACATTCCAGTGACAATGACCGAGAAGGGCTTGGGGTGACATTGGAGTCTTTAAGCGAGGTGAGGTCAAGGGTTACCAGCAACACCAGAAACTGGAGGAGGGCAGAGATCTTCGTCCAAGAAATCATGTGCCAAGCCGGGCGCCGGTGGTGGCTCACGTCTGTAATCCTAGCTACTCAAGAGACTGAGATCAGAGGATCGTAGTTCAAAGCCAGCCCCAGGCAGGAAAATCCATGAAACTTTTATCTCCAATAAACCACCAGAAAACCAGAAGTAGCACTGTGGCTCAAGTGGTAGAGTGCTAGCCTTGAGCTGAAGAGCTGAGGGACAGCGCCCAAGCCCAGAGTTCAAGCCCCATGACCAACCAAAAAAAAAAAAAAAAGAAAAGAAAAAGAAATCATGTGCCAGCCCAACCCTTTCAAAACCATGGCTCTGGCCTAGAATCTTAGCTATTTAGGAGATCATGGTTCAAAGCTAGCCTGGGCAGCAAAGTCCATGAGACTCACCTCCAATTAACCACCAAAAAGCCAACAGTGGAGCTGTGGTTTACCTAAGTGGTAGAATGCCAGCCTTAAGCAAAAACATAGGGGCAATGCCCAGACCCTGAGTTCAAGCTCTAGAAATGCCCCCTCCACACAAAATAAATAATAACTTGAAATGTTTTAGTTTTATGCTATGAAAGTAGAAATGAAACTCTTGAAAAATCTTTTTAAATAATACTTATGGAAATTTTATTTAGATGGGGAGCAATCGAATGATTTATATTTTTAATGGCTCATACAGGTTTCTCTTTCAAAACTGGTTGAAGCAGAAGACACTATTATTAGATCTAAATTCAAAGCTTCCCAATTTTAATGTCTTGTGTCAATTTTAATTTTCTGATTTAATTAGTTTCCTAGTTAGAAGGGTTAAATTAATTAACCTCATTATTTACTATATATTTAATGATTTCTTCTCTGTAGGGAGTTCCTTAATTTTCAATAATTGGAAAGCTTATGACAAGAGGGACTATTGCCAAGTTTTGTATTGTTGTTTTAGGATTGGCGACCCGCTTTGCAGGGATCACAGGGACTCAGGTGAGCTATCACATGAGGTCAAAGGTGCCTCCCACGTGTCTTGAAACAGGATGCCTATAAAAACTTGAATTGGAAGGCCATAATTTCTGTCAAATTAGAACTCAATGAGTATATATTTAGGAATAAAAGTCATCCTATAAGAATTTTCTGTTACTGCCATACCTCTGAACATATCCAGTTTCCTTTGCTCTCAGATGTTAGAGGGTTGGGCCTGAATAGTTTCTAGGTAGAATAAATAGTTCTATTACAACATCTTAGTAATAGATAATAATCATCAGTCATTGAATAATACTACTTAATTCCATTGAGAGTTTCTGAATGTATTCTCTATGTTCTATAGTATGAAAATATTACATATTACTATATTTAGTTTTCCTCAAATTTGTCAATGGACTGAGCAGGGGCATTTTGGAAAGCCAAGTATCGACGTGGCTGGTGGAAATAAAGGCAGCTTTATTCATCACATTTGCACACCTTATATATTGACAGTTGATGAGTAACTCTTGTTTGTTGGGTGGTTTGGGGATTTTTTGGTCAGTTGTGGGGCTTGAACTCTGGGCCTGGGCGCTGTCCCTCAGCTCTTCAGCTCAAGGCTAGCACTCTACCACTTGAGCAACGGCACCACTTCCAATTTTCTGATGGTTTATTCGAGATAGGAGTTTTATGGACTTTCCTACCTGGGCTAGCCTTGAACTATGATCCTCAGATCTCAGTCTCCTGAGTAGCAAGGATTAGAAGCGTGAGCCACCAACACCAGGCTCACTTTAATCATCCTAATTCAAAACTGAGTTCTGCAAATAAAGCTGCTCTGCTGTGGACTTGCATTTTACCCTGCAGATGAGGAAGCACGCTCAGAAAAGTCAGGCCTAAGGTCAGTCATTGTTATTTTCTGTTAAGGTGCAGACAGAAACTTTTAGGCTTAGTATTCCACATGGTCTCCATGAGAGTCTCATTTCTGCAGTGTCAGCAAAAGCAGTCACCGGCACTGCATATGCAGATGAGCAAGCCGGTGGTCCAATAAAAATGACTGTATGGAAGAAGGAAGAGGGCTAGACTTAAAATGTAAAAGCCTATAGGGCATTGGCTTGCTGACACTGGGTTGAGGTTTCCAAGGTCATAAACTAGCAAGTGCAGGGAAGGAAGAGTAACACCAACAGGTGTTAACTAACTGCTCACTCTCCACCCGGAACCGCACTCTGCCTCCTTCTCTCTGACACTCTGTGGACTCCCAGGGCTCTTTGAATGCTTGACCATCAGGAAGACAAGGGAATTAGGCTAATTATGATTTTGAAATCCACAGAGAAAGGGACCTCATATGAAGTGCAAGCTATCATCCTAAGTAATATATCTGTGGCACTTTCATTAAATTTTCTCTCAAATGTTGAAAAAAATGTGTATCTCCTGGCTGCCAAGATTTTCCATCTTAACGTAATTATGAGTCTCCCCAAATAATCATCTTTCGGGTTGTGATACTCAGTGGACTAGAGTGCCAGCTGAAGCTGGAGGAGCTGCTGGAGAAAGAGGCACAGCACAGGTGGAGATGAAGGCAGGCTCAGAAGAACCCGTTCGCGGCATGTAACAAAGAGAGGAGGGTTCATGGAAAATAAGAACAGAACTAATCTTTTAAAACGTTAAAGTACTTTAGCATCTAGCATGATAGATATGGAGATTTTAGGCACATTTCACACAAATATTAATGAAAACATTTTTATTACATGCTATTTCAGCATGGGATGCTATTTTTATAAAGAACATATTGACAAAGAGAAAAATGGGTCTCCAAATTAAATATGTTCCTCCTTAAGGGAGGTTTTTGTTGTTGTTGTTATTTTTTCAGTCTTTACATGTGAGCACATATTTGAGCTTTAAACGTTGGACAGACTTAGGGACTGGAATCTAAAGGGACAATTTATGCTGGGCAGCAAGGACTGATGCCAGTCCTAGCTACTTGGGAGTCTAAGATCTGAGGATCATGATTTGAAGCCAGCCCAGGCAAGAAAGTTCTTGAGTCTCTTCAGTTTACCCACAAAAAGCCCGAAGTGGAGCTGGGGCCCAAATGGTAGATTGCCAGCCTTGAGCAAAAACAAGCTAAGGGTCTGTGCCCAGGCCCTGAGTTCAAGCCCCAGTACCAGCAGTAAGTAAATAAATAAATAAATAAAACATTATAAGCTAAGTGTCAGTGACTCCCATCTGAACTCAGGGCCTGGACACCGCTCTCCCTTAGCTTTTTTTGCTCAAGGCTGGTGTAACTGAGGAAGCTGAGCTCTAAGGATTGCAATTTACAGCCAGCATGGGCAGGAAAGTCCATGAGAATCTTATCTCCAATTAACTAGCAAAAAGCTGGAAGTGGAGCTGTGGCTTAAGTGGTAGAGCGGTAACCCTGGGAGAAAAAGCTAAAGGACAGCAGTCCAGCCCTGAGTTCAAGCCCCAATACTGGAACAACACACACACACACACACACACACACACACACACACACACACACACACTATGGCTTTCCTAGATGGTCATGAGCATGACAGGAAGACAGCATGACCACACACACACACACACACACACACACACTATGGCTTTCCTAGATGGTCATGAGCATGACAGGAAGACAGCATGACCACTCTTTCTACCATTCTGTGGTTGGGACTCACACAGTCTACCTGATGTCACAGTCCCACAAAGCATCATCTGCAAGACAGCACTTCATGGGGGTGGACCACTATGGCTACATCTGGATAAAATGGGATCCTCAGGTTCTAGGATAGCTGAAGCAGTTACAGCCAGGGCCTTAAACAGCAGAGTTTGATTTTCTGACAGTTCTGGAAGCCACGGGCTGATATCAAGGTGTCACAGCAAGGCCTGGCTATATGGTAGCCCCTGGCCATATAGCATGACAAGCTCAGGGGTTGTCCCTAGAACTGCTTTCCCCATGGTGTTCTCTGCTGCAGACAACATGCTGTGCTTTGGATCACAAAGGGTCTGAACCATCACATGGCGCAGAGAGGCTGTCCCCATTGGAGTGCTATAATATCAGGCTTCAGGTAGAGCCCTTTCCTGCTCTCAGTCTTCATTACATGTCTATAAAGATATGTATGTATACATATGTACATACATATATACATTTATATACATATGTATTATCTTTAAGTAGTTGCGCAAAGCGGTTGCCATTTAGCAGGCAGTGTATACATACAATACACCTTGTGCAGTGTTACCCTTTCAACATTCTTACTGCTTCCCTTCCTTTTCTTAATTTTGTAGTAGATACATTAAATTCTTGACTGCGTTCTCCCTCCCTTCTCTTCATTCTTCTACCCCTCCCCCCTTGGCCCCTCCTTCGTATAAGCGCCATCTCTTGGTATTCATTTTGTTGGAATTTGACTTTGCCTAAGGAATTACACTATTTGAGACCTCCCTTGAATCTACCATATTTTGGTTAATGCATTTGTAACTACTTGCGTACCCCTCAGCGTGTTTACTTATACATTTATAAGCTGATTCTAGCTACACATATGAGGGAAAACATGTAACCTTTGTCTCTCTAGGCCTGACTTATAAACTTCACTTGTAAATTTTTCCAACTTTTTCCATTTCTTTTTTTTTTTTTTTTTTTTTGGGTCCGGTTGTGGGGCCTAAACTCTGGGCCTGGGCGCTGTCCCTCAGCTCTTCAGATCAAGGCTAGCGCTCTACCACTTGAGCCACAGCGCCACTTCCAGCTTTTTTTTCCTGCTTATGTGGTGCTGAGGAATCGAACCTAGGGCCTCATGCATGCAAGGCAAGCACTCTACCACTGAGCCACTTTCCCAGCCCCCACAAGTATATTTCTTTTTTTTTTTTTTTTTTGGTCGGTTGTGGGACTTGAACTCTGGGCCTAGGCGCTATCCCTCAGCTCTTCAGCTCAAGACAAGCACTCTATCACTTGAGCCATAGCACCACTTCCCTCTTTCCATTTCTTTACAAATAATACAATATCATCATTTCTAGTGGGAGAGTAAAATTCCCTTGTGTATATATGCCACATGTTCTTCATCCATTTGTCCATTGAGGGACATTGGGTTAGGTATAATTCCCTACCTTGGCTGTGGTGAATAGTGCTGCAATGAATAATTGGTTGTGCTGTTGGCTCTATGTAACTTGCTTTGTAATCTTTTGGATAAATGCCCAGGAGTGGAACTGCAGTATCATAGGGTAGTCTATGTTTTGTTTTTGTTTTTTAGGAACCTCTATAATGTTTTCCAGAGTGATTGAACAAATTTACATTCCCACTAACAGTGTAATAGAGTTCTGTGGCCACATCCTTACCAGCATCTGTTATTGTATTCTTTTTTTTTTTTTTTTTTTTGGTGGTCATGGGGCTTGAACTCTGGGCATAGGCACTTTGAGCCATAACGCCACTTCCAGTTTTCTAGAGATTTACTGGAGATAAGAATCTGGCTTTGAACTGTGATTTCCAGATCTCAGCCTCCTGAGTAGCTAGGATTACAGGCATGGGCCACCAGCGCCCAGCTATCGTATTCTTGATTGATGGCCATTTTAACAGGGGTGAGATGGAATCTCAGTATTGTTTTGATTTGCATTTCCTTTATGGCCAAAGATGTTGAGCATGCCTTCAGGTGCCTATTGGCCATTTGTACTTCTTCTGTCATTAGCCCATTTATCGATGGGTTTGTTGGTTCTTTTAGGGTTTATTTTTTATTCCACAGATACAAACCTGGTTCAACATATGTAAATCAACAAATGCAATACAACAACTTCAACAGAAGAACAAGAGCCACATGACCATCTCAATAGATACAGAAAAAGGTTTTGACAAGATCCAACACCACTTTATGATAAAATCTTGGAGGAGCTAGGAACACATGGAATATTCCTCAATATAATTAAGGCTGAGTATGATAAACCTACCACCAACATTATACTTATTGGTGAAAAACTAAGATGATTTCTTTAAAATCAGGAGTGAGACAAGGGTGTCTACTCCCTCTACCCATCTTCAGTGTAGTACTGGAATTCCTGGCAAGAGCAATAAAGCAAGAAAAAGGCATAAAGGAGATCTAAATATAGAAGTAAAACTATGCTTTTTTTGCAAATGGCATGATCTTGTACTTAAAGGACCCCAAAGATTCCTCTCCCAAGCTATCAGAGCTGATTCAAACATTGGTAAAGTAGCAGGGTATAAAATCAGTCCACAACAATCAATTGCTTTTCTGTATGCCAACAATGAGAAGACAGAGATTGAAATCAGGAAAGCAATTCCATTTGCAACAGGCTCAAAAAAACTGATGAATTAACCAAGGATGTGAAGGACCTCTATAGTGAAAACTTTTTAAAAATTGAAGAAAATTGAAGAAGACATAACAAAATGGAAAGACCTTCCATGCTCCTGGACTGGTAGAATTCACATCATCTAAATGGCAATAGTGTCCAAAACAATCTGCAAATTCAATGCAATACTCATCCAAATCCCAACATTATTCTTGAATAAGATAGAGAAAGCAATCTAAATATTCATGTAGAATAACAAAAGACCCCAAATAGCAAAAGCAATCCTTAGCAGGGAAATTAATGCTAGAGATATAATAGTACCAAACTTCAAACTCTATTACAGAGCTATAGTAATGAAAACAGCTTGGTACTGGTACAAAAACAGGCCTCAGAAATAAACCCACAGACATATATTCATCTAATATTTGCTAAGGGAGCTAAAAAGGCTAGAAGAAAGACCCTTCAACAAAAGGTTATTCACAGACAGATGCTGGTGGCTCACACCTGTAATCCTAGCTGCTCAGAAGGCCAAGATCTCAGGATCATAGTTCAAAGCCAGCCTGGGCAGGAAAGTCTGAGACTATTATCTCCAATTAACCACCCAAAAAGTCAGAAACAGAGCTCATGGTCCAAGTGGTAGAGTGCTACCCTTAAGCAAAAGACTCTCGGGGACAGCACCTAGACCTTGAGTTCAAGCCCTTGGGGCTGGCACAAAAACAAAACAAACAAAAAATCCCTGGATATCCACATGCAGAAAACTGAAACTAGACAGTATATATCACCTTGCACCAGCATTAATTCAAAATGGATCAAATACCTCAATGTAAGACCAGACATCATGAAACTTAAAGGAAAGAGTAGAGGAAACATTAGGGCTCCTGAGCACAGGTAGTAATTTTCAGAGGAAAGATCTAGAAGCACAACACATCAAAGAAAAAATTGATAAATGGGATTGCATCAAACTAAAAGGTTTCTGCATGGAATTTATAGCCAACAAGCTAAAAAGACCACCTATAAAAAAGACTTTTTCCAGCTATACAACAGACAAGGGTATAATATTTAGAATATATCAAGAACCTAAAAAAATTAAGCCCAGATGCTACCTATACACAATGGAATTTTACACAGCCATTGGAAAGAATAAAGTAATGTCATTTGCAGGGAAATTAAACAGAATTTCAGATATCACACAGTAAGAGAATCCTCTGGGGGAGTGATGGCGGACAGGATGGTAAGGGGAAACAAAGGAGGAGGCAACAATGCTTGATAAGAAATGTTAAGAAATGTACTCATTACTTTGCCCATGTAATTGTAACCCCTCTATATGGTATTTTCACAATAAAAGAGAATACTCTCAGTAGAGAAATACAAAGGTGCAATGCTTAAGTCTTCTTCATACTTATATAAAATAATATACATACTGAAACCAATTCCAAGGTATGGAAACAAAAGACTTTTTTTTTCTTTTTCTTTTTCTTTTGATGATTCTGTCTTCCTTACCTATGTATGGTATATTCACGTGCACATCTGTGGGAGGGTGGGGGAGGGCACAGAACTCGAGGAAAAAGGGTGAAAACGTGCAGCCTTGGAGCCCACTGGACACTGATGAAAGTGAACTATACAACTTGTGGGTAGAGTCCGGAGGGAGGGAGACAGTGAGGGAACAGAAGAGAGTGTACCAAAGGAAATGCACTCATTGCCTGACTCATGTCATTGTAATCCTCCTGTACATCACCTCTATAATAACAAGAAAGTAAAATTAACCCCTCAGTGAAGTGTATTCCGGTCACCTGGTGTATGACTTAGAGCGATTTCTCAAGAATGGAGTATGCGCCCCCTAGGGTCCAAAGTGATGAATGGCTGTCAGTCCTTGTTTTCATGGGTAAAAGTGGCAGTTTTAATATGGTATGTGAGTCACCAAGCCATGGCTCTGCCCAAACCACTGGCCACCACTGGCCACCCTGGCAGGGGGGTCTTATTTAAAGCCATGGAACCAGAGCGGTGGGGTGAAGGAGAGAGATGAGGGAGAGAGAGAGGCGGGGAGAGATGGAGGAGAAACTGAAACCGAGGAAGAAAGGGAGGAGGGAGGGAGAGAGAGAGAGAGATGGGGCCAGAGACAGGGAGAGGGAGGAGGGAGGGGGAGGGAGGGTGTATGCCTTTTGTTCTTGTTGCAGCTAGACCTTCGCTGCTAGGTGGTAGGTATCGACTCTGCCTCCTACAGCGAGCGAGAGGCCTCTTCCCACTCAGATAATGACACACACCAATCTTTCCCTCTCCCTCTCTCTCACACACATGCAGTGAGCGTGCCTGTAACTATCTGTGGAGCCCTTAGACCAAGCCCATCAGCCCCGAGATCCATCACCAGGGTGGGCATCTGCGGCCTTAAGGGTTTATCTCCTACTCTTTGCCACACAGGACTCTGGGAATCATGCTGCTTTCAAGTCCTAGTCACACTGCACCAACACGGAGGGCGCGTGTGATGCTCTCACGGGGACCTTGAACAGCAGTTACTGTGTTTTATTTTATTTGTGTGTGTTTGGCAGTCCTAGGGCCTGAATTCAGGGCCTGTGCACTGTCCCTAAGCTTTTGTGTTCAAGGCTGGTGCTCTACCACATGACCCACAGCTCCATTTCAGCTTTCTGGTGGTAATTGGAGGTAAGAGTGTCATAGACTTCCTTCCCAGGCTGGCTTTGGATTGCAGTTCTCAGATCTCAGCCTCATGTATAGCTGGTGTGAGCCACTGGCACCTGGCAGCACTTCTTTTTTCTTTTGGTGGTACTTGAGTGTGAACTCAGGACCTTATGTTTGCTCTACTGCCAAGCCACGGCTGCAGTCCTTGTGTGTGTGTGTGTGTGTGTGTGTGTGTGTGTGTGTGTGTGTGTGTGTGTGTGTGTGTGTGTGTGTGTGTGTGTGTGTGTGTTGTTGTTGTTGTTGTTGTTGTTTTCATCTTTAAATAGCCATACAGACCAGTTTCAGTTCAACATGTCAGGTTTTGCATACAATGCATCTTGATTGATGTCATCCCTTTCTTCTCCCCTTCTTTCCAACCTCAGCCATCCCTCAATTCTCCTAGTGCTATTGCACATATATACCTTGAACATTATACACTAGTTCCTTCTGAGATAGTCTCTTCCTGCCTAGGTATCATATAGACCATGATATGCCTATTTTAGGTTTCCCTTTATAGCTGGGATTACATGCTCAGCTTCTTCCATTGAAATGCTGACATACCTGCCCTAGCTAGCTTACAATTGTGATCTTCTCAGTCTCAGACTCCCATGAAGGTAGGATGAGGGCTGGGAATGTGGCTCAGTGGTAGAGTGTTTGCCTAGTGTGCATGAAGCCCAGGTTCAATTCCTCAGTATCACATAAACAGAAAATGCTAGAAGTAGCACTGAGGCTCAAGTGGTAGAGTACTAGCCTTGAGCAAAAGAAGTTCAGGGACAGTGCCCAGGCCCTGAGTTCAAGCCCCATGAGTGACAAAAAAAAAGAGAAAGAAAGTAGGATAGGGCACAACCCAGTGTACAGTGATGGGTTGAGATAGAACCCTGCAAACTTCTCTCCCCAGGCTGAACAATGATCCTCCCAAACCCAACTTCTAATAACCAGGAACCTCCAGAATCCCATTGTTGAACAGTAATTCTTAAACAGTTTTGCCTCAGAACTTCTTTTTGTTCCGTAAAAGTATTAAGTGCTATAAGGAGCTTTTGTTTCCATGGGCTGTATCTATTTTTATTTACTGGACTCTAAACTTAAATGGAGTAGTCTAAAAATATGTGTGTATGAATTCATTAACACCAAAGTAATAAACCTATTATATACCTATATAAATGACACCTTATTATTATTATTATTATTATTTTTTGCTGGTCCTGAGGCTTGAACTCTGGGCCTGAGCTCTGTCCCTGGGCTTCTTTTGCTCAAAGTTAGTGCTCCACCACTTGAGCCATAGTGCCACTTCACTTTTGGATTTTTCAGAGAAGTTTATTGCAGATAAGAGTCTCACAGACAGTGGCGCTGTAACTCAAGTGGTAGAGCATTCGCCTTGAGCTGAAGAGCTCAGGGATAGCACCCAGGCCCAGAGTTCAAGCCCCATGACTAACAAACAAAAAAAAGAAAAAACAGATTTCTAAAACAAAATTATGGGCTGGGAAGGTGGCTCAGTGGTAGAGCTCTTGCCTTGCATGCATGAGGCCCTGGGTTCGATTCCTCAGCACCACATAAGAAAAAAGAAAAAAGCTGGAAGTGGCGCTGTGGCTCAAGTGGTAGAGCGCTGGCCTTGAGCTAAAGAGCTGAGGGACAGCGCCCAGGCCCAGAGTTCAGGCCCCACGACCGGACCAAAAAAAGAATAAATAAATAAATAAATAAATAAGAGTCTCACAGACTTTCCTGCCTGGGCTGACTTTGAACCATGATCCTTAGATCTCAGCCTCCTGAGTAGCTAGGATTACAGGTGTGAGCCACCAGCACTCAGCTTAAATTATACATTTTGGGGGGTGGGGTGGGGGGATTACTGGGACTTGAACTCAGGGCCTGGGTACTGACTGCCCTGGGCTTTTTTGTTCAAAGTTAGAACTCTACCACTTAAACCACACATGAACGCTACATGACACATCTTAATGGAAAAAAATTCCAAATAAAAACAATTTTGCACTGCTATAAATCTGTTCAAGGGAGCTGGAGTCGCATATCTATTTCTATATTGCATCTGTTGTGCTGTTATTTTGTGTTAAGTTGATGAAAAACTTTCAGACTCATGAAGATACAGAGCTAAAAAAGTGGAAGAGGGTAAAGATGGTATTTCTGTGATGATATATTAAGGTTCAATAAATGCTCATTTCTTATACATTAGTACAGTGAGCAATTTGAGGTCACATCGTGCACTTTATTCCAGTCCTGGGACTTGCACTCAGAGCCTGGGCCCTGTCCCTGAGCTTCTTTTGCTCAAGGCTAGCACTCTACTGCTTGAACCATAGCACCACTTCCTGCTTTTTCTGTTTATGAGGTACTGAGGAATTGAACCCAGGGCTTCATGTATGGTCGGCAAGCACTCTACCACTAAGCCACATTCCCAGATCCATATCATATACTTTTGTTTGGTTAAAACCCACAAGTGTGTCACCCTCTGCCACAGATCTTCTACTCACATGGGACTTTGTAGCACCCAGCCCATTGTCCATTTGGATAATATATGTTCACTGAATATCTAGACCTTCTAGATGTAAAGCATCTCATAATCCAATATCAAGAACTCACATTGGTTAACATCTCCAATCTCTTTGGATCTGACCTTAAATATTGTGAAGCTGTCATATTTAAATTTCCAAAATTGTAATTTTCCTGCAAAAGGTCACATTTTATTAGGAACCACAAATCTTATCGGTCATTTTCCTCACTTTATATCCATTTAATGAAAATATCTGCTGAATGCTGCAGCCTCAACAGTGGTGGGTTATCTGTCTATAGATCTTTGACGTAAAGATCATGATTCACAGAAGGGCACGAGTTCAGCTCAACACACACACAATCATGTAAGTGCTTTTCCTCAAAGCCAGAGTCTTCTTCTAGGGAGTATCAGAAAAGCAGCAGAAACTCTTTGTGTAGAATCAGAAAGGCAGTAGAAACTTTCGTGTAGGCAGTAAAAACACTTTGTGGCCCAGAATATCACAAAGGAGGAACTCAAAGGCCAGGATCTAATGTAACAAGGACATACTGAAAAGAAGCTGGTAGCTTTTCTCTTCCCTGTGAATGAATAAAGGGCAGTGATCACAGCGTTGTGTCAATCCTGTGGTCTCTAGTCAGGATCTCTCTCCCTCCCTCCTTCTCTCTCTCTCTCTCTCTCTCTCTCTCTCTCTCTCTCTCTCTCTCTCTCTCTCTCTCCCCTCTCCCTCCCTTCCTCCCTCTCTCTCTCTCCCTCCCTCCCTCTCTCTCTCTCCCTCCCTCCCTCTCTCTCTCTCTCTCTCTCTCTCTCTCTCTCTCTCTCTCTCTCTCTCTCTCTCTCTCTCTCTCTCTCTCTCTCTCTCTGTTTTCTACCAGTACTGGGGCTTGAACTCAAGGCCTCACTCCCTTGCTTTGCTTTTTTACTCAAGGCTGGTGTTCTAGCAATTGATTCACACCTCCAGCATTTTAGTGGTCAGTTGGAGTCTCACAGACTTTCCTTCCTGGGCTGGCTTTGAACTGTGATCCTCAGATCTAGCCTCCTGAGTGTGAGCCACCGACACCCAATAACAGATTTCCTTTTCACCTTCCCTCTAATAGTTTTTACCCAACACCAAGACAGGATTTGTGCATTCCCCTAACACTGAGGAATATGGGCAGGAGCTACTGCATAGGGGAACTCCCCTGGCCAGAGGCCCAGGAGCCCCACCGTGAGCTGGACCTGGTCCTGGCTCTATTTATTAGCTCCAACCTCCACTTCTGTAACAGAGGTCACAGCAGGTTCCTGCATGTCAGTTCTACATGGACTCTGCCCGGCAATTCCCTGAAGGTCTGGCACTTACCTTGTACCCAGAGACGGACCGATGCCTCAGGCCTCCTCAGATGAACATGCCTGCTCCTGGGTGGAGGGACTGTCTTCGTGGGTGCCTGGATTCTCCTTCGGCCTGAGAAGGAGCAGTAACTGAACAAGGACGGGGCTTCATTATTAGGCTAACTCTCCTCAGCTTTCTGACGCTCTGATTTGTTTCACCTGCTTAAATTAAGGACTTCTCATTACTCTGGCAGTTTCCAGCTCACGACTGGTGTTACTTAACTACCTGTGCAGCTCTGCAGTTTGGCTACTCCTCACTGCCTCTCTGGTCTTGTTGCTGGTTGAAAGAATTATGGGAGGTGAACCACATTATCTACCAGAGGGAAGACCTCCAACAAGGCCTCATCTAATTTCTGTAAGACTTCAAGAAACAGCTTAACATATATCCACCTCTAATATCTTGCCTTCATTAATTGTGTGTGTGTGTGTGTGTGTGTGTGTGTGTGTGTGTGTGTGTGTGTGTGTGTATGTGTGTGTACCAGTGCTGGGGCTTGAACTTAGCTCCTGATCTGTCTCCCTTAGCTTTGTCTGCTCAAGGCTGGTATTCTACTACTGAGCCAGAGCTCCCCTTCTAGAATTTTTTGGTGGTTATTTGGAAATAAGAGTCTCTCAGACTTTTCTGCAAAAGCTGGCCTCAGCCTCTTGAAGAGCTAGGATTACAGGCATGAGCCACCAGTGCCCGGATCATAAATTAAAATGTTTTGTGCCAGGTATAGGGCTCCCCACCTATGATCCCAGAAACTCTGGAGACAAGAGACCAAGAGGATGGCAGTTTGAGGCCAATAGGCAAAAAGTTAATGATCTCCCATATCAATCAGTGAGTGGATATGTGGAGGCATAGATGAGGGAGAGGAGGGCTGGGAAGGTGGCTCAGTGGTAGAGCACTTGCCTTGCATGCCTGAGGCCCTGGGTTCAATTCCTCAGCACCACATAAACAGAAAAAGCCAGAAGTAGTGCCGTGGCTCAAGTGGTAGAGTGCTAGCCTTGAACAAAAGAAGCTCAGGGACAGTGCCCAGGCCCTGAGGTCAAGCCCCCAAGACTGGTAGAGAGAGAGAGAGAATGAGAATTGTGGTTCAGTGCTGGTCCCAGGCAAAAACAAGAGACCTTCTTTGAGAAGTAAAGCAAAAACAAAGATAGAGGCATGGCTCAAGCGGTAAGGGGCCTGCCTGGCAAGTACTAGGCCCTGTCTCCAAACTCTGGTTCCAGCAAAAATAATTTTTGTAAGATACTATTATCTCTAATTTATACATGCAGAAACTGTGTCTTAAAGATTCACTTGTCCAAAATCAAGTTGTATTTGAGCCTAAATTTCTCTCCAAGGCTGTGCTGTTAATCTGTGTGTTTTAGTGTACTAACCACCAGAAGGTCACACTAGCTGCACGCTAAGCCTTATCTCAGCCAGCCCGGGCTTCCATTAACAGAACAACTTCAGCTGGGACAAGTGAATAATGGAAACTCATGTTCTCACAGTTCTGTTGGGTTCTGGTGAGAGAGGCCCTCCTAACTCAGACAGGCAGACAGCCTCTCTCTCTCTCTTCTCTCACTCTCCCTCTCTCTCTCCCCCTCTCCCTCTTCTCCTCTCCCTCTCCCCCTCCCTCTTCCTCTTCCTCTATCCTTCCCTCCCTCTTCCTCTCTCTCTCCCTTTCTCCCTCTCTCTCCCTCTCTCCCTTCCTCCCTCCCTCTCCCACTTTCTCTTCCTCTCCCTCTCTCTCCCCTCTCCCGCTCTCTCCTCCCCTTCCTCTCTCTCTCTCTCTCTCCCTCTACCCTTCTCCCTCTCCCTCCCTCTCACTGTCCCCTTCCTCTCCCTCTCCTTTTCTCTCTCCTCTCCCTCTCCCGCTCTCCTTCCCTCCCTCTCCTGCTTTCACCCTCTCTCCTCCCAGGTGTGCATATGATGTCCTTTCCCTTCAGGCCTCATTTGTGAGAATTACCTCCTAAATCTCTATCTGCAGACACAGTTGCACTAGCTGCAGAGATTCAACATAAGACTTTGGAGGAAACAGAATTTTATCTGTCCAATAACTGTCCTCAGAAATTACAAAGATCAGAAGCACCTCCCACTTCCCCGCATTCTTGGCTATTTCTAACTCTGTGTCCCACGTGTAATGAAGAATGGCTGGAGAGCCAGGGAGGCATCCCTACTGTCCACTTTTTCCCCATGTGTAGAACGGTGACAAGAACAGCCCAGGCGTTATGATCAGGAAGAAGATGGACTGCACCGTGGATGGAAGGGCTGGTGTTTGAAAGCTAGCACCCCGCAGGGCTCCATAGCCAGGGTCTCCCCTGCACACCTGCTGCTATCCAAATGTCCACTTCCTGTAAGGTCATCAGTCAGATGGGATGAGGGACCTCCTAGCAGCCTGATTTTAACTTCACCTCTTTAAAATGCCAGGCATGGGCTGGGAAGGTGGCTCAGTTGTAGAGCGCTTGCCTTGCATGCCTGAGGCCCTGGGTTCGATTCCTCAGCACCACATAAGCAAAAAAGAAAAAAGCTGGAAGTGGTGCTGTGGCTCAAGTGGTAGAGCGCTAGCCTTGAGCTGAAGAGCTGAGGGACAGTGCCCACGCTCAGAGTTCAGGCCCCATGACCGGACCCAAAAAAAAAAAAAAAAAAAGGCCAGGCATGGTGTGAATATTATAATCCTAGCACTTGGGAGGCTGAAGCAGGGGTCATAAATTTGAGGCTAGTCTGGCCTGCATTAGCTTCTTGGTTTTTTTTTTCAAGAAATAAAAACAATCTTCTTTAAAAAAATATATATTTCTACATATAGTCACAGTCGGAGGTTCTGGGAATCCAGACTTTAACACAGATCTGAAGGGATGTACGGAGCAGGGACATAGCCCAGTTCAAAGCCGGCATTAAACCTGGAAACCCGTCCCCACCACCATTCTAGGGGGGCTGTGAGGAGGTGAGCATTCCACAACTTTTTAAATTAGCTACAACTAAACTTGGGTTCAAGCTTCAAGATGAAAAGTCGTAATATAGGGGCTGGGAAGGTGGCTCAGTGGTGGAGTGCTTGCCTCGCATGCATGAGGCCCTGGGTTCGATTTCTCAGTACCACATAAGCAGAAAAAAGCCAGAAGTGGTGCTGTGGTTCAAGTGGTAGAGCGCTAGCCCTGAGTGCACCTCACTGGACAGAGAAATACCTAGGCAATGAGTAAAGCAGACCACTGAGTGTGTCCGTGAAGGCTTTTCCAGAGACAGTTAGCTCAGTTAGACACGTGGGCTCAGATCAGATCTGCTCAGTGGCTGAATCTATTGATGGATTCAGAATTGAAACCAACTTGGTGCTGGTGGCTCACACCTGCAGTGCCAGCTATCCAGCAGGTGAGATCTAGGGATTTCACTTTTACTACCAGGCAGCCCTGGTAGTAAAGTTCATGTGACTCTTCAATTAACCACCCAAAAGCAGAAGTGGCTCAACTGGTAAGGTGCCTGCCTGTAATAAAAAAGCTCAAGGACAGTTTAAACCTGAAGATTGATAGACAGATTTGCACACACACACACACACACACACACACACACACACACACACACTCACATCCTTTTTGCACTAGCCACTTGGGAGGGTGGTGGAACTTTGGAAAGATCAGGGCTCTGGAGGCAGGCCTTCAAGGGCTCTGAGTTGTCCTGGTCCTCAGCTTGCTGCCCGTGCTTCCTGGCTGCCCAGCGTTGTTAGCTCTGTCCTCTGCTATGATGTCTTGCCACATTCCTGAAGGCAATGAGCCAGCCAGCTATGGGCTGACACATTTGCAGACAGGAAGCTGAATGCATCCGCCTTCCTCTTAAATCATTTCTCTCAGGTATTTGTCATAGGAACAACAGCAGCAACAAAAAGATCGACTAACATAGGACAGTAAAGCTTCACAGTAAAACTTGGGTCCCTTGGGGGGGGTCATCTGTCCAGCTCATATCAGGGGGCTCTGCTCTGCTGCCTGGCACTCAGAGGAAGCCCTGGATGCCTGCCAGGATTCAAGGGGAGAGACTCCGGAGGCTCACCTACAGGGTCTGCGGCTCACCATTTCCCCACTCCGGGAAACCCTGCAACTCGATGCAAGAACTGTTTAGCAGTTCTTTTCCAAAGAGGATTTATCGCTCACATTTCTTCCCACTGACAGGAGCAGGACTCCCAGAAGTAATCACATCTGCCTCCCCACCAGGGATGCAGGTGGCAGCCCTGTCCCCTGCTAGCACGGGGACTAGTGACGCTGTAGCTAAGGACTAACGTTCTCACCAGCCTGCCGCGACCCCACTCTCCGCCCCCCCCTCACCCCGCCTCAGGGGAGGGATTTCTGCGTTCAGAAAGTCAGGAACATAATGTTGTAAAAGAAAAAAAAAAAAAAAACTTCCAGCCGGCACCAGTGGCTCACACCTGAGATCTTCATGACTCAGGAAGTAGAGATCTGAGAATTGGGGTTCCAAACCAGTCTTATTAATGAGCAAAATGCTGAAAGTGGCAGAGTGCTCGCCTTGAGCAAGTGAGAGTGTGTGTGTCCTAAGTCCAGACCCCAGTCCTGGCGCGCGCACGTTTAACGCTGTCCCACTCTCCGTTCTGTCAGCTAATTTCCTTTACTCCAGCTCTTTCTCTCTGGCTGCACTGTGTGTCTCCAATCAGGTGTTTCAGACCTCTTTTCGAAGGCTGGGAGATGGAGCTCAGAGCCAGAGACTTTGCCTAGCACCACAAGGCCCTGGGCTTCATCCACACCACACGCACACTGGAAACAGCAAACAACCAAAAGGTCGGGTGAGGCTTCGCGTGGCTTCCTCGCAGGCTGGGCGGCGTGTGGCTGTCGGCAGGTGGAGTGGGGGAATTGCCAAGCCCAGTGCAGTTTTCATAACAACTTGCGAATGGTTCCCGTGCAGGACAGACGAGTAAAGCCACCGCACACCCAGCTCCAGCCCTCAGCCGTCTCTGGAGGCAGCACGAACGCTCTCTTCCCCGTCTCCTCTAGGGGAAACGACTCTTTAAATAAGGAAGCAACGGAGTGCTGTGGAGGGAGGACACGATCGCGTCTTGAAATGTGGAGAAGAAAAGCTAGCAACATGCCTAGACCCCTAGCTCTGAGCACTTACAACAACGCGGAGCGCACGGCACCAAGGAAGCCCAGCCGGGCCACCGTGCAGAGAGCACAGCGCGCGCGCGCATGCGCGCGCGCGGACCACCGGAGCGCATGGTGCACGGGAGGCCCGGCCACAGTGTGGAGCGCACAGCGTACGAGGCCGGCCAGGCCAAGGTGCGGAGCACACGGGGCGCAGGAGGCCCAGCCACGGAGCGGAGCGCACGGCCACGGTGCGGTGTGGAGCATACGGAGCGCGCGGGAGGCCCGGCCCAGCCACGGAGCAGAGCACACTCCGCGCAGGAGGCCCAGCCACTGCTCAAGGTCTCCAGGTCAGAGAGGCTTGTGTGGGGACTGGAGGAAGGGTGAAGAAAGTTCCCTTTGTTCCATGGAGAGAACACAGTTCGGGGGCAGCTCTCAGGACCGTGGACAGCACCACGCGGTGCCCTCCGCCAGCACCATGGACAGGGGTCCAAGCTCAGGTGCGTAGGTCGGAACCGGGAACCCCCCAGGCCACCAGGGTAAGCCTGAGCTCGGGAGCCCGGGCGGAGCGCGGGCAGCGGGGGGCGGGAGCTGCAGCTGTCAGCTGACGGCTTACGTAGGCCTGATGCCCACTTAGAGAAGGCTGGTCGGGGTGGGTCTGCTCTCAGGAGCCTCGGATGGGCCGGGTGCGGGAAGCCGCGGGAAGCAGGTACCCACCTGGCTTCTGCAGCGCCTAGCCGCACAGCAGCCTGGAGATCAAGACTGACGCAGCGGCGGGGCTCCGCTCCGGGCACCCGCGGACGGCCCGCCCCACCGCCCCGGCCGACGCTCGGCTCTGAGCCGCCAGACCGCAGCCGCAGCCCCGGAGAGGACCCGGGCCCCCAGGTGAGGACCCGGCCCGGGCCTTGCGGCAGGGTTGCCGGCTTTTGTGACCGGTGAGGGCTCCAGGCAGCCCAGCACCCCTCCGCCCTTCCGCTCGGAGCCCCTCAGTCCGGATCCCTCCTCTCCGCGCCATCTCCCCGGGCCGCTTGCCCCAAGGAGGTGGGGGCCAAACCCGCTGGATCGGTCGCCAGCTGTTGCGAGCCCTCAGATTGGGGCGGACTCCGCCACCTGGGCCGAGCACGCTCTTCGCAGACGCCGGGACTCCAAGCCCAGCCCCAGCCCCAGCCATGAACCTGACTGCGAATTTGACCTCTTCGCTCCTGGGCACCGTGCCCTCTCTGGAGCCCAACGGCAGCCGGGACGCCTACGCCGCTCGCCACGACGTGCCCTTCCTCTCGGTCTTCGGGGTGCTGGCCCTCACCTTGCTGGGCTTCTTGGTGGCCGCCACCTTCGCCTGGAACCTGCTGGTGCTGGCGACCATCCTTCGCGTGCGCACCTTCCACCGTGTGCCCCACAACCTGGTGGCGTCCATGGCCGTCTCGGATGTGCTGGTGGCCGCGCTGGTCATGCCGCTGAGCCTGGCGCACGAGCTGGCCGGGCGCCGCTGGCAGCTGGGCCGGCGGCTGTGCCAGCTGTGGGTGGTGTGCGACGTGCTCTGCTGCACGGCCAGCATCTGGAACGTGACGGCCATCGCGCTGGACCGCTACTGGTCCACCACGCGGCACCTGGAGTACACGCTCCGCGCGCGCAGGCGCACCTCCAACGCCATGATCGCGCTCACCTGGGCGCTGTCGGCCGTCATCTCGCTGGCCCCGCTGCTCTTCGGCTGGGGGGAGACGTACTCGGAGCGCAGCGCGCAGTGCCAGGTCAGCCGGGAACCCTCCTACACCGTGTTCTCCACCGTGGGCGCCTTCTACCTGCCGCTCTGCGTGGTGCTCTTCGTGTACTGGAAGATCTACAAGGCGGCCAGGCTCCGCGTGGGCGCCAAGAAGACCAACAGCGTGTCGTCGTTGCCCGAGGCTGTGCAGGTGGGTGTCGGCGCGGCGCGACCCCGGCCGCCCTGCCCTGTGCGGGCGCGGGCGCGGGCGCGGGCTCCGCGCGCAGCTCCTCCGTGCGCTCTAGCCGGGCGCCCGGGCCTCATGTCCACAAACCCAAAACACACAAAACCCTAAGGCACAGTGTCCACGCCCTAATCCAAGCCTCGGGACGGGTAACAAAAAAATACAACAAAACGAAAAAATAAGAAAAAGGAAACAGAAAGTAAGTGGAGCTCCGGAGAGGCCGCTGGGGAGAGGCCGCTGCGCGCTCACCGTTTCCTCTCCGATCGAAGGGCGCTTCGCGTCTTGAGGCTTGATTTCTAGATAGACATGGGACGGACTTTTCGCGGTTGTCTCGTCTTGGCTTTGCTGGTGTTGGTGCTGGGCAGGAGTCCCACCAGCTCTTTCGCTAGCCAACTGGAGACACGCATCCTTCCGCCTGGGCTGGCTTTCACCGGAAGTCCTCCCATCCCAGCCAGGTCGGAAGCCGTCCGCATCCAGCTCCGGCTGGCCCCCCAGGTTCCGTATCGGTTAATATGGCTAGCGCACTAACGAAGGGCATTGGATGAGTATTGTTCAATAGTAAAATAATAATAGAGATAGAGTGTTCTCCACACAGGCTTCAGTCTAGCGAGGTCACAGGCTTCCACTGTGAGCTCTGAAATATGGGTTCACTTTCCACAGTGGATCGCTAATTCTGAACATGCCCAATCACGTAAGATTAGAGGGACCAGACGTGTATTTAGGAGAGGAGGGTAGCACATCATTCTCCAAGAGAGAAGAGAAAGGGCTACCTGCCCTTTTATCTAGAACAGCCAAGGCTGGTTTAGAACCTGCGGACTGACCAGAGGCACATCTGGCAGCGAAGCCTTGGGGAATGGCATGCGGGCGGCTTCTAACGCGCCCAGCCCGTACAACACAGGGCGGCACCTGCAACAGAGAATGCTTGGCTCAGATGTCCACAGAGCTGGGTTTTGAAAACTCTCGCCTATTTAATCTCTGTACCAAACAGGCGTGTTGATGGGTAAGAATGCTAGTGCCCAGAGCTGGGGTCCCTGTGCAAGTCCACCCATACTGCAGGGGAGGGGCGTGAGGGGCATGAGAAGCAGCCACTGCACCACCCCTTCCACAGAAATCATTTTCTACCAGGGAGAAGGGAACCAATCACAGTTGTCTCTCAGGCCCTGTTGTGAAAGGAAAGACAAGGTTTGTTTTCATTTCTCTGCTTTCATGATAGCAGAAGCAAAGCATTATGATCCCTTTCATGCGCGCGTGCTCTTGTGCTCTCTATCTCTACACACACACACACACACACACACACACACACACGCTACAGTTTCTTCTTTCTCTCTGCCCACTCACTCTTGAGAAGAGCTCCCTTGGCTCTGCAAGGCCTCTCCCCACAGCTCTAGATATAATGGGGGCTGCCTCTGTCCACGTTCTGTGGAAGGGTTAATTACAAACCAGGCTTCCTCCTAGCTCTGAAGCAGTGGGTGTCCTTTCTAAATGCAGTTCTATCACCAACTCCCAGAGTTACCTAGGGAAACCACACCACTCCTTTCCTGTTTCTTTACCAGCTGAGGTTTTGTTTCCAAATGATTCTACTCTGCATTTAATAAAAATGTATGGTGGTTCTATTAGTCATGAATATATGGATTAGGATTTTGTTTTGTTTTTTGTTTTTGTCAGTCATGAGGCTTGAACTCTGGGCCTGGACAACACTGTCCCTCAGCTCTTCAGCTCAAGGCTAGCCCTCTACCACTTGAGCCACAGCACCACTTTCGGTTTTTGGTTTTTTTTTCTGCTTATGTGGTGCTGAGGAATTGAACCCAGGGCCTCATGCACGCAAGGCAAGCGCTCTACCACTGAGCCACCTTCCCAGCCCTATTGGAGGTTTATTGGAGATGAGAGTCTCACGGTCTCTCCTGCCTGGCCTGGCTTTGAACCATGATCCTCAGATCTCAGCCTGCTGAGTAGCTAGGATTAAAGGCGTGAGCCACAAGCGCCCAGCAGATTAGGATTTTTAAATTTTTAATTTTTATTGTGATTATAAAGATGATACACAGAGCTGATGTATGTAAGTCAGCCAATGACTAGAGTTCTTTCTGGACAATGTCACCACTTCCATTGCTCTCTCCCAGTGGATTCGGCTGTGGCCTGAGAGTTTGGGCTGCATAATTTCTTGTTTGTTTGTTTGTTTTTGTTGGTTGTGGGGCTTGAACTCTTGGCCTAGGCGCTGTCCCTCAGCTCTTCAGCTCAAGGCTAGCGCTCTACCACTTGAGCCACAGCGCCACTTCCGGCTTTTTTCTTTTTGCTTATGTGGTGCTGAGGAATCGAACCCAGGGCCTCATGCATGCAAGGCAAGCGCTCTACCACTGAGCCACAGCACCACTTCCTGGGCTGCATAATTTCTTATGTCAGCCAATGTAGGTATTATTTACAATGATTATATTGCTTGGTATTTGGCATATATTGTATCTTAATAACTCCCTTTCTCTGTTTCCTCACCCCTACCCACTTTCGATAAGATCCCTTATGCCATCTTCATAAATAGACATGATGTATTCTGATGCTATTCCCCCTTCACCATGCTCTCCCCCTCTCCTCCACCTCTTTCTCCTGAACCAGTTGTGATCTGCCTGTGTATATGTGTGCATGTGTATGTGTATATGTTTGACTTCAAAGTCCAGATGTTGCAAATGAGCTAAAGCCTGTGGTATCTGGCTTTTGGGGTTTGATTATCTGATTCAACTTGCTGATCTCCACTTCCAGCTGCTTCCTTGCAAAGGACATAATTTCATTTTCTTTATGGCTGTGGAGTCCCATGGTATTTGTGTTTTCACTCTTTAATCCATTCATCTGTTGGCTGATCCCACAGACTGGCTATTGTGAGCAGCACTGCAATAAACACAGGCGTGCAGGAGCTCTTCTGTGTACCAACTTACATTCCTTTGGATACACACCCATTAATGGTCTGAGGTGGGTGGTGTCATAAGGTAGCTGTGGTGTCGGCTTCTGGAGGATCTGGTTCCATTGTGGTTGCAGAAGTTCACATTCCTATCAACAGTGTCTCCTCATCAATATCTGTGGGTTTTTTTATTTGCATTTGCTTTATGGCTAGAGATACTGAGGATTTCTTCATGTGTCGATTAACCATTTATATTCTTTTGTAACTGTCTCTTCTATTTGCTTGCCCATTTATTAACTAGATTCTTTATTCTTTTATGGTTTAATCTTTTGAGTTCTTTGTGTTTTCTGGATATGAATCTGTTATTCATTGAATAGCAATGTAGGTTTTCTTCCATTCTGTGGATTGTATCCTGGTTCTGGTAATTGTTTCTTTTGCTGTGTGGAAACTCTTCAATGTGATGCCATCCTACTGGCTCATTCTTGCTCTTATTTTCTGGGCAGTTAGGTACTGTTCACAAAATAATGACCTCTGTTTATCTAAGTCTGATAGATGGATGGAATGCTCTGGAAGAGTGCTCTTTGGGGGCTCCCTGTAAAGAGATACAGTCCACTGGAGGTATTGGAGAGTCAGATCTTGGAACAGTTGAACTTACATCCTGATTGACAGTATACTCGTTTCCTGGGATGACTTTGAGGAGCTTTATTTGAGCATGGGATGGAGAATCCTGTACAGAAGATGTGATACATTTTAGAGAAGTAGTACATGTTCTGTTGGCAAGTGTCCTCCAAAATTCACAAGCCCATCCAGCCAACCCCAGGGTTCTTGACATAGCAGATTCATGCATCTGTTCTGGGGGTCCCTGAAGGCCTCAGATTTGAATTGTTGAATTATTATTTGGTACCAAGTAACTTACATTCCTTATTTATTTTTAGGTACCCAAAGAAGATGTTTCTTTTGCATATAACGCAGGTGAATTATCCTGGGGCTGCTCTAGCTATTACCTTATATACATCTTTTTAATAAGTAGATATGCCCTGGGCAGAGATGTAGTTACCACTGTGCTCAGCTTCTTCTAAGAAAACTACAAGACAGACTAGACAATTTACATGTCAAACCTGGTGTTGTCTTGTTATCTTTGATATAATACTCATCTTGCAAACAACATTTATTTGGAATTTGGCTCTGGACTATCAAATTTCTGTTTGAGGTGGGATCACCTCAACTACAGAGATGAATCGTGAAGTTTTCTTCGTCATTCGCTAAGAATGACAGAAGTACTAGGTCATGAATATTACACTGACAGGTGTAAGGAGAAGGAGAAATAACAGGTTGTTGTTCAAAGGGTAGGAAATGCTAGGTAGTTTCAGGGGGTAATGGGGGCTTATTACATAGACTTATTACATCTTATTACAGAAGATTTCAAGCCCTCAGCAGATTGTTCCAAAGATGTGCTGACTAATCTAATTGATAGCTTGACTTCCTCTAGGCAAGGAGGCAAAGCCTTGGTGGCTTGTTAGGAGTAGGCTGTGGTTCTTCAGTAGTTGCTGTGATGTCTCATAAATCCGGCCAGAGCTGAGCTCAGTGTGTTCTGTTCCTCCTTGTATAAGAGGAAAGGTTGCCATAACCCAGCATTCAACTCTGATGCATCTCCTGTTTGTGGACTCTCTTCCCCTGAGGGATTCAGGGCCCGTTGCTATCTGTGTAGACGGCACCAGTAATCTGATGGTGTGTGAGGCCACAGCACATTTCAAGTTGTAGGCACCTGGCTGATAACCAGTCATATCATTCAAGTTTTCTCAGTCTCTAATTTTTAAAAACTTGCTGCAGGAACTGGGAATGTGGCTTAGTAGTAGAGTGCTTGCCTAGCATGCAGGAAGCCCTAGGTTCAATTCCTCAGTAACACGTAAGCAGAAAAAGCCAGTAGTGGCACTGTGGCTCAAGTGATAGAGTGCTAGCCTTGAGTAAAAGAAGCTGAGGGACAGTGCCCAGGCCCTGACTTCAAGCCCCAGGACTGGAAAAAAAAAAAAAAAAAACTTGCTGCAAATCAACTTTTGTTTTTGCCTTTCAGATAACTTTAAGTTTTTACAATGAGTGATCTGCTGTTCTAGAGAGGAAGTGTTGCTTATAGGGTATCCCCATAAACAAGAATGACGCCCGCAATTACAGACAACTCTTCTTGGAAGTGTAGGTGGGCAGGGGACTGTTGGTCGGTGATGTCTCCTGTGAGTGGCTTCATTGAGCGCAGTTTGGATGACGTTCATTTTGCTTGCTAGCCAATATGGGACCTTTGTTTTCTCAAGGATCTTTCTGATGAATGTGTGTGCAGACGTGTGTATGTGCATGTGTGTGTGCATGTGTGTGTGCGTGTGTGCATGTATGTGCTCATCTATTGATTATTGACATGCAGATTTTTATGTAGGCTCCCAAATCTCTGGGAACAGAGGTGTTTTTGGTTCATCCAGCTAGAAAGCCATATCTTGTATTGATTCCCGTCCCTTTACTCCCGCAGGTTATCTGGAAATTTGCCTTGTATTGGGTATTTTCTCCTGGGGCAACATTGCACTTCAGCTTACTTCTTCTTGTCAGAGTCCCTCACTCATGATTGATTCCCTGTGCAGAAGGACAACTCTGTACTTTGGTTGTTGGGTTCACACATAAACATTTGCTGGAAAGTTTTCTGAAACTAGTTTTGTTTTTCTTTATTTGCTTTTCAGTTTTGTACCTTTCTGCAATCTTCCCTTAGGAGAAATGCTTCAGATATGCTTTGTATCATGTATGTTCTATCTTATGTCTATCTGTACAGCTGGGTTACATAACTCTTCTCTATCACTTCCACCTTTAGAGGTTTCCCTCCATCTGAGGAGAGTTCAGTGAATGGAACTAGTTGGTAAAGATCTAGACAGTAACAAGTTGGTACTCTAATGAAATTCTAAATCCTCTCATGCATGTGCCTCTTCCTCTGTGAGGTTTAGGAAATGTCTTCCTTAGAGCTTGTAATTCAGGTCTAGAATACTAAACTGATCTGTTCTAATCCTGTCTGTATGGCAGCTTTACCGTGTGGTGTGTTCTAGAAGGAAGTGAAACAAACCAGAATATAAACCCACAACAAACAGATTCAAGAGGACAGATGTTTGAAACTTTAAAATTCAGAGGTTTTATGATTGTTTTTTGGCATTTATCAAGAAAAGTGTAAGACGGGAGGATAAAGCGATTTTTAAATAGCAAGTAAGTCCTTAAAGGGGAAGGCGGGATGTCCGTGCAGACCAGCCAGGATGCATAACAACAACAAAAACAATAGTAATAATAATATCTAGCACCAGTAGCTTACACCTGTAATCCTGGCTACTCAGGAAGCTGAGATCTGAGGATCTTGATTTGAAGCCAATGGGGTAAGAAAGTCCATGAGACTGTTATCTTCAATTAATCACCAAAAAAGCCAGAAGTAGAGTTGTGGCTCAAGTGATAGAACACTACCTTTGAGCAAAAGAAGCTCAGGGACAGTGCCTCGGACCCAATTTCAAGCTCAAGTACTGGCACAAAAAAGAGGAAGAAGGAAAAGGAGAAGAGGAAGAGGAGAAGGAGGAAGAGGGGGATGCAGAGGGGGGAAAGGGAAAGGGGGAAGAGGAAGAGGAAGAAGAAAAGGAAGAGGAAGAAGAAAAGGAGGAAGAGGGGTATGAAAAGGGGGAGAAGGGGATGGAGAAGAGAACAAGGGAGAGGGGAATGGAGAGGAGGAAGAGGGGGATGGAAGGAAGAGGAGGGGAAGAAGGATAGAGAGGGGGAGGATGGAAAGGGGAGGCGGGAGAAGAGGAGAAGGGGGAGGAGAGGGAGGGGAGGGGAATGAAGAGGAGGGGGAGGTGGTCCTGGACTTGTAGACAGCCTCAGGCCCTTGGTGTCTCTAGGAGACAGTCACATGACCCCTTCTCCATTCCCACTGAGCTGAAAACCAACTAACTCAGTCAAATGTATGTATTCACAAGTCACAGGCCAAGAAGGCCATCCCCAGCGTTTCCCAGAGTTTGCCTGTTGGCTTTTTTCACAAATTCGCAGGGCTCAGGTCCTATTAGCTCTCAGGTGTAGCTCGGCTGGACTGGAAGTGTATCAAACCTACACCTTAATTCCATTTATGAGCATCAGAAAAATCTGTCCCGGGACAAATGAAAAACTTAGGAGACAAGACTTGTACACACAAACAAGCCATAGCAGAAACAAAATCAGCTGCTGTGGACGATGCGGGTGGACGATGTGGGTGGATGGCACCGTGTATCTACACCTCTAACAAGAGACCAAAGCCTCAGGCAGAGAGCAGGTTACCAATGGCCTAATGGTAGACTCTCAGTCAACCTCCCATATTTGATACAAGCTCAGCTGAACCATCCTGGGCAAGAACAAATTTGGTTATAACTCCCCGGATAGTGAAGTGAACTGAGCAGTAAGCAGCTAGAGGACCAGGCAGAACGGGTCTCCAGCGTCCCCTTGGACTGCGGAACTGGAGGGTGGGTTGGAGCCCAGTGACTCCCTGGGGTCCAAGGATGCTGTGAAGGAACCTCAACGTAAACCACGAAACTTCCAGAACTGGCTCAGGTAACAGGACCACCATTCAGAAGCTGAGATGAAGAGCGGGCCAGGCTCAGGGCTCTGGCTCACCCGGGCTAACTCGCATGGCCTGGAGCCTGGGGCTGGGGTTAGGCGGGGAAGGGGCGGGGGAAGGGCGCTGACAACATGGCTTCCGTGTGGTTATTTGGGCTGAGCCGGGCTGTGTACACAGACATATTTTTAAGGGTGATTCTGCCCCAGTTCTGGGGAGTGAGATCTGACTCTTAACTCACTGGTTTGCAAGTGTGTATTCATAGAACTGCATGGTCCTTGATTAGCTTCAGGGACAGAGCTCAGACCCAGAGTTAAGCCTCAGGACCGGCAAAAAAAGTAAAAAAAAAAAAAAAAAAGTTATGAGGAGTGTGTGTGTGTGTGTGTGTGTGTGTGTGTGTGTGTGTGTGTGTGCGTGCATGCACGCACACGCATGCACACACATGCCAGTCCTGGAGCTTGAACTCAGGGCCTAGGCACTTTCCCTTAATTATTTTTTTTGCTCAAGGCTGACATTCTACCACTCGGCATGAACCTCGTTGCTACTGTGCATGCTAAGTATGAACAGTAATTAATACAGGCTATTCTCCAGACTCAATCGAGTGTTTTATTGCAATTATTGATTAGCCAAGAACTGAGAACTAAGAAGACCGTAGGTCAGGAAGCCAGAGTTAAAAAAAAATAAAGTCCAAGGTATTAGCAACCTGGAACTTGGCTAAGGGTCCAGATCCACTCACCGCCAGTCCCCTCCTCCCACGGGCAGCTCCGGGGTGGGGGACACACCCCAGCAGATGGCCCAGGATGGGGTCCATGCTTCACAGCAAGCTCAGCATTCTGTGCTTTTCATGCTTTTCTGAGAAGTGTGAGTTGACTAACGTACACACAAATCCTCACGTAAGACAAAATGTGTGTTGAGGGACAGGCAGAAAGGGGCAGTGGAGGCCGTAAGAGAGGCCATGTCCTTCCTCTTCTGAAGAGCCGGGAAGAGAGAGCAGCTTGCATGGAAGCAACGCCTCTGACAGTCCTGGAGCAAGTGCGCAGAGGACAGGCCCCGCCCCCGGGTGAGGTGGGCAGTGACTTGACCCTACGCCGGACAGTGGAGATGTCCCAAAGCGACAGTACTGTAATGGGCTACCGACATCCAGGCACACTTCTTGCTGTCTTGGAGGGAGAAGTCTGGACTGTCATCCTCCTCCTCTGCCTCCCCCCTCCCGCCTCCCCCTGTCTGGGACGCAGGAGTCCTAGTTGGTCAGTAGTCTAGAGGCCATCCTCAGCTTCATGGTACCCTCCTCTCACCTTCAGAACACTTTGCCTCCACCGCTACTTTCCTGCCTCATGATTATTTGTGTACATAAAATGGACCCAAGACTCCTAGACAGTATCCATGTCACCAGCCCCCCTTGTGACCAGCACCCTGTGTGAGCAGCACCCACGGCTCATCCGCGACACAGCGTCACGGGAACGAGGAGTCTGTGCGTGCAGGACCCGCACACAACACCTCTCACCCTCTCCACCGGCGCAGACAGGCTCCAGGGTGCACTCTCAGGTTGAGTTTTATTTAGGGCAGGAATAGGTTTTTCTTTTTCTTATAGGTGGAATACTGTGCATACGTGTCCACACACAAATCCATGTAACACGTTCCAAGTGATGCATTGGGGAGCTGAGACAGGCTCTATGTCAGGGTGGAGACGGGCCCTATGTCGGTTGAGAGTGGAGACCGGCTCTATGCTGGAGTGAAAGTAGAGTATAGAAAAGCCCATTTTCTTGGTTGGGATGTGGTTGTCCAGGTTTGTATTGTTTGGACCGTTTGTTTCCAAATGTATCTCTGTTTAAACCACACAACAGTGTAAGTTTCAGTGTCTCTCAAGTAAATGCCAGCAAATGTTCCCCACAAATGTAGTCATTCGTACTCTGGCCATGTTGTTAGCCACCGCCTGCGCCCTCGTTTCTTCCTGGGATCTTCCATATGGTGGAAATCTGTTCCTCTGACTCCACCTCTCCGCAGAGCCACACAGCGGGTTTGTGGCTGGAGTGATGGGGTAGCAGCATGGTTCAGGCTGGAGTGGCCGGGGTAGCAGGCCTGGTCTTGAGCCTGGAAGGTGGTGAGCCCAGAGAACAAGCATGACTGTCCTTTGGGGTTGCACTGGGGCCCAGGAGAACCAGACGGGCCCACTGCGGTCCCGCTCCCAGTGCTGACACTAGCTGCCCTGTGTTTGTCTGGGTCAATGAATCTGCTGATGTAGTTAATCCCTCCGTCACATTTCCTGCCTACTTAGGCTGGTTCTTTATTTCATTCTCCTCAAAACAGGACTGGCCTAGAGAGAAGAGCATCTGCTCCTAGGCATCCCGCCTCATGAGGGCTGCAGGGAGCAGGGGCCAGTCCTGCAGGAACCTCTGCAGAGGGCCTGAGGCACATGGGAGAGTCAAGTAAAAGTCGGGGTCTCCCCTGTCCCTCATTGGGTGTTTGTGAAGAGATTCTCAGTGAGCTCAGAGGCGGGAATGGCCTGGCCAGGGCCTGTCCTGAATACCAGAGCATGGGAGACACAGCAGTAGTGTTCTCATACCAAAAGAAAAGTTGTGGAAAATTTGAATGCTCTAGAAGCAACTCACACAAACACAGATGATAGAAAGATTTGAGAATCTGGTCCTAAGTGAACAGGGTTTGGTGGGACGTTAGCACACAGATTCCCCGGCTACCAGGGGCTGGGACAAAAGAATGAAAGAGCCAGGCCCTGGTGGCTCACGCTGGAAATCCTAGCTACTCAGGAGGCTGAGACCTGAGGATCACAGTTCAAAGCCAGCCCAAGCAGGATAAGTTCATGAGACGCTTATCTCCAGTGGGCCACCAAAAAGCCAGAGTGGAGGTATGGGCTCAACTGGTAGAGCGTTATCCTTGAGTGAAAAAGCCAAGGAGCAGTGCCCAGGCCTTGGGTTCAAGCCCAGGACTGGCACGGGAGGAGGGGGGGAGAGAGAGGGGAGAGGGGAAACACATTCAGTAGGGACAGGACTTGAGTTCTGAGCTTCTGGCTTTCCCCATGCGAGGACCCACTGTAGAATTTTCTGTCACAGTGAGAGCAGAGGTAGCGAGTTGCAACTCTCCATCAGCCCCGATGACAGAGGGGACCCGCGACCTCCACAGGCTCCGGCTGCTGAGCTAGGGTGCGCGGTAGGGTGCTGTACTAAACGCACTCTCAACCGGTGAGACTTCCGGTTTGTAATGGGTTTACTGTAACCTCGCGTGCCTTGCCGTGAATCCCACGGGCCCCACTGCTGGGTGGTCAGCCCACAGTGGCAGTGCACGCTCCAGCTTGCCTTCCATTCCCAAGAGGCCCTGCAACCACCCAGCTCCCACCGGTTTCCACGGCTGGAGGCAGGTGCCATCCCTCCCTCCTTTCTTCCCCCATCCACCCAGCCTCCTCTCGGGGCAGACCGTGGGGCTCACACCCGTGGCTCTCTGGGTTTGGACAGCCTGTCCCCGGCAGGTCTGAGCAGGGGGCTGTGACAGGACTCCCGCTCGTGTCTTGCAGGTGAAGGACACCGCCCAGCAGCCCCAGATGGCGTTCACGGTGCGCCACTCCACCGTCACCTTCCACACGGAGGGGGAGTCGTGGCGGGAGCAGAAGGAGCAGAGGGCGGCCCTGATGGTGGGCATCCTCATCGGCGTGTTCGTGCTGTGCTGGATCCCCTTCTTCATCACTGAGCTGGTCAGCCCCCTCTGCTCCTGGGACATCCCTGCCATCTGGAAGAGCATCTTCCTCTGGCTGGGCTACTCCAACTCCTTCTTCAACCCCCTCATCTACACCGCCTTCAATAAGAACTACAGCAGCGCCTTCAAGAATTTCTTTTCTAAGCAACACTGAGTGGAGATCGAGGTCAAGTCCTTCCCTCGCTTGGCGGGCTGCGTCACCTCCAGGGCTCATCCTCTCAGTGCTCCAGGGTCGTGGGAGACCTTCACACACACACACACACACACACACACACACACACACACACACACACACACATGTGGGGCACTGTCCCCCACAAGGCCCGGGCGCCTCAGGTCGGTGACCCGTGTCACTCTGTACCACAGCCTCTGACTTGGTCCGTCAAGTGCCCTTTTCCCCAAGTCCCCTCCGGCCGGGTCACTGACACTGTCCTCTCAGAGTCACACGTGGCTGGCAGGAGCGAGGAGGCGGAATGGTGTGGCGGGTGGAGGATGGGTGGAAAAGAGAAAGGAAGTCCCAGAGGGCCCGTGGAGGGTGTTAGACCACGACCCCCAGCTTTCTAGAATAGTCCTCACTTCCGAGTTCGGTTCTCCGTGCTTAGTAAGTATGCTCTAACATGTATTGGGCATTTCCCAATATTTGACCACAAACTAGTCTCACACTCATGAGACTAGTGCTTGCATACACATACAACCACCAAGAGGGGAGTGTTACAGCCAACCAGTGTCCCCCAAAATGCAGCTCACCAACTCGGACCAGGCAGTCAGAGCCAAAGCCAACACCCCTTCTCTCTGTGCAGTAACTGCACAAGCAGTAGAAAGATCTACTTGTTTCATAGAGTCTGTCAAACTTGCTTATTTGCTAAGGGTTTGGAGTAGTGTGAGATTTCTTTTTTTTTTTTTTTTTTTTTGTCAGTCGTGGGGCTTGAACTCTGGGCCTGGGCGCTGTCCCTCAGCTCTTCAGCTAAGGTGAGAGCTCTAGCACTAGAGCTACAGCGCCACTTCCGGTTTTCTGGTGGTTTATTGGAGATAGGAGTCTCACGGTCTCTCCTGCCCAGGCTGGCTTTGAACCGCGATCCTCAGATCTCAGCCTCCTGGGATGACAGGAGTGAGCCACCAGCGCCCAGCTAATGTGAGATTTCTTCAATGTTTCTGGGTGAAGGCCTTTATCCTAGACCACGAGATCAGAGGTCGGTGATGGTCATTGAGCTGATGACATCTTCAACAGAGTCTCACAAGGAGTGATGCAGGGAACGTCGCCAGACCTGAGCACTTCCACCCATCATGATGGGCTTGGGATTGATGCTTTGCTAGTCCCTGAGTGCCTGCTAGGAAGTCAGGGACTGGGCGGAGGATGGTCTGATGTGGCCTCAGCTGGGCTGACAGACTGTCATTGGTCACACAAAACATGGCCCATCCACCTCTCCAGAGACAGCTGGAGGGAGCAATGAGGCATCATCGCTGGAGAAAGAAACATCACTGAAGAATGAAAAGAGAGGGAGAGACAGACAGATACACATGTGTGCACACACACATGCACACACACACACAGAATGATGAACTGTGTGCCTGCTGACTTCTCCCGAGAACAGTGGACAATTGCGTTATCTCTAGCGATCTTCAGACTGGCGGAGTGGTGTCAACATGTCAGGATTCTCAGTTCCCAGGAAAATTCTGATGTGTTGATTGGTAACTTCTCTTAACTACTGTGGCCACTGAGACAAGCCCGAGGGTCAAAACTTTAGCTCACAGCAATCTATGATGGGTTAGCTTTTATGACAGTGGACAGGTCGCCTGTTCCCCAGTGTGAGGGCTCCCCTGGGTGGGAAAGAGACGATGGGCTATTGTGAAGATCATCAGGGTCCCACCAACGGTGTGTTCGGCAGAAGGGCAAGCTTTGCTGCTTTTGGAGAAGTTCTCCCAAACCCTGCAGCTCACGGTTCTGGAACAACACCTCAAATGACCTCTTCCATCGGGGTCAGTCAGGCCACACTGAGAAGCAAATTAGGAAACCTCTTCCTGAAGAATCACACACAACCTCGCTAGCGGCTTATTACAATGTGTGTTTGCTTAAGTTGTTTCAGTAAGGGCATTTTACTTTGATCACAACTTCAAGAATGGGAAAGGATTTGTGTTTGTGGCTGGCCTGGATCCCGTGAAGGCAGCCCTTGAAAAATGTTTAAACTGGGCTGGGAAGGTGGCTCAGTGGTAGAGTACTTGCCTTGCATGCCTGAGGCCCTGAGTTCGATTCCTCAGCACCACATAAGCAAAAAGAAAAAAGCCGGAAGTGGCGCTGTGGCTAGAGTGCTAGAGCGCTAGCCTTGAGCTGAAGAGCTGAGGGACAGCGCCCAGGCCCAGAGTTCAGGCCCCATGACCGGACCCCCCCCCCAAAAAAATGTTTAAACTGTGGAAATTCACAGTTAATCCTTCCTTCTTTCCTCTCTCCTTCCTTCCTTCTTTCCCTCCCTCCTTCCTTCCTTCCTCCCTCACTTCTCTCCTTCCTTCCATGTTTTCTCTCTCCCTCCTTCTTCCTTCCCCCCACCCCCTCCCTCTCCTTCCTTACTTCCTTCTGGTATTATGTGTGGGGGTGGGGGGTGGTATGGAGTTTGAATTCAGAATGTTGTGCTTGCTAGGCAGGTGCGCTACCACTTGACCCATGCCCCAGCAACCTCTGAACTGTTTTGTTCTCTTACATAGCAATGCTTCTTGTGTGAGGGAGCTCAGTATGGTGAATCTGAAGATCAACACCAAGTAGGAGCATGAGTATTTCCTCTCCCTTTTTTGCAACTAGGTATAAACAAACCTACTTGTCAGTAAGTGCTAAACACATGAGTGATCTATTTCATCCTTTTCAACCTCTTAAAACTCCAGCCTTCCCAATATCATCACTTAAGAATTTGGGGGCAAATTCACTCATATCATCTCAGTTTTTAAAAAGTCTCTATTTTACAAAATTTCCAAAGTCTCTTGGGCAATAAAACTCGCTGTTGTCTGTTATATCACTGTGTCTTTGAATGCATAAATAAAAAGGTGTGTGTGATAGGCCAGGTGTGATGGTGCATGCCTGTAATTCCAGCTCTCAGGGGGTAGAGATAGGAAGATTGCAAGTTTAAGGCCAGCTTGAGCCACGTAGTGAGACACTATCTAAAAATCAACTGTGTATTGTAATAGTCTTTGAATTATTATAACACACAACAATATACTTGCATTGTATACTATACAATAAATTATATCAATTAAAATTTCCAAGATGGGAAACTTGTGATGCTTCTCTGTGGCTCTGACTTGAAGTTTCGTCTTGCACATCCTGCAGAGGTTGTGCTGGTAGGAGCATGAGCAGATGAGGGCATGCTGACCACAGGGAGTCACGTGTACCAGCTGACCACTCTGGAGTGCTGGCTGAGGCCCCTGCTATGTACGGAGGCATCCTGGGTGTCTTTGTTCCTTGTATAGGTCACCACAGCGATTTGAAGATACCAGCGAGGTCCCCTGTGCCATTGTTTGTGACATGGATCCGAGGGGAACAGTCTCCAGTGTGGAGTGGACTCCTGAGATGGGTCCATTGTTCTAACCTCTTCCTAAGAGGATCTCTGCTGGTTCTCCCCTGTTTCTGTTGACTCGGCAGGCTGCTCCCAGTGCTGGAGAGTCACACAATGCTCATGCACAGTTGTGGTCCTGTATGAAAGCCCTGGCTTGCGTGAGCTATGTCTATGCCACAAGTAACAACGCTCACACAGAAGTAAGTAGGAGGAAGACCCTTGGTCTCTGAACACAGACCTGAGTGACTGAAGGGGCCTACGCCATGAGCACCGTGGCTCTGAGGCTTCCCTGTGTGGAAACAGAATACATCAGGCCTCTCTTGGAGGAGAAAGAGCAGGGTCCAGCAGCAAGGCCCCCTCCGAAAGCAGAGATGCACCGTGAACAGCACAGCAATCGCTCAGCCCGCTGTTCATGCTGACACAGAGAAGAACTACAGATGTGCACCCTGCAGGATGGAGGAGCCTGAAGATCTGACTCATGCGGGAAGCCAGTCCATCCCAAGCCCTGGCTGCCCTGCTGCAGAACCCAGGCTCTGGGGCAGTTTTTTGTTGATGCTATAACTGAACAGTTGGTGGGTTGAAACAACACCACTTTGTGATCATACAGCTCCGGAGGACTGAAGCCCAGCATGGTTCTCACTAGATCGAAGGCCAAGCTTCTGCAGGGCTGCGTCCATTTCCACAAGTTCTAGGGAGTTAGAACTCTTTTCTCAGCCTTGTTAGTTTCTAGAGATTGTCCACCTCCTTTGGCTCTGGCCTTCTCCCAGCTCCTGACCCTGCAAGATGTGTCTCCCTGCCTGCCTCATTCCTTTTGGACCTTCTTCTATCCCGTCTTCTACTGTGTCTGTGTCTGTGTGTGTGCGCGTGCGTGTGCGTGTGCGTGTGCATATGCATGTCAGTCCTGGGCTTGAACTCAGTCAGGGCAAGGGTGCTGTCCTGAAGCTTTTTTTGCTCAAAGCTAATCCTCTGCCACTTTAGCCACAGCTTCACTTCTCCACCGACCCCTTTTTGGTAGTTCACTGGAGATAAGAGTCTCAAAGACCGCTGAGCACCGGTGGCTCACGCCTGTAATCCTAGCTACTCAGGAGGCTGAGATCTGAAGTTCGGGGTTCAAAGCCAGCCCAGGCAGGAAAGTCTGCGAGACTCTTATCTCCAATAAACCACCAGAAAACAGGAAGTGGCGCTGTGGCTCAAGTGGTAGAGCGCTCACCTTGAGCTGAAGAGCTTAGGGACAGTGCCCAGGCCCAGAGTTTGAACCCCATGACCGAAGAAAGAAAGTCTCAAAGACTTGTTGGCCCCGGCTGGCTTCGAGCCACGATCGGCAGATCTCAGCCTCTGAGTAGCCGGCATGACAAGCGCGCGCGGCCGGTGCCCGGCCCTCTCCCACCGGGCAGGACGCAATATGCACACCGGCCCACGCAGACAAGCCGCGCGTTGGGCGGACCGGAGCTGGGGTCTGGCCTGGGAGGCCTGTGCTGCGGCCACGCCGTCACGCCTGCCCGCTGACCACCCACGTGCGCGTGAGGACGCGGCCTTGCGCCTCGGACGGACGCGAGTGGCAAAGCGGGGCCCGGTGTGGTCTGAGGCCGCTTCACGCCCGCCTCCACGCCACGCAGCGCGAGGCTGCCCGACCGCGCCTCCGCGACGTGGCCCGGCGGCGGGCCGGACGCCGTCCTCCATGCCCGGGGAGCCCGGCGGCCCCGGCCGAGCCCCGCGTCCCGGCCAGGAGCCCAGGCTGCCCGCCCCCGCCCGGACCCAACACCTTTCCCCACGGCTCCGCCCCGCAGCTCCCTGATTCGTCCGTGGCGGTCACGTGCCCAGCACCTAGCCAATCACTGGACGCCCGTCCTGCGGGCGCTTCGCCGGACCCATCTTCCCGAGCCCCGAGCACCGCGCCGTGTTTGGGGAAACAGAGAACGCACCGCACCTGACCACACAACCGCAGCGGTGTGGGCTCCGCCGGGGAAGGCAGCGGGATCCCCGCCCGGGCGCCGGTACCCCTGGCCGCCCGGCCCCGCGCGGTGGGGAGCCGCGGGGGTGCCGGCGGCTGCCGGCCCGAGCCTGCGGCGACCGGAAGTGGGCCGGGTGGTGGGCGGGGCACTGCGCGCCGCCCAGCGCGAGCCCGCACTTCCGCGTGGGTCAGCGGGAGCTTCGGCCTCGCGTCCTCCTCGGGGACCCCTCTGAGTCCCCGTCTGCACGGACACGTCCCAGTCCCAGCGGCGGAACCCCTGCTTCCCGGAGGACCGAGCAGCAGCACCGGCAGTGGGTGCTGTGCTGTGTGCACACATACATACACTCCACGCACATGCACACACATGCACACACATGCATGCACGCGCACACACACCAACACACGCACACATACATACACTCCACGCACATGCAAACACATGCACACCAACACATGCACACATACACACCACACACATGCAAACACATGCATACACATACACACATACATACCACACGTATACACATACAAACACACCCACACACATACACACCACGCACATATACAAACATGCACACCCGCACATACACACATACACTCCACTCATGCATACACATACAAACACATGCACATACACACATACATACATACCACACACATGCACATACACACCACGCAGTACACAAACACATGCACTCACACACATATATACACACCACACACATGCACATACACAGCACACATATACATATACATACACCCACACACGCATACATACACACCATACACATACAGAGCACGCACATACACATACACATACAGAGCACGCACATACACATACAGAGCACGCACATACACATATACATGCACCCACGCACGCACACATACGTACCACGCACATACACATGCAAACACATGCACCCATGCACATACACACCACACACACATACACATGCAAACACATGTACCCACATAATACACACCAACACATACACCCATACACATATACACCACACACACACACATACCAATCATACACATATGTACACCACTTGCATACATACACAAACACATACACCCACACACACACACACCATGCACATACACGCCACACACATACATACACCCACACAATACACATACACACCATGCACATGCACACACCATGCACATGCACACAAACACACCCACACCCATGCATACACACCACCCACATACACATACAAACACATACACCCACACACATACACACCATACACACATATACATACACTCACACACATGCACCCATACATATACACATACACACCACGCACATACACACAAACACCCCCACACACATACACACATTCACACCAACACATACACCCACACACATGCACATACACACATGCACATACACACCACACACATACACACCACACACATGCAATACACCCAAACACATACATGCACACCACGCAATACACAAACATATACACCCACACACATCCACATATACCACATACATGCACACACAAACACATATGCCCACACACATACACATACACACACTTAAAAGCATCAATGGCTCACACCTGTAATCCCAGCTACTCAGGAGGTTGAGCTCTGAGGATCGCCAGTCAAAGCCAGGCTGGCCCGGCAGAAAAGTCCGCAGACTTAATTTCAGTTAACCATCCAAAAGTCAGAAGTGGGGCAGTGGCTCATCTGGCAGAGTGCTAGCCTTGAGCAAAAAAGCCCAGGGACAGCACCCAGGCCCTGAGTTCAAGCCCCAAGATCAGCACAAAAATCAATTTAAAAAAAAGATAAATCAGGTTTTATTCATACAAAGGCTGCAGGTACTTCAGAATATCTAGTAGAAATCATTGCTTTCTGTGAAAAGAAAAAAAAAAAAAAAGATCACTGCCCAGACAGCGCCTTCTCACCACGGGCTCTGAGCCGGCTGCTGCTGCTCAGCCCCACGCCGCAAGGCCCAGAGAGAGCACAGGTCTCAGAACAGCGTGGGGAAACGCAGACGCAGGCCTGCCGCAGCGTGCTGCCACCACCACTGTCAGTGAAATGCACATGTTGGCTTTTGGGCTGTGCCAACGTCCAGGTGACGACTCCCAGGAACCCACTTGCCCTTAGAGTACCATCCTTTCCACTCACGAATGTGGTAAGCAGTCTTCCCTCCTTCTGACCCGTGTCTTGGTTGCTGTGGGAGCCAGGTGTCCCCTCTTTCCTGAGTTCTCCGCAGGTGTAGCAGCCAGAACAACATGGCAGCACTTCCTGCTTATGCCTGAAGCAGTGGACCTCAGATAATTTCCTCCTAAATTGAGTGCAGCCCTGCTGTCTGAGGTCCTAATTAGAGATGAGGACGTTGTTCTTGCCAACAGCTCGTCAGAGGTCCAGTCACAGGCTGGATCTAGAGCAAAGGAACTCTTAATTGACCCACTGAAATCTTTGTTTTAAAGATGATGGGCCTGCTGTTTTTCAGCTAATTGCCAAGTCATGCGGCTGTTTCAAACAATATACTCAGTCTTATGAAAAAGTTAATAAAAAGCTTTTAGCAGTGGGAATGGGAAGGGGAGAAAAGAGAGGCCAGGGGTGAATCTGATCACAGTACATGGTGTACACGCATGAGTGTTGCCATGAAATCCACTATTTAGAACAATTAATTGACAGTCACAAAAAAGGAATCCTGAGGTCCAGTGATAGGCTGAGAACTACTCTGAGAAAGGAAAACCAAATTCACCCCGATGTAGCTTTCCCTCCATCTGTGCCCTGTCTGTGTCTTCTGTTTTCCTTTTTTTTTTTCTTCTTTCAAGCCAGGCATGGTGGTACATTTCTGTAATCCCAGAGAGGGGAAGTTAGGCCTCCCCAGCTAGATATATAGGGAGAGTAAGATGGACGTGGAAATGGGGATTCAATCATAGGGAAACTTCCACCTGTGAACCAGTCACAAAATTCCCCACAGCACATGTCCACCCTTCAACCAATCAGACCAGAATCATGCCCTTGGGGAGAGGAGCCTAGGGACCCCATATACTGGGGGCCCTGGGAGAGCCTGGGATCCCCAGCTCAGGGCTGTAACCTTTGCTTTCCAATAAACTTCCTGGGGGCGTTAAGCAGTTCCCTGCCCTTGCTGTTTTAATTTTACTTTGTCAGTCATAGGGCTTGAACTCAGGGCCTGAGCACTGTCCCTGAGCTTTTCTGCTCAAGGCTAGCACTCTACTGCTTTTGGCTTTCTGGTAATTCATGGGAAATAAAAATCTTACGGGCTTACCTTCCCGAGTTGACTTTGAACCGCAGTCTTAAGATCTCAGCCTCCTGAGTAGTTAGGATTATAGGCCTAAGCCACCTGCACGTGACTGATATTAAATTTGGAAGCTATCTGAACTAGAGAACAAATGAGTTTGAGAAAAGCAGTTCTCTTGTTTTGTTTTGTATGTCAGATAGACTAGTTTAGCAACTATTTTTGGCCTGAAAAAGTGGAATATTCCTGTTTGAAGTCTAGCTGGAGAGGCCGCCCTTTCTCCTGATTTTCCGCCTGTGGCTGATGAAAGTAACCAAGGCTGCCACAGTGAAGTCCAGCCACGTGGGTTTTATGATCGTGCACGTGTGTGGAGGGGCTGAGGATGGGAGGGTTGTCTTCAGCCTGAGACACGCCAGTGTGGGGCTCCATGTGAGGATTTGTCCCGGAGTGACACGGGACCAGCGGTGTCACCAGCCCCCGGTAGATGGGAGCGGCAGAGCCCGTCCACAGCCGCCCAGGAGGCGAGCGCCCCTCTTCAGGGCATGTGGGAGTCCAATGGTCACTTTCAGAGTAGAGACTTTAGGTGGCTCACGCCTGTAATCCTTGCTACTCACAGTTCAAATCCAGCCCAGGCAAGAAAGTACATAAGACTCTTATCTCCAATGAACATGCCCCTCCTAAAAAAATTAAAATAATAGTAAGTGGGACAGTAGCTCAACTGGTAAGGGACAGGACTCGCGCCCTAAGTTCAAGCTCAAGCTCCAGTACTGGAACGCACGCGTGCGCGCACACACACACACACACACACACACACACACACACACAGAAATGAAATAGGATCATTGCTTACTATTTGATGTGACATGGGACACTGCTTCATTTTGTTCCCAATGCAAACTGGGCAGAGAGCACCACGAGGCTCCAGCAGACTGGAGGTGTGCGAGACAGGGGTCTTTGGCGGCTGCGGGGGGGGGGGTGGGGCCTGTCCATCCCAAGAGGCAGGTGACAAGAACAGTGGCTGATTATGGTGAATAAAGCCCCATCCTCTATTAAAGGAATGCTGTACACATCTCAAACGAGGCCCTGGCCAAAGTCCCCTGCGGGAGCACCTTCCTTGAGAACATTCCAGGCCCAGCCTGGGAGGACTGGATCACACATCACTGCCAAGCAGCCAGGATCCCTGGGACAGGACAACCTGAGACGCGGGGGTTCGGGGCCGGCTGTGGGAGCTGGCGGGGACCAGATGGGGACTCCAGGCAGGCAGCGCAGGCACCAGTGCGGTGCCAAGGCCGGGAGGATGGACACGTTGGCCTCTGTGAGCCAGAGGCGGGGAGGTGCCCTGATCCCATGGCCACACCGAGCCAGCTTTTTCCTCTGGTTGTTTTTTTGAGCTAGGGTCTCGCTTTTTCTCTGGAGTCAAGCTGGACTGTGGTCTTCCTATTTCTACTTCCTACAAATGGCTGGAGGTGAGGGGAAGCCACCACCCCACACACTCTTTGTCCAGGAACTGTGCACCTCCGGGGTTCTGCCTCTAGCAGACCTCGGGTGACAGGTGTGCATCACCACACCTGGCTCAACCAGTTCTGCGGTAGCCAGCCTGGACGCTCGTGTCCACACGCACGATTCGCATGAAGACTGCGGGGCATTTTCCAGCTGTCACAGTTTGGATTTGCAGCGTCCCCTCAGGGCTCCTGTCAGAACTTGGTCTTTGGGGTGTCACTCCCCCACGGGGTGGGTGGACGTTCAGGAGGGTTGGGGCGGGGCCTTGGGTTAGGGGCACGTGCTGATCTTCTTCTGATCTTGGTGGGAGGATTTGCACACGGTGCTGCTGCGGTGTGTCTGCGGGCACACAGCAATGGAGATGGTCGGGGAGACCTGAACCCTAACACTCAGCACAAGAAAGCGTTCCTCTCAGGGAGGCGGGGAGGGGGAGGGTGTCGACCACCCCGCTGACTGCCAAGTCCCTGAGGCCACCAACACCTGCAGAAAGGAAGGGGAGGGTCCTCCTCTGCTCCCCCTCCCTCTCCTCCTCCTCCTTCCCTCCTCCCCTTCCTCTCACTCCTCCTCCTCTCTCAACTCTTCCACCCCCTCCCCCTCCCTCTCCTCTCTTCTTCTCCTCACAATCCCCAGATCTCTACTTCCTGAGTAGCTAGGATTACAGGTGTGAGCCACCAGTGTTCAGCTATGGATCTATTATTTATTTTTCTGCTATATTCAATTGACTTGTACCACTGCTTGGAGTTAACCATGAGACACTTGCTTTACTTTTCTTGTTTTTTGCCAGTCCTGGGGCTTGAACTCAGGGCCTGGGCACTGTCCCGAGCTTCTCTTGCTCAAGGCTAGTGCTCTACTACACGAACCACTGTGCCACTTCTGGCCTTTTCTGGTGCTGAGGAATGGAACCCAGGGCTTCATGCATGCTAGGCAAGCACTCTTCCACTGAGCCACACTCCCAGCCTTGCTTTAGGTTTTAATATCCAGTCCAGCTCATCTTGTTACCACTTTTCATTCATTGAAACAATTACATGGTTGTGGTTAGCATTCAGGAGAAATTACGCTTTATGATGTTGTTACACACCAGGTTCCCTAAGAAATAGATCCTGAGATGAAGATTTGTTCGCAGAAAATGTATTAGGGTTAGCCCGGCACTGTTGGCTCATGCCTGTAATCCCAGCTACTCAGGAAGCTGAGATCTGAGGATCATGGTTTAAAGCCAGCCCCAGGATGAAAGTCCATGAGCCTCATCTCCAATTAGCCACCAGAAAACCAGAAGTGATGCTATGGCTCAAAGTGGTAGAATGCTAGCCCTGAGCATGCCTGTAATTAATTAAGCCACATCCTTGTGCAAATTGTGCACTTGAGCTCAGCCAAGGGAGTGGAGGGGTGGTGCCTGCTGGGTTAGGGGTAAAAAGGGAGCAGCCTACTGCTCTCTGCGCTTGCTGCCAGATTTTGGGGTGACCAACACCCTTCTGCAGAAGTGAACTTTGCCTCCACAAGCTCCTTTCGAGTTGATATCCTTATTCCTACACGACACCCCAACATCCCCAGCTATTTCTAGCAAAGGAAATAGGGCAATTCCAGCTAGCTACTGTGATGGAACATGTGTATTAGGTACATGGCAGGCCTCTCCCTGTGCATATACCTTACTGAATTATCTTATTTGGTTTAGCCATGTGACTCTCTATTCCTAGTGTATTTTGTTCTGATCACTATTGGCTAATGCCATGGTTTGAATGTGTCCCCAAGGTTCACCAGGTGGAAACTTGATCCCCAACGTAAGAATAATAAGAGACAGGGCCTTTAAAAGATGATCAGATCATGTGATGATCACCGGAGAAATGTTATCTCAAGAGTGCTTCCAGGGCTGGGAAGGTAGCTCAGTGGTAGAGCACTTGCCTTGCATGCCTGAGGCCCTGGGTTCGATTCCTCAGCACCACATAAGCAAAAAGAAAAAGCCGGAAGTGGCACTGTGGCTCAAGTGGTAGAGCACTAGCCTTGAGCTGAAGAGCTGAGGGACAGCGACCAGGCCCAGAGTTCAGGCCCCACAACAGGACCCCACCCCCAAAAAAGAGTGCTTCCAGATCCTGTGTGCATGTGTGAGCCCCAGCTCCCCTGAGCTACGGTCCCTCTGAGCCCCAGCCCCCCAGCCAGGGCCCCCCTCAGCCATGGCCCTCTGAGCCCCAGCCCCTCTCAGCCAGGGCCCCCATCAGCCACAGCCCCCCTGAGCCCCAGCCCCCCAGCCACAGCCCCCTGAGCCCCAGTCCCCCAGCCATGGCCCCTCTGAGCCCCAGCCCCCCAGCCATAGCCCCCTGAGCCCCAGCCCCCCCCCCGAGCCATGGCCCCCCTGAGCCCAGCATCTTGGTGGACTCCCCTCCTGGGAGCCCATCTGTTACAGGGCAGGTGCATCAGCTTGTGTGTAGACATGCTTGTGTGTAGACTCCATGAACAGAGTGTTTTCAGTTCCTGCAGTGGAAGCGAGGCCAGGCCTGAAGGACTGCACAGAGAGGCCAGGAATCACAGCTGTCAATTTCCTCAGCCCTGCTTGGTTAAAAGAGCCACTGTCTGGATACATAGCACTTTCCATTGATAAGCAAAAGTTCATCAATAAGGACCCCCCCAAGTCTACAGCTACAGATCCCCCCCCATCAGATCCCCCCTGCTCTGCAGATGTGGGCTCTGCCTGCGGGAGCCCCTACAGCTCCTGCCACAGCCCAGTGCAGCACGCACAGGACAAAATGGAGAGCATCTGCAGGGCCCACCCCTGTACTGCCTCTCCCCCACAGGCCCCTCCCTCTGCACCGCCCCTCCCCCTGCACCACCCCCTCTGGTGGCTCACACCTGTAACCCCAGCTACTCAGGAGGCTGAGATCTGAGGATCGCAGTTCACAGCCAGCCCAGGCAGGAAAGTTTGTGAGCACCAGGCCCTGAGTTCAAACCTGACAACCTACCAAAAAACAAAAAATCAGAACAGAAAATGACTGGAGCATAGCTCAGCTGTATATTCCTGCCAGAGCTCAAGCTCTGACTCAGACGCCAGCACAGAATTTCCCAGCAGTACCATAGCCGAACAAGAAACGTGTCTACATGTACAACAGAAGAAGGCATTCGTGCAGTGGACTCACGGACAGCTGTGCAAACAGACTAAATACTGAACATGCCACACAACAAACAAGATCAAAATACTGATGCACACCACGCCACAAACATGATCAAAATGCCGATGCATGCCATGCCACAAACATGATCAAAATGCCGATGCATGCCATGCCACAAACATGATCAAAATATTGATACACGCCACACGACAAACATGATCAAAAGCAGCCAAATAAAAAAAGATATGCGTCCTCTGAGTAACTCAGCTGGAATTCGGGGGCAGCCTGGCTCGCGCTGTGGAGGACGGCCGTGGACGGCCGTGGACGGCCGTGGACGGCCGTGGAGGGGCCGCGGCTGCTGGGCCAGGGACACAGCTGCCTTGTGAGGAGTCGGGAAGGTTCTCTGGAGCTGGCTTGGCTGTTCACCTCGTGAAATTTCCTGAGCTATGAACTCAGGATTTGCCTACTTTTCTATGTTACTAAGCTAAATTTTACTAAAGTAAGTTAATTTCACGAAATTAATTTTTTAATATAAATAAAATTTAGTAAAATAGAAGCTGGATAACTAGCGGCTCATGCCTGTAATCCTCACTACTAAGGAGGCTGAAATCTGAGGATGGAGGTTCAAAGCTGGCAGACGAAGCATGGACTCTGATCCCCAATTAACTAGCAAAAAGCCAAGAGTGGAGGTGTAGCTCAAATTGTAGAATGCCATCCTTTGAGAGCACAAGGCCCTGCTTGAGTTCAAACCCCAGTGCCTGCACACACACACACACACACACACACACACACACACACACACACATTAGTAAAATACAATGGGAAAAGTTCACTTACTGAGATATTTGTGTGTTCTAAAGTCTTCCTTTTTCACAATTAGTACAAATTTGGGGGGGCATATAGAGGGAGAGGCATAGTTTGTGAGGGTAAGAGAAAAGGAGAGAACTAGAAAAAATAAATCAGCATTTTTACTGAACACAGTGAATCTTGGTAAGAGGCTAAGGGAGCGAGAGCTGCCCTCCCCACAGCTGCCCTCCCCTCAGGCCCCTCCCCACACGCCCTCCCCACACACCCTCCCAATACCCCTGGCAGCTGCAGTAATCAATTGAGTCTTTGCAATTAGAGTTGACAAGGCTGGTTCACTGCATTTTGCATTTGGGCCATGACATCTCCCTTCGAGAATGCAGGACAGGAAGTAAATTGGGATTATTTTTAGTTCTCATAAAGGTTCCAGCCTGCAACAGAACAAAATGTCAAGTTTAATGATTCCTGAAGCACTTTGCTGGAAATCAATTTTTATTTCCTTTCTTCTGTCACAGCCCCGTCACCAGCGGACACTTTGTCTCTCGCTGGAAATTGCGGCCACCAGCTATGAAGTTCTTCCTCATGTCCTGTACAGACTGTGCCAGTCTTTTCCCAGGAAAAAATAACTGCATCTTTCAGAGAGAGAGAGAGAGAAAAAACAACTCTCCTAGGGAATAAATCAAGAAATTAAAGAGCAAGTAAGATTATGAATTAAAATTGAGTCTCCAGGAGACAAGTAAAACTAGATTCCTTAGATGAAAGGAAAATCTAAATGTGAAATTAACACTAAATACTTTGTGGGGAATTCAGAATATCTTTAGGACTTTGATGCTGAGGATCTCTCAAAACAAAGCAACAAGCTGGGCATTGGCAGCTCACGCTCAGGCAAGAAAGTCCATGAGACTCTTATCTCCAAATAACCACCAGAAAACCGGAAGCAGCGCTGTGGCTCAAGTGGTAGAGTGCTCGCCTTGAGCTGAAGAGCTGAGGGACAGCGCCCAGGCCCAGAGTTCAAGCCCCCTGACTGGTGGCTCACTTCTGTAATCCTAGCCACTCGACAGGCTGAGATCTGAGGGTCGCCCAGGTAGGAAAGTCTGTGAGGCTCTTGTCTCCAAGGACCCACCAAAAAGCTAGAAATGGAGGTGTGGTTCAAGCGATAGAGCACCAGTTTTGAGCCAAAAAGCTAAGGGACAAATCCCAGGCTCTGAGTTCAAGCCCCAGAACTGGAACACACAGAAATTCTTTTTTTTTGGGGGGGTCTGGTTATGGGGCCTGAACTCTGGGCCTGGGCGCTGTCCCTCAGCTCTTCAGCTCAAGGCTAGTGCTCTACCACTTGAGCCACAGTGCCACTTCTGGCTTTTTTCTTTTTGCTTCTGTGGTGCTGAGGAATTGAACCCAGGGCCTCATGCATGCAAGGCAAGCGCTCTACCACTGAGCCACCTTCCCAGCCCCCACACAGAAATTCTTTTAAGTTCTAATCTATAAGGTGTAAGTATGAGTGTCCCTCTTCTTCTCCTTCTTCCTCCCCTTCCCCTCCCTCCTCTGTCTCTCTGTCTCTGTCTGACTGTCTCTGTACATTACATTACATCAAAACAAGGTGTTCGTCAGTGGCAGATGAAACGAACCCAGTAACAAAGACAGAATCAGAGGAAGACATGGAAGCAATCAAAAGGAACTTCTCTAAGCCCACAGGACAAAGATGCTAAGACCACAAGGAAAAATGGCTCCAGAATGTGAACAGGTGAATGGACATCAACAAATAAGGAATTTTATCAGTGGCCAAGAACCAAACACAAATGCAAGCACTGTGACTTAACACCGAAGAACCAAACACAAATGCAAGCACTGTGACTTAACACCGAAGAACCAAACACAAATGCAAGCACTGTGACTTAACACCGAAGAACCAAACACAAATGCAAGCACTGTGACTTAACACCGCTGTCTCCACTCAGCTTTCCATCAGCAAAAGCTGAGCGTTGGGAAGGCTGAGGAGGAGGGAGCAGGGCTGTCACTCTAAGCCTATGTCCCACCCGCCTGACCGGCCAACCAATGGACAGCAGCGCCCCCCTGGCCAGATGACGTGTTTACCTCCTCTACACAAAGGACTCTGCGCTTGATTTTTTGTACTGGAAGAGACATAAGGATCAGGTTTCAGTCACCCGGTTTCCCAGCACCACTCACTGAAGAGGGCTTCTTTTGTCCCGTGTATGTTCTTGGGCTCCTTTGTTGAAAATCAGATGGTGTGGCTTTATTCTTGGGTCTTCTATTCTGTTCCATTGGTCTTCACCCCGTCTTTATGTCTATACTATGCTGTTTTATTATGTAACTTGTAGTATAATTTGAAATCTGGTATCATGGCACCTTTCACTCATGACTGCTTTCCCCTTTGGGATCTTTTATTGCTTCTATGTAAAATTTTGGATTCATTTTTCTATTTCATTTTTTTTCTCTTGTGGGGCTTGAACTCAGGGCCTGAACGCTATTCCTGAGCTCTTTCTCTTAAGGCCAGTGCTCTACCACTTTGAGCCATAGTACCACTTCTGGTTTTCTGGTGGGTAACTGGTATTAAAAGCTTCATGGACTTTCTTGCTGGGGCTGGCTTTGAGCTGCGATCCTCAGATCTCAGCCTCCTGAGTGGCCAGGATTACAGGCGTGAGCCACCTGCACCCAGCTGGGTTTTCTGTTTCTGGGTGAAAAATGGCCTTAGGGCTTTGGTGGGTACCGCCCTGAGTCTGCAGATTGCCTTTGGCAGAACGGCCAATTCCCATGGGCCTGGCGGTCTGCCATCCATGGTGTCCGTTGCAACTTCTTTCTCCAAGGTTTTAGAGTTTTCATTGATTAATGCCTAGGTATTTTATTGTTTTTGAGGCGATTGCCAATTGAATTATTGTCCTGATTCCTTTCTCAGCCTGTTCATTGTTGATATACAGAAAAGCTACCGATTTGGGGGTATTGACTGTATAGCCTGCTATGGTCGCGAAGGTGTTATCATTGTGGGGGAGGGGTGGGGCTCCTCCGGGCCACAGGTGAGCCCCAGAGCTCCCGGCTGGACCTGGCTGCCCTCTGGCTCCCTGCTTCCTGACCTCCCTCCGCGCTCCTCCCCAGGCCTCCCAGCACCTGTCCTCCATCCTGCCGGAAGGCACCGGAAGGCAGCGCTGCCCCTTCTGCCAGACCGAATGGCCCTGTCCCAGTGGCTCGGCTCCGGTGGCGTCACCACACTGCCCGAGTCCAGAAGAACAACTTCAACTCCCTCTGCCAATGGGGCTCCACCCCGCCCGCCGGGCTCCCCCAGAGCCTCATGCCACGCAGCAGGGGACAGTCCAGCCCCGGGGGCTTCCCAGGCCTGGTGACACGCTGGCATGGCCAGAGTTCAGGAGGGCCCGGCCAGCCCATGATGACTTTATTATGGTATAAGAACACGAAATAGAGATGTGCAGAGGGCGGGCGGGCGCAGGAGCCCTGGCCGTCCCCTCCCCCCAGGAGCCAGGAAGCTCCTTCCCGCACTCACGCCATCACTGAGGCCACCAAAACGGCCTTGTGTTCACCTGTGGCTGCCACCTCTCCACGGTCACACCCACAGTCACATCCCCAAGTGACCTCCTAAACCACAGGGCGCCTGTCCACTGGCCGGGGCTCAGCAAGCAGACTCTCCTCCTGCAGGTGGCGGGGGGGGGGGGGGGGGAACCATCTCTGGCGCCTGGCAGCTCCGGGAAGATGTGCGTGCTCATGCTTGGACCTTTGCACACAGAGACATTTCCAGGAATCGTGTCGCCTGCCTTGGAGATGGTGACTCCCAGCGGGTGCACAGCTCTCCGGGCGCGGGAGGGAGGAGGCCGCAGGAGCGCCCGCCCAGCAGCCCAGCCGGCTGGGTGCCTGGCCAGCTCCCCAGCAGCAGAGGCTGAGGATGAGCCCGCCGCCGGGACGTGCCCGCCGCCCGGCCAGGCAGGAGCAAGCCACGCGGGCTGGCCGGACCTGCAGGGCGGGATGGGGCCGGCCGAAGGCCATCCCTCCCGGGGACAGCAGCTTCCTCCCATCGGGAGCCTCTAGGGCACGCTGCCTTGTGCAGGGACTGTGGGAGTGTGGTCGTGAGGACAGGCAGGCGTTCCTCCAGGAAGACTCCGCCAACGTTTGGCTGATACGAATTGTGCCGGGAGCGGAGCCCCCAGCCACATGAACACCTTCATGTTTCTGAGCATGCAGGACTCCAGCTCCTGCCTGACAGCCACACCGAGGGCAGCCAGGCCCCAGAGAGCCCACACCGCCTCGGGGTCTCTTCACTGCAGCCCAAGACAGCAGCCCTGTGTGTGCATGTGTGTGTGTGTGTGTGTGTGTGTGTGTGTGTGTGTGTGTGTGTGTGTGTGTGTGTGTGTGCGCGCGCGCTAGTCCTTGGGTATGGACTCAGGGCCTAGTGCTGGCTCTGAGTGTTACTGCACAATACTAGCGCGCTATCACTTGAGACAGCTCCACTTCCAGCATTTTTGCTGGTTAATTGGAGGTAAGAGGCTGGCAGACTTTCCTGCTCAGGCTGGCTTTGAACAGCAACCCTCAGATCTCAGCCTCCTGAGTAGCTAGGGTGGCAGGTGCCAGCCACCAGCACTTACCTCATCCATTTTTAAGTGTCCAGCAAGGGAGGGATGGCCCCAGGCAGAGACGTGGTCCCTGTCCCCCGACGCGCACACCCAGTGCTCGCAGCCCTACTCTGCGGCTAGGGGTGGGCTGGAAGAGCAGCTGGCCTTCTGGATGTTCAGCGGCCCACCATGGCTAATGTTCTAATCAGGTGGCCCCGGCAGAGAAGAGGGGCGGGGGAGACTGCTCCTACCACACCGGAGCCTGGCTTCCCAGGAGAGAGAGATGGGCTGGTGTGGAAACCCTACAAAAATCCTCTGCAACTGAACACACACTGCACAGGTCCCCACGTTGTGTGCCCCCCCCAAGGAACCGGGCTGACACTGAGCAGGAGCATTATGCCCATCACCTGATTTGTGAAAGTGGAACCTCTTTGCACAACTACTTAATAATAATTTTTAAAAAAAGAAAAATTCCTAGAAATTCACGCCTGGCTTCAGGCAGTACCAGGCCTGGCCACTGGGTGGCACTCACACCCGGCCGAGCCCATTCACAGAGGCTGGGGGACAGACCCTGTTTAAAGATGTATTTAAATTCAAAGACAAAACCAGTTCAACCTGTTTTTCCTTTAATAGCACTCGGATTGCTCTGGTATGGCTTTCACTTCAGTGGTTGAAAATTTAAAGTCAGAACTGAGATGTGTCTTAACTGTGAATACAGAGTTTTTGGAAGCTCAGTACAACAATCAAACCAACAAAAGCAGATTACTCACCCAAACATTTTGATGTTGATTCGCATGGATTGGCAGTGTGCTGACCTCCCTGGAGCGGGCCGAGCTTATTGAAATTGCTTTCCTTTGCTTCTACTTTGTGCCAGTACTGGGGCTTGAACCCAGCACCCCCTGGCTCTTGCTCAGCTCTCTTCCCTGAAGGCTGAAGGCTGGTAAGGCAGCTGCTCTGCCATTCCAGCCACAACTCCATTTCTGCTCTTTAGTGGTCAACTGGAGAAAAGAGTCTCGTGGACTTTCCTGCCTGAGCTGGCTTTGAACCACGAGCCCCAGATCTCAGCCTCCTGAATGGCTTGGAGTGGACCACCAGGGTCTGGCTGTGCTTGTATCCTCACTGTGGTGCTTTGTTACAGGTGTGCAGATCTAGTTCACCTGGCACCCCAAGCCTTTACCGCCCTTCCACCTGTTAGAAGCAAGCAGGGCAGCCAGAGATCAGCCAGAGCCACAAAGAAGAAAAACCCAGGCGCAGGGAGGGGAGGGGAGGGGTTTCTGTCAGCTGGAGTGGCCTCTTAGCAATTCCCTCCCCATTTTGTCTTAACAATAACCATCTTAGGTCCTCAGCCCTTCCCCCACAATCAGGTGACCAGACAGACCTGACCTAACTGTTAACTCCCACCCCCATAGCCTCCAGCCGCAGCAGCCCAAAGCCTTCACCAGACCTCAGGGCAACTGTTGTAAATAGTAAATCCACCCTTCCACCCGAGCCCCCAGCCCTATAAAGATATTCTCTTTGCAAGACCAGGGTTGCTCACATGGCTGGAGAGGCACAGTGTCTTAGTGCGGCGCAACACACTTCATTGTCCCTCCATTTGGTGTCCCCGGGACTCGGACTGCCGAGCCTTCTGTGATTCCTGCTTTTGCATACAACATCATTTACTCAGAGGGATCCAGAGAAAGCCACATGGAAGCCTCAAGACGGCGTGGGAGCGGGGACAGGCTCGGGGCTGTAGTCTCAGCCACATGGGCGGCCGAAGTGGGAGGATCAGATCCCCGGAGATCGAGGCCCAGAACACCGGCCTGGGTGACACAGCAAGGCCTTACTCCAAAATAAATGAGCAAATGGACGAGTATAAGTGAAACCAGTGGAGAAGTAGGAACCAAGAAGAAGACACAGACAGATTTCCATCTTCCATCTCCTGAGAAGGCCATATTCTTTCAGGAGCATTGCTGGTAAGGCCGGAAAGACCGGTAGCTTCAGGCAACGGGCCGAGCGCGCCCCCGCCCCCTTCCCCCAGCCAGCAGCTTGAGTCTGTTCAGTGTTGTGCACCTGAGTGACCTGAGTGCTAACCACTCCTGGGGATGTCAAGGAGGGGGCGCTGTCACTGCACGCCAGCAGCCAGGTGCTCTTGGCTGAAGATCGCGCGGAGGTCAAGCTCAGTCAACCGCGTGGAGGACAAGCTGCAACTACAGTCCACTGCACACACTCTGGAACAGTGTGGTTGGGCTGGGAATCGCCCAGGAGATCCCAGAAGCATACCCCGGGTGTGTCTGTGTCTGGCGTTAGTTATGAGCCTTAATGCAATAGTGGGAGTGCTGGGGGGGCCCGCCCCTCCCTGTGCACCCCCCCGGGCCCCCCCTCCCCGCTTCCTGGCCGTGGTTGGTGCCCACTGCTCTCCTTCCCCTGCACAAGAGGGCGGACACCTCTGCAGCTGACTGACCCACGGCGTGGGAACCAGAGGAGGCCATTGCTGTGATAGGCCCGCCCCAGGCCTTCATCATCGGGCTCGGTGTGCGCAGGGGATGGAGATGGGAGGTGCGGGCTGGAGCCCAGCGTGCAGGGGGGAGGGCTGTATGGCATGATTCTGGCGGGCACTCAGAAGACCCCTGAGTGCTCCAGGCATATGGCAGTAACGATGCAGCTGACGGACTTAAAGAGCAGAGGGGAAGGTAAAAGCCAAGAGGGCCGGCGGCCTGGCTCAACTGTACTTGGCCCTCGGGCCGGCGCCTGGGCCGCTGTCAGCGTCAGCCTCGGAGGGCTATAGTCTGGCTCGGGACTGAGTGTCGGGAGTGCGGCTCTCATGGAGCATTTCCTCTGTAGGTTCCAGGCCGCCCCCCAGGTCTGGTTACACAACTGCCCACAAGGCCCGGCCCTGGGCTGGTGCCCTGGGGAAGCAGACCTGCAACCCCACGAGTGTCACCGCTGCCACAGCTCCAGACGGTCATCTGGCTCTCACAGCTCGTGAGGCGGGAGGCCTCGGGGCCCTCCCTGCAGGCGCAGTCTCCAGCCTCCATCCTCAGGCTGGGATGCACCATGGCCATGCGTGTGTGTGACAGGGCTGTGTGGAAATGCAGGCATGTGTGTGACAGAGGGATGTGTATAGAAATGCAGACATGCATGTATGACAGATATGTGTAGAAATGCAGACGTGCATGTGTGACAGAGGGTTGTGTGTGGAAATGCACAAACATGCATGTTGTGACAGAGGTGTGTGTGGAAATGCAGACATGCGTGTGTGACAGGGGTGTAGAAATGCAGGCATGCATGTGTGTGAAAGGGTGTGTGGAAATGCACAGGCATGCATGTGTGTGACAGGTGTGTGTGGAAATGCAGACATGCATGTATGTGTCAGAGGGGCATGTGTAGAAATGCAGACATGCATTGTGTGACAGGGGTGTGTGTGGAAATGTACAGACATGCATATGTGTGACAGGGATATGTGGAAATGCACAGACATGCATGTGTATGACAGGGATGTGTGCGGAAATGCAGACATGCATGTGATGGGTAGAAAGAGAAAGACGCACATATGCGAACGTGTCAGAGATGTGCACAGTGGAGGTGGTGTGGAGGGCAGACATGCTTGTGCATAACGAAGGTGCACAGATGCATAAACGAGCGTGCATGAAGCTGTGGCGATGCACAGAAGCCCATGCGCATAATGGAGCATCTCTGGGCCGGCCTGACCCAAGCTGGCTTTAATTACAGCATCCCCATAGCAACCTGGTCACCATGGTAACTAGTCATGACTGATCCTCATCACTATAGTACCTCAGAGCAGGAAGGGACTGGAGACCATGGGGCACCACACAGTTCACGGGGAGCCTGACCCTGGCAGGTGGTGCACTCACGGTAATTCATGACCATCACGGCTGCTGAGCTGGTAACGGTGGCTGCCACTGCCTGAGTACGTACCTGCAGGTGCGTCTGTGTGGGCAGCTGAATACGTACCTGCAGACACATCTGTGTGTGCAATTGAATACGTACCTGCAGACATGTCTGTGTGTGCAGTTGAATACACCCCTGCAAATGCATCTGTGTGTGCAGTTGAATACACACCTGCAGACGTGTCTGTGTGTGCAGTTGAATACACCCCTGCAAATGCGTCTGTGTGTGCAGTTGAATACACACCTGCAGACGTGTCTGTGTGTGCAGTTGAATACACCCCTGCAAATGCGTCTGTGTGTGCAGTTGAATACACACCTGCAGACGCGTCTATATGCACAGTGGCTGCTGGAATGCCCCATACTCGTGTTAGGGATGAGAAAATCACTGCAGCCAGCCTAGATCACTGCCAGGAGGTGGAGGTCTCTGACCTGGCCCAGCTGGGGCCGAAGGGGCTGGGAGCCAGGCCTTTGCTGCCAAGCACCTGGACTGAGGGCCCAGCGAGCCACAGCCCTGTGTTTTGGCCCAGCCCTTGCACACGTGGCCATCTAGCTCCGCTTCCCTCTCCAGGCAGCCCAGGGTTGGCCCCTTTGGCTGGCTGGGGACTCAGCCCCCACATCAGCTCTGCGCCCTCCCATGCCTGCGTCCCGGTGTGCTCAGTGCCCCGCGGCTCCCGCTGGAGATGCACAGCAGTCTAGTCTCCAGGTGGGTGCAACACCAAGCTGAGGTGCTCACACCCGGGGCTCAGCCCCCCCCCGCCTCAGCCCCCCCGCCTCAGCCCCCCCGCCTCAGCACCCCCCCGCCTCAGCACCCCCGCCTCAGCACCCCCCCGCCTCAGCCCCCCCGCCTCAGCACCCCCCCGCCTCAGCCCCCCCGCCTCAGCACCCCCCCGCCTCAGCCCCCCCGCCTCAGCCCCTCCCCCCGCCTCAGCCCCCCCGCCTCAGCCCCTCCCCCCGCCTCAGCCCCCCCGCCTCAGCACCCCCGCCTCAGCACCCCCCCGCCTCAGCCCCCCCGCCTCAGCACCCCCCCGCCTCAGCCCCCCCGCCTCAGCACCCCCCCGCCTCAGCCCCCCCGCCTCAGCCCCTCCCCCCGCCTCAGCCCCCCCGCCTCAGCCCCCCCGCCTCAGCCCCCCCGCCTCAGCCCCCCCGCCTCAGCCCCCCCGCCTCAGCCCCCCCCACCTCAGCCCCCCCCGCCTCAGCCCCCCCCGCCTCAGCCCCCCCCGCCTCAGCCCCCCCCGCCTCAGCCCCCCCCGACTCAGCCCCCCCGCCTCAGCCCCCCCGGCCTCAGCCCCCCCGGCCTCAGCCCCCCCCCGGCCTCAGCCCCCCCCCGCCTCAGCCCCCCCGCCTCAGCCCCCCCGCCTCAGCCCCCCCCGCCTCAGCCCCCCCGCCTCAGCCCCCCCCGCCTCAGCCCCCCCCGCCTCAGCCCCCCCCACCTCAGCCCCCCCCACCTCAGCCCCCCCGCCTCAGCCCCCCCGCCTCAGCCCCTCCCCCCCGCCTCAGCCCCCCCACCTCAGCCCCCCCGCCTCAGCCCCCCCCGCCTCAGCCCCCCCCGCCTCAGCCCCCCCCACCTCAGCCCCCCCCACCTCAGCCCCCCCACCTCAGCCCCCCCGCCTCAGCCCCCCCACCTCAGCCCCCCCGCATCAGCCCCCCACCTCAGCCCCTCCCCCCCCGCCTCAGCCCCCCCCCTCAGCCCCCCCCACCTCAGCCCCCCCGCCTCAGCCCCCCCGCCTCAGCCCCCCCGCCTCAGCCCCCCCCACCTCAGCCCCCCCACCTCAGCCCCCCCACCTCAGCCCCCCCACCTCAGCCCCCCCGCATCAGCCCCCCACCTCAGCCCCTCCCCCCCCGCCTCAGCCCCCCCCCTCAGCCCCCCCCACCTCAGCCCCCCCGCCTCAGCCCCCCCCGCCTCAGCCCCCCCCGCCTCAGCCCCCCCCACCTCAGCCCCCCCACCTCAGCACCCCCGCCTCAGCACCCCCCCACCTCAGCCCCCCCGCATCAGCCCCCCACCTCAGCCCCTCCCCCCCCGCCTCAGCCCCCCCCCTCAGCCCCCCCCACCTCAGCCCCCCCGCCTCAGCCCCCCCCGCCTCAGCCCCCCCCGCCTCAGCCCCCCCCACCTCAGCCCCTCCCCCCCCACCTCAGCCCCCCCGCCTCAGCCCCCCCCACCTCAGCCCCCCCACCTCAGCCCCCCCGCATCAGCCCCCCGCCTCAGCCCCCCCCTCAGCCCCCCCCGCCTCAGCCCCCCCCCTCAGCCCCCCCCGCCTCAGCCCCCCCGCCTCAGCCCCCCCCACCTCAGCCCCCCCACCTCAGCCCCCCCACCTCAGCCCCCCCGCCTCAGCCCCCCCGCCTCAGCCCCCCGCCTCAGCCCCCCCCCTCAGCCCCCCCCACCTCAGCCCCCCCGCCTCAGCCCCCCCGCCTCAGCACCCCCCCGCCTCAGCGCCCCCCCCCGCCTCAGCCCCCCCCCTCAGCCCCCCCCACCTCAGCCCCCCCGCCTCAGCCCCCCCCGCCTCAGCCCCCCCCCTCAGCCCCCCCCACCTCAGCCCCCCCGCCTCAGCCCCCCCCGCCTCAGCCCCCCCCACCTCAGCCCCCCCGCCTCAGCCCCCCCGCCTCAGCCCCCCCGCCTCAGCCCCCCCCGCCTCAGCCCCCCCCCGCCTCAGCGCCCCCCCCCCCCCCCCCCCCCCCCCGCCTCCAGCCCATCTGTGGGTGGATCACAGCTTTGTGTCTGCAGGCAGGGGCCTCACCTGCTCCCGGTGCCCCAGGGTGTGTGCACACACCCGGCCCCACACGAGGGCACACCGTTACCTCCTAGCACGCCCACGCAGGCGCGTGCAGGGCACACAGCGTCTGCACCTCCGTGGGTGTGGGCTGCTGCCCCGCCCCCACGCTCTGATGCTGCGTGGACTGGTCAGGGCCGTGGGCCGCGTCCCTGCCCCTCCAGCTGCTCACGGGGAGGACTCACAAGATGGATGAGGAGCAGGGAGGAGGCTGGTGGAGGCAGGATGGAGGCCGGGCCTCATCCTCACCTGTCACAGGGTGCTGGGTTCGGGTTCGGCTCTGGATGCGGAGAGACTGGCAAGAAGGAGAAAGCCGGCCCTGACACCCCTGGCACAGACTTGTTCTTTCTCTTGGGGTGACAGGCCAATGAACCTCCCTGTCCCCAGGGTCCCCCTCGAGTCCCGGGGCCACAAAGACTCTGTGGGCGCATTCCGAGATGCTTTCGTCGAAACCCACCCACACCCCTGCAGGAGCAGGAGCAGGTGCAGGTGCAGGGTACTGTGCGCCGAGGAACGGGGCCTCATCTGAAGACAGGGCCTCCGCGGAGGCTGGCCCTGGTCCCAGTGGACCGGTGTCCTTGTACAAAGACAGCCGGGTGAAGACAGGGCGGCTTGGGGACGTCGCCACGCAGCAGTGACCGGGCAGCCTCCGCCAGCACCCCGCCCTGCGGCCTCAGCCTCCGGGCTGTGAGAGGCTGGGCAGCCCCAGCACCCCGCCCTGCGGCCTCGGGGCTGTGAGAGGAGGCGTTTCTGTGGTTTACACGGCTCGGCTCCGTGTGTGGTTTGCTGCTGCGGTACACTGGAATAGTTGGGCGTCCACCACCAAGAACAGCCCTGCCTTGGCAGTCCATCCTGCCCTCACACCAGTGTCCAGCTGCCCCTCACACCAGCGTCCACCTGCCCCTCACACTACCTGCCCCTCACACCACCCGCCCCTCACCCCTCACACCACCCGCCCCTCACACCACACACCACCTGCCCCTCACACCACACACCCCTCACACCACACACCCCTCACACCACACACCACCTGCCCCTCACACCACCTGCCCTCACACCACCCACCCCTCACACCAGTGTCCTGCCCTCACACCAGCGTCCTGCCCTCACACCACTGTCCTGCCCTCACACCAGTGTCCTGCCCTTACACTGCCCGCCACCTGCCCCTCACACCCCCCCACCTGCCCACCCACCACCCGCCCTCACACCCCCCCACCTGCCCCTCACACCACATACCACCTGCCCCTCACACTACCTGCCCTCACACCACCCGCCCCTCACACCTCACACCACCTGCCCCTCACACCACCTGCCCTCACACCACCCACCCCTCACACCACACACCCCTCACACCACACACCACCTGCCCTCACACCACCCACCCCTCACACCAGTGTCCTGCCCTCACACCAGCGTCCTGCCCTCACACCACTGTCCTGCCCTCACACCAGTGTCCTGCCCTCACACCAGTGTCCTGCCCTTACACTGCCCGCCACCTGCCCCTCACACCCCCCCCACCTGCCCTCACACCACCCACCACCCGCCCTCACACCCCCCTCACCTGCCCCTCACACCACACTACCTGCCCCTCACACTACCTGCCCTCACACCACCCGCCCCTCACACCACACACCCCTCACACCACCCACCCCTCACACCACACACCACCTGCCCCTCACACCACCTGCCCTCACACCACCCACCCCTCACACCAGCGTCCTGCCCTTAGACCAGTGTCCTGCCCTCACACCAGTGTCCTGCCCTTACACCAGTGTCCTGCCCTTACATTGCCCGCCACCTGCCCCTCACACCCCCCATCACCTTCCCTCACACCCCCCACCACCTGCCCCTCACACTACCTGCCCTCACACCACCCGCCCCTTACCCCTCACACCATCCCCCCCTCACACCACACACCACCACCGCCCCTCACACCCCCCACCACCCGCCCCCACCAACCATGCTGCATCTCCCAGCCCTGGAATCACAGCCCACGGAGGAGCCTGCAAAAACTCACCACATCTCCCGACAGACCAGAGGAGACAACTCGAAGACACCGCTCACCCCCGCCGTCAAACGGCTGCCCAACCTCCAGGAGAGAAAACAAGGCCCGAGTGTGTGTCATTTCCTGACTGGAAACCCCCAGGGGCAGGGCGGTGGTGGCTCCCGCCTGTCGTCCCAGCTACTCAGGAAGCTGATCTGAGGGTCGCAGTTCAAAGCCGGCCCAGGCAGGAAAGTCCGTGAAACTCTTATCTCCAAATAACCACCAGAAAGCAGGAAGTGGCGCTGTGACTCCAGTGGTAGAGCGCTCGCCTTGAGCTGAAGAGCTGAGGGACAGCGCCCAGGCCCAGAGTTCAGGCCCTGAGACCAGAAAAAAAAAGTGGGGTGGGGGGGACCCCAGGGCTGGAGATCAGGGAGGTCCTGAGAGTTGTTCCTGCAAACGTGGGCGCAGCTCTGGCTTCTGGGGCTCCGCGAAGAAGCAGCTACAGCTTCCCGGGCATCACCCACAGCTCTTCCTCCAGGTCGAGTCACAGGACTAACCCACGCAGCGGTGCTCCACAGGACTAACCCACACAGTGCTCACAGGACTAACCCACACAGTGCTCCACAGGACTAACCCACACAGTGCTCCACAGGACTAACCCACACAGTGCTCACAGGACTAACCCACACAGTGCTCCACAGGACTAACCCACACAGTGCTCCACAGGACTAACACACACAGGAGTGCTCCACAGGACTAACCCACACGGTGCTCCACAGGACTAACCCACACAGTGCTCCACAGGACTAACCCACACAGTGCTCCACAGGACTAACCCACACAGCGGTGCTCCACAGGACTAACCCACACAGTGCTCACAGGACTAACCCACACAGTGCTCACAGGACTAACCCACACAGTGCTCCACAGGACTAACCCACACAGCGGTGCTCCACAGGACTAACCCACACAGTGCTCACAGGACTAACCCACACAGGAGTGCTCCACAGGACTAACACACACAGTGCTCCACAGGACTAACCCACACAGCGGCGCTCCACAGGACTAACACACACAGCGGTGCTCCACAGGACTAACCCACGCAGCGGTGCTCCACAGGACTAACCCACACAGTGCTCCACAGGACTAACACACACAGCGATGCTCCACAGGACTAACCCACACAGTGCTCCACAGGACTAACCCACACAGTGCTCCACAGGACTAACCCACGCAGCGGTGCTCCACAGGACTAACCCACACAGTGCTCCACAGGACTAACCCACACAGTGCTCCACAGGACTAACCCACGCAGCGGTGCTCCACAGGACTAACCCACACAGGAGTGCTCCACAGGACTAACCCACACAGCGGTGCTCCACAGGACTAACCCACACAGGAGTGCTCCACAGGACTAACCCACACAGTGCTCCACAGGACTAACCCACACAGCAGTGCTCCACAGGACTAACCCACACAGGAGTGCTCCACAGGACTAACCCACACAGTGCTCCACAGGACTAACCCACACAGTGCTCCACAGGACTAACCCACACAGCGGCGCTCCACAGGACTAACACACACAGTGCTCCACAGGACTAACCCACACAGCGGTGCTCCACAGGACTAACCCACACAGGAGTGCTCCACAGGACTAACCCACACAGGAGTGCTCCACAGGACTAACCCACACAGCGGCGCTCCACAGGACTAACACACACAGTGCTCCACAGGACTAACCCACACAGTGCTCCACAGGACTAACCCACACAGTGCTCCACAGGACTAACCCACACAATGCTCCACAGGACTAACACACACAGTGCTCCACAGGACTAACCCACACAGGAGTGCTCCACAGGACTAACCCACACAGTGCTCCACAGGACTAACACACACAGTGCTCCACAGGACTAACCCACACAGCGGTGCTCCACAGGACTAACCCACACAGTGCTCCACAGGACTAACCCACGCAGCGGTGCTCCACAGGTCGGAGCCTTGCTGACTTCAAGAGCCCGAGCACAGCCATGCCGACCGGCCGGGGTCTCCCTGCCTGGGGTCTCCCTGCCCGGGGTCTCCCCACCTCTGCCCGGGGTTCCCCCCCCCCGCCCAGTGCTGTCCTCCTGGGGAACCGCCCCGGGACCCCGAGCTGCCGCTGCATCTCAGGACACTCAGAGTTCGGGAGATGGGTCACCTCAGGAAGTTGACCCTTTTAGGGTAGCAGCCCCACTGATTTACCCAGCATTCCTGGGGCGCCAGCCCTCATCTTGGGTCCCCCAGGAAGTGGCAGGCTGACCACCTCCCCAGGAGCCTGCTAGCCACCCCTCGGTTCCCCTCCTCCCGGGCAGGGGGAGAGGCGGGCAGGGCGGCCGGGGTCTGGAGGCGCTCAGCTCTCTCCCGCTCCTGTGCCTGGGGGCCGGGGGGCTGCCCTCCAGGCCCAGACTCCCCAAGCTCCCTGCCCCATCCCTGGGGGGGCATCCTCCCAGCCCCAGCCCTGCCCTCCCAGGCCCCGGGCACCTATGCCCTGGCCCAGCAGGAGGAGCCCCCAGACAGGCGGGTTTAGGACGTGGCTCTGGGCTGCACGGGGCTGGGGGCCGGGAAGGGGGTCCCAGGCGCAAACCCGGGGAGGCCGCGGGAAGCCAGCCCCACTCCTGACCTCCTCAGGAGCTGGGCTCTGAGAATCGTTTGCATCCCTCGTCTGTGCTTTGTGCTCAGAGACAACACATCCACGCGCATGTTCCTTGCTTGCCTGGCACTGGTAGTTCACACCCATCATCCTAGCTACTCGGGAGGCTGAGATCTGAGGATCGCAGTTCAAAGCCAGCTCAGGCAGGAAAGTCCAAGAGACCCTTGTCTCCAATGAACCACCAAAGAGCTGGAAGTGCGGCTGTGGCTCAAAGCGGTAGAGCACCAGCCTTGAGCACAAAAGCTCAGGGACGGCGCCCAGGCCCTGCCTTGGGGGTGCGATGGGGGGAGGGGGGAGGCTGGTGCGAGGATCTGTGATGAATCTGCTCCAGACCGAGACAAGGCAAGTGTGAAGGCCTGAGGAGCCCAGGAGAGTGCACAGGACAGACCAGGGAGGGGCAGGGAGGAGGGCGGAGAAGGGAGGGAGGGGAAGGGGGAAGGGCAGCGAGGACGTGACCGGCAAGGCTGGCCAGCTGGAGCGGGGCTGTCCCCGTGCACCATCACAAACCTGGACAGAGAATGGCTGCCAACAGGAAGTGCAGGGGTGTGGTCACGTGACTGCTGATTGGCTTGCGGACTGCAGGTCATCTCAGATTTGTTGTCCTTCCCACAAAGATTTCCCAACAAGTAAAAGCAGGCTGGCTCCAAGTGTGGGAAGCAGGGAGGGTGTCTCACCAGTGAGGGTCTGGACGCCAGGGACAGATCTCCCGCGCTGGAGCCGCTTCCTAGCTGTGTGACCACACACCGGTATCTCAGCCTCTCACTCCATCTGCAAACACAGATAGCAGTAGTACCAGGATCATAGTATTAGCTGAGGATCAAGTGAGTCAATATTTGTGAGGGGTTTAAACAGTGCCAGAAAAGTAGAAACGCAGAAGGTCAGGTGGTGGTTACACGAGACACAGTGCATTCGTTTTCTGTGCAGAGCCTGGTCCCAGTTCTTCCCTACCCCAGGACTTTTGCACATCCCTGGAAGTTACAGAGGACCCCCAAGAGCATTGTCTCCTGCCTTACCATACTCAGAATTCCAGCGAGAGACTCCCCACCATGGTCAGTTACCAAAACAGAGTGAGCATTTAAAACCCTCGTGGGCTGCACTTCACAACAACAAGCCTTATGGATTTCTGCATAAATGGTTGATGCCACATCATACTATGTTCCAAAACACTAATAAATTCCCTGAGAGTTGGGGGCATTGTTCCACCTGTGCGCACCCCTCCTTCTTCTCTTAGAAGTTGCCGGACTCTTCTGTCTTCTCATGCTCTGTCCGTTGAACGAGTCTTCTGGTTGGAGATCATGGAGAAAGACTTGTGAACTGAGAAGGAGGGTCCAGGGGTGGGGTCGGGCGGGGCCTGGGGCCGCTCTGGATGCACGGTTTGGAAGGTGCTGGCTGAGTCCAGGCTGTGGGGTACCGGGGCTGCCCTGCCCCCTCAGCGGGCTGTAGGGTTTGTGGGTGAGTGTGTTCGGGAGCAGGGTGGGGGCATGGCTGGGAGAGGGGCCGCCGGAGTCCCGGCATCAAGGGGCACGGGCCCTTGGTGTCCCGGGAACGAGCCAGAACACAGTGTGTGCCGCCAGCTGAGCTCCGCCCTGACCCCCCGGGGCCCCAACATCTGGGAAACTGGAGGAGCCGGCACGGGTGTGGGCCGGCCGGTCTCCTTCACCCAGTGACCCCGCCCGCCTCCAGGGAGAGGGTGGCTCCCGGCCGGCCGGCAGGCTCCTGGCCTTCCCGGAGCCTGGCTCCCATCTCCCCCTGGGGCCCTCGGTGGGACACGCAGCCCCCCATTGAGCTGCGGTCCCTCGTGGCTTGAACCACAGCTCCACTCTGGCTTTTGCGGGGAGAATGGAGATAAGAATCTTGTAGACATTCCGGGCTGTCTTCAAGCCATGATACCCAGACTTCAGCCTCCTGAGTAGCAAGGATTACAGGCATGAGCCACAGTGCCCAGCCATCCAATTATTTAAAAAACATTTTTCCCCCTGATACTGAGGTTTAAATTCAGGGCCTTGTACTCTTTTTTTTTTTTTCCTCAGTCCCGGGGCTTGAACTCAGGGCCTGGGTGCTGTCCCTGAGCTTCTTTTGCTCAAGGCCAGCACTCTACCACAGCGCTACTTCCAGTATGTGGTACTGAGGGACAGAGCCCAGAGCTCCGTGCGGGTTAGGCAAGCACAGGGCCACTAAGCCACCTTCCCAGCCCTGGGCCTTGTATTCTTTCTCAGCTTTTTCCCTAGCTCAGGTTGATATTCTAATCACTAGAGCCCTGCCTCTTCTTTGCGATGTTTGCTGATTAATTAGAGATAAGAGTCTGGAGGATTTATCTGCCTGATTCAAATCTCTGATTCAAATCTCTGCTCTCAGATCCCAGAATTCTGAGCAGCCAGGATTCCAGGCTTGAGCCACAGAATCCAGCAGAGCCATCCAATCCCTTCAAAATTTTCCTCTGAATGTGCTTCAAGCAAAAAGGGGCTGGATCACGCCTAGGAATTTATCTTTTCTTCAGACTTGAAGCTTGAACTCAAGGCCTGGCCACTGTCCCTGAGCAATTCTGTCCAACCTAGTGCTCTGCCCCTTTGAGCCACAGCTTTTTGGTGGTTCATTGGAGACAAGAGTCTCACAGACTTTCCTGCCTGGGCTGGCTTTGAACTGAGATCCTCAGATCTCAGCCTCTTGAGTAGCTAGGATTACAGGTGTGAGCCACTGGCGCCCGGCCTAAGTAACTTTCTAAATCAGTGCAAGCTCTTCCTTTTAGTCTGTCCAAAGCAGATAGTAATGTCTGGCTTTTAGTCTGTCCAAAGCAGACAGTAATGTCTGGCTTTGCCGCCCACAAACCTTAGGGCCCTCACCATGTTGTTTTCCTGTCGGCACCATCCAGATGGGTGTCTCAAGCCTGTGACCGTGGCTATGTGGAGGTGGAGACTGAGGAGAGCCTGGTTCAAGGCCAGCCTGGGTCTAAAAGTTTGTGAGGCCTCCCTGCCTTCTCAGCTGAGGGCTGGGAGCTGTGGGGAGCACCCAGCATCCGCCTCGGGGAAGCAAAGGCCAGTGCTGGTGTAGATCAAGATCCCAACTTGAAAAGAACCGAGGCTCTTCGTGGGTTGGAGCATTGCTCGGGTGGTAGAGCCCCTAAGCAGCAAGGTGGAGTTCAGTCCCGGAATCACAGGAGACAGTGACAGACAGTGACACCAGCCCTGGCTGCCAGCGGGTCTCCCAACAGGACCTCAAGGCCCAAAGAGGAGAAACAAAGAATGCATTCGCCCCAGGCCAGGGCTGGTCCCCTCCCTCCCTCCGGGCCCCGTTCTCTTCTCAAGCTTAGCCCCAAAGTTCCCAGCAGACAGCGCGGCTTTACTTGCTCAGAGGCAAGCATCCACAGCTCCAGCGCCCCGTGGGTGTTTCGGTGGGGGTTTCCCGGCATTCGGGTGCGCGCGCGTGTGTGTGTGTGTGTGTGTGTGTGTGTGTGTGTGTCTGCAGCAGCCACGCTCTCCACAGCCGGGCCTGGTTCACCTGGCCAGGTCAGCGGGGCGGGGCAGAAGATGGGCCCCAGGGGAAGGTTCTGGAAAGCCGTCTGATGGAGAGGTGCCAAGGATCCCTGTGTCCCCAGACCCCAGTTAAAGGGGCAGCACTACTGTCCCGGGACCTGGGGGCGTGGCATTCCTTGGGGTTCAAGTGTGGTCCCTGCCCATCCTCCCGGGTTCTGGCTGCACTCTGCACCCGCTGCTCCCAGAGGTGAGGGCTGCACAGAGCCCTCCTCAGGCCTCTCCCTCCTCTTATCTATCCAGTCCCTTCTTCCCAAGAGCGGCCTTCCCAGACGGGCCACCGAAGCAGCTGAAGGGCTGACCCTGCATCTCAGGGGGCTGGGTCTGGCCTAGGAGTGGCCTGGAGGGGGGGTCGCAGTAAATCTTCTTAATTACCCGCTTTCACGTCCCGTTCCCCCCCCCCCCCGCCCCCGTGCACGCATATCAGGTCCGGGTAATTAGTATTTCCAGTTCCTGCTTTGCTTCAGCCCTCACTGCAATTATCAATGGGAGGGAAGACTGGCCGGGGGCTCCCCTGCACAGCAAATTGGCGTGGGCTGGGCTGGGCTGGGCGCAAGGCTGGGTGCATCCTAGCCAGGAAGGGCAGAGGCCACGCTCAGGCGCTGACCTGCCAGAATAATCCCACCCCACCGCCTCCCAGACAGCACCCTGTGCCCGCTACCACTCCAGCCCCCAGCTCTACCGCAGACCCACTGTGGACGGCCAAGGATGCCGGCTGGGAGGACGTGGTGCTGGGGTGCCACATCTTAAATGGGTGGGTGGGTCACGTGGGAGGAGACGGGAGGCCCAGCAGAGCCTCGCTTCTCCCGAGAAGCCAGGCTCCCAACAGTACTGAACGCTTCCTCTGCCCCAGCAACAGTACACAGAAGGCTGGGAAGGTGGCTCATGGTAGAGTGCTCGCCTAGCATGCATGAAGCCCTGGGTTCAATTCCTCAGCACCACATACACAGAGAAGGCCCGAAATAGCACTGTGGCTCAAGTGGTAGAGTGTTAGCCTTGAGCAAAAAGAAGCTCAGGGACAGTGCCCAGGCCCTGAGTTCAAGCCATGGGACTAGCAAAAAAAAATAAAATAAAATACACAGAAGACAGTTTCTGAACTGCAGTCCACGTGCCGCGGTGAGGGCAAGCCCGAGGGTTAAGTTCAAGGTCGGCGGGCGGTTTTCTTGTCTGTTGTCGGGGGTGTGAGGTCAGGCTCTGGGTCTGAGATCCTTTGTGTGCGTTTGCTCTGGCATGATGGGGTTGGTTTGTGGGTTTGGTGTTTTGTTTTGTCGTGGCGCGGTGGTGATGTCATTACTCCGAATGCGGTGAGCTGGAACTTGAGTTCCAACACCTTTTGACAAATGTTGGTAAAAGTCAGCCTTTGTGGACCAGCTGGCTGTGCGCATAGATGAACTTGGAGCGTGTGGGAAGTGGTCTTACCTTAATTCATCTTTGCTCCCTCAGCCCAGCCACAGTGCAGCGCTCAGTTCAACTGCTGAATCTGAAGACTTGAGGAAGTTAGTTTTTAAAAAAAAACTAATTTACAACACTAAAACACCTGTGCTGTGCTGGGCCAGCTAAAACACCTGTGCTGTGCTGGGCCGGCATTTTGCAAACTATAAGCATCCACTCTACTCATCATCTGTCTCTCATCACACGTATTTATGGCTGGCTGGATGGCTGGTTAGCTGACTGATAGGTTGGTTGGCTGATCGGTTGATTGTTTTCCTGGCTGTTTGGTTGGGATAGTTTGGATGGTTTGGTTATACTGGTGATTAAACCCAGGGCCTCTACATCTTGTGCTATGTCCTCAGCCATAAGTTTTGGCTTTAGAAGAAATCCACACATGCTGGCTGCTGATAGCTCACGCCTGTCATCCTAGCTACTCAGGAGGCTGAGAACTGAGGATCACAGCTCAAAGCCAGCTCATGCAGGCAAGTCCATGAGACTCTTATCTCCAATAAACTACCAGAAAACAGGAAGTGGCGCTGTGGCTCAAGCAGTAGAGTGCTCACCTTGAGCTGAAGAGTGCAGGGACAGCACCCAGGCCTGGAGTTCAGGCCCCATGACCGTCCAAAAAAAAAAAAAGAAGAAAAAAAGAAAGAAATCCCGACGTAAGAATGGAATCAAGGAATCGGCATCCAGAAGTGTGCGTGTGTGCGTGTGCGTGTGTGTGTGTGTGTGTGTGTGTGTGTGTGCGTGTGCGTGTTACGCGCTGGGCTGCGTCTGCACCCCCACCAGGCCTGAGCAGGACGCAGGGAGCAGAGCTGGCCCTCCCTTTGCTGCCCCTCACCCACCTCTGCTCCCAGAGGCAGTTCTGGGACCTGCCGGGGATTCAAGTATCTTGAGACTCCCAGGGGGCAGGGAGGCTTCTGGAAGGCATCCGGCAGAGCCATGAACACAGTGGCCCAGAGACGTGCGAATCCACAGTGGGTGAAGGAGGGCACCCTGGCTGTCAGGGCAGGCACCGCTGGCAGCGCCCGCTCTTGTTGATGCTGGCAGACAGATGTTCACGAGGCTGCTGGGGTGGGTTCCATGCTGGGCACTGGGATGCGTCCTCTGCGTGCGGGGGTGTGGGAGGCCCCCTGGAGGAAGACTTCTGAATTCCATGACTTAGGGTCCTCAGTGGACATTGGGATAGAAGGGAAGGCCGGGCTGGGGGCAGCTCTCTCCCTTGGGAGTTTCCAGCTTGGGAGGCTGGTACCAGGGAGTCCCTCACCTGATCTGTGTCACATCCCTGATGGGACAGGGAGCAGCCCAGCCATCCCAGGCTTGGTATAACACACAGTCTAAACGTACGCCTCACAGTCTGCCTCAGGCCAAGCACGTTGCTGGACGATCCTCTGAAAGAGATGGTGCTGATCTCGGAGGCCTTCTGAGAGGTGACACTCAGCCCGTTCTGAAGGACGGGGACTGGTGACCAAGAGAAATGTTCCAGGTGTGGTGAAGGACAAGAACACAAGCTGCCGACCGGAGGCTTTTTAAAGAACACTGGAGTGGGGAACTACAGCGGTGGAGACGGACGATGGATGGAGGGACAGACAGGGAGAGAGCAGGGACAGCAAGGAGAGACGGGAAGAGAGTGAATTGGGGGGAGGGGAGCAGGAGGGGGGGTAGGGCCCGAGAAAAGCCCTTTGCGGTCTTTCGGGAAGCACCTTCCCGTTCTGTCTGCTTGTTTGCCGTGGAAATCATCGGAACGCCGCAGGTTGGTTTATTTAATCAGAGCAATGATTTCAGGGCTGCCACTAGGAACCTATTAGAGACCCATCCTCCGCGCCCTCCGAACCCGCAGCCAGGGAACACCCTCACCCCGACCTGAGGGGTATTTTTATCCTCTTGATCTCTGTGTGATTAGTAAGGGCAATTAAGCAGTCGGATCAAAGCTCAGAGCTCCCCACCGCTTTTTACGCATTCTTTAATGACCCTAGAAGAGCTTGCAGAAATGAAGCGAGGAAGGAAGCGTGGAGGAAGCGTGGCGGTGAATAAACATGGCCTGGAAACTGTTGAAGAGGGCCCCGCCCCACATCCAGATCCTGGGGAAGGGGGGAGGCTGGGGGAGGGGAGGGGGCGCTTTGGGAGGGGCGGGGGGGGGGGGGAGACCTAGGACTCTAATCTCTGGAGAAATCTTTCATTCAGAACCTTTTACATGAACAACCTATTGAAAAAGCAAACTCCTGAATATTTCATAAATCTCATTATTCTATCCTAATTCACTGAGCGGAGACCTTTCTGCTTTTCCTGCAGGCTCTAAAGTCCACCCTTTGGTTTGGTTGTAGCCTGCTTTTGTTTAAACAGAAAAATGTTAAACCCTTCCCTTCCCCTCCCCTCCCCTCCCCTTCGTTCTCCCTTCCCCCTCGCTTCCCCTCCCCCCCCCCACCTGCAGAGCCTTTGTGCTCTGAATTCTCGGCCCTCCAAGGAAGCCTCCCAGGTGCTCACTGGGACAGACCCCATTTGGGGAGGCACAGTGCCTTGTGGGGGCTGGGTGTGGTTAGAAGACCTCTCCAGGGGTCCAGGTGGAATAGTAACCGGCTTAGGGAAAGAAGGCTCTTGACGGGACAGGTGGCCTTCCCCGCCCCCCCATGAGGAGGTGGCCTGGGTCTCAGAGCCCCGTGGCCCCTGAGCCGCCTAGAACTCTCCTTCGTGGCTGCCCAGGCCGGTGCTCTACCACTTGAGCCACACCTCCATTTGCAATGTTTTGGTGGCTAGTGGGAGGTGAGGGCCTCTCAGACTTTTCTGCCCTGGCCTTGAACCGCGATCCTCAGATCTCAGCCTGGTGAGTAGCTAGGATTGCAGGCATGAGCACCGGCTCTGGGGTCCCTGTTGTCTCCACAGTGATTTGTCTAGTAAAACCTGCTTTTGTGTCTGTCCTCAGTGTGTAGCCAGAGTTCTAGGTCAGAGGCTCAAGGCCTGGGCTCCGCGTGGGATCTGGCCTCTCTCTCACCACGCCAGATAGGGACCGATGATCGTGAAGGGCTATGTGCCCTGTGAGGTGAGCTTGGCAGCCCCCCTTGCAGGGCAGAGTTGAGCTGTGGGTTTAGACGGAGGGAAAGCGAGGCGGGGGAGAGGTGCGCGTTCACGACTGGCCGCGCTGGCCCCCGGGCGGCCGGCCCCGTGCTCCCGGCTGTGGCCCTGCGGGTCTAGCGGGAGTGAGGGGCAGTCCGGGGCCTGAGCTTGTCACGCTGCTTCTCACAGCCTCATCCCTCCTGCGTTCCTAGCCATTCCAGGGGAGACGCAGATGCGGAGTGGAGGCCAAGACGGCGTGAGCTCACGTGGCTTGCAGTCAGTCACCCAGGGCATTTATAGTCCCAAGTGAGGACCCGTGCGCTCCAAAAGAGCAGCAGCTCAACACCTGATATAAATAGACCCAGATTGTCACATAGAGCACACGCGTCCACAGGGGCGAGAGGAGAGGGCGGACAGGGCTGAGGGGGAAGAGGAAGAGCGCCGGGAGGGAAACTGAGGTGGAGATCCACCTCTAGCCTGCTGTGTGTGATCACGTCATGATGGGCAGAGGGATCACTGGCAGGTTATCATCAGTGAGCAGCTTGGAGGAAAACGTGTGCACATGCGTGTGAGGATGAATATGTGTGAGAGTATGAGTGTGAATGTGTGCATGTGTACAAGTGTATGAGTGAGCAGGAGCATGTGTGTGAGTGGATGAGTGAATGAGTGTACAAAGCATATGTGTGGGCAGATGAGTGTGTGCACATGTGCACGAGTGGATGTGTGTGTGAGCATGTGTACAAGTCGATGAGTGTGTATGAGTGTGCAAAGCATGTGTGAGTGGATGACTGTATGAGAGTGGATGAGTGTGGGTGAGCATGTGTGTGAGTGGATCAGTCTGTGTACATGTACACAAGTACATGTGTGTGAGCATGTATATGAGTGGATGAGTGTGTGCCCATGTGCATGAGTGTGAGTGTGTGTGTAAGCATGAGTGTGTGTGCACATGTGCACAAGTGGATGAGTGTGTGTGTGCGTGAGCATGTGTGTATGTGAGTGTGTGCAGGGGCACATGGGCATGGTCACGGTAGCCAGCAGTCCCGCACACTGCGGCTGAGTCAGAACGGTGTCACGGAACGGAGAGCAGAGCTTGTGGCACAGGTGACTGCTGGTTATTCCTAAGCAGGAGAGGAGGACTTCATTCTTTTTTTTTTTTTTTGGGTCCGGTCGTGGAGCCTGAACTCTGGGCCTGGGTGCTGTCCCTCAGCTCTTCAGCTCAAGGCTAGCGCTCTATCACTTGAGCCACAGCACCACTTCCGGCTTTTTTCTTTTTGCTTATATGGTGCTGAGGAATCAAACCCAGGGCCTCAGGCATGCAAGGCAAGCGCTCTATCACTGAGCCACCTTCCCAGCCCAGGACTTCATTCTTGAGGCAGGGCCAGGGCTGCCGTGTCTACCCAGGGCCCAAGCACAGCACAGGCAAGAGAGATTCGGTGACAGGAAAGGTGCGGGGACTTCTGGTTGAGCTGAGCTTACCAGGTTCTTCCGGAGACCAGCGGGTCACCTGACACAGTCTGGGGATGGTGGAGAAGGAGGAGGAGGAGGAAGATCCAGTGTGGGTGTGGCCGGATAATGAGGTTCTGTCTACACTGACTCAGCAGGGCTCTTGGCTGGAACTAGGAAGGGCTATCCAAGCCCCTGGCAGAAGTCAGGCCGGCAGCGCCCCCCTCTGCCAGGCTGGCCGCTGGAGTCTCACGCAGGAAGGGGTGAGCATTCCGTTTGGGCTGCTGACTTGGGGGTGGAGGCCCCAGAAGACCCCTGGCCTGGGGTCACCTGCTCTCTCCTCCCACAGAGACCAGATGATCACCCTGCCAATGCATGTCTGCCTGGGGGGCTTGCCCTAGGGGTGCAGTGGAGCTCAGGAAAGATGGCGGGCGAAGGCTGCTCCAGCTCTGGGATGGGTGTGGGGCCCAGCACCGAGTCAGAGGACCACTGCGCCTCTGCCTGCCCCAGATCTGGGCTTATGGGTCGGGGAACACAAAGGAATCCGTGTCCTCCTCCCTCAGAGGGCACCGGTGAGTGGGCCTCCTACGCCCAGCGGTGACAGCTTTGCTGATGGGGTACACGTGAACCAGAAGAGGAGCCCCGTCCACAAGAAGGAGGGTTACCTGTGGGGGGGGGCTCCCAGTCACCTCTGCCGGCCCTGGGTGCTAATTCTCCCGCCACGACCACACTGTACAACGTGAGGCGGGTCACCACACTTCACTGGTGCTGAAGCTGGGCCTCCCCACCTCAGTCCAAGTTTCAGGGAGGTGCGAGGTGCCGCGTTTCAGAGATGGCTGGAATCTCCTGGAACCTTCTTCAAAGGGGACGAGCAGGACCCAAATGGCCCAGACCCCTTCACAAGAGGCTGTGACCACAGAGGCGTCCTTGTCCTGTTCCCCAACCCAACACAGGGGGCTGCACAGCTGTCAATCAACTGCCCTGGGGTGGGGGAGATTACCTGCCTCACCCAACTGCTCACCCTCAAACCTGGAAGACAAAGCAGAAGGAGGCCAGGGAACGAGAGAGAGGAGCTACAGGAAGCAGAGATGTCTCGCTGTCAGGAAAAGTTCCATGAGGCCAGCAGAGGACAGGGCTGGCTGAGAGCTGGAGGAGGAAAGCCAGCAGGCGACCCTGGGCCCAGCTGCATGCGGGGGTCGCCCTGATGCCTACAACTCCAAGCTGCAGGCGAAGACCAGGAGTGAGCAGCCCACGCTCCTAGCTACTCCGGAGGCGGAGATCTGAGGATCTCAATTTGAAGTCAGCTCAGGTAGAAATGCCTATGAGACCCTTCTCTCCAATGAACCCACCAAAAGCCAGAAGTAAAGGTGTGGCTCAAGTGGTAGAGCACCAGTCTTGAACAAAAACAAACAAACAAACAAACAATGGGAATGTGGCTTAGTGGTAGAATGCTTGCCTAGCATGCATGAAGCCCTGGGTTCAATTTCTCAGTACCACATACACAGAAAAAGCCAGAAGTGGCACTGTGGCTCAAGTGGTAGAGTGCTAGCGTTGAGCAAAAGAAGCTCAGGGGGGCTGGGAAGGTGGCTCAGTGGTACAGCGCTTGCCTTGTATGCATGAGGCTCTGGGTTTGATTCCTCAGTACCACATAAACAGAAAAGGCCAGAAGTGGCGCTGTGGCTCAAGTGGTAGAGTGCTACCAGAGTTCAAGCCCCACAACCAATGAGAGAGAGAGAGAAAGAGAGAGAGAGCAGTTTGGGACTGACAAAAATAAAAGATACTGGGTCAGCACTACCGTGGGCCACCAAAACCCCGGTGGGTTCTTCACGCAGCCAGAGAGCAGCCTACAAACAAAGATAGAGACATGCAGAGAACTACCAGGAAAAGAAAAGGAAAACTCACACTTCAGGACCACAAGCAAGGGGGGGCAGGTGGGAGGGGCCCCTTCCGGCCAGCCGGCCTCACAGCCGGCCTCGTCCAGCAGTGACCAGCCACACCTCCTCACGGTGCTTGCGGGGCCCTGTGTGCACCCAACCCACCGCACGGAGGCCAAGGCTATGAGGGCCCATTGCAGAGTGCCCCGAGCAGGCGGAGAAGTCTTCCTGGGAGAGGTGAGACACAGCCTGTCCTGACCGCAGCTTAGAGTTAATTGCTTTTCCACCTGACTCATGAGTGAGGCGCTCACACCACGGAGGTAGAGGAGGGGCGGAAGCAGGACCCACACTGGCCTGCCCGCAGCCCAGGGCCCAGCATCTCCCCGCGGAGGCCTCCGGGGCCTCCCACGAACTCACACTGCCACCCCAGGGGTTCAAAGGGCAGGTGGACATGTGCTTGGTAGATGTCACATCTTCGCAAGTAAGGGAGTCAGCCTGAGATAATTGTGTCTGGACTGCCCAGATTCTAAAAGTGATGATGCTCGGGAGTCTGTCACCCTGTGAACATAGTGTCAGGTGTGTGACACCCCCAGGGATGGGCCAGGCTGCCCCAGGAAGAAATTCCAGCGAGAACTCAAGTAGTGTCATTCCTTCGCATGGCAAAGGCCAGGGTCAGCAAAGTAAAGCACCAGGAAGCAGGCACTTGAGAGGGGTGGGGAGGGGTCAAGGGGAAAGGGGTGGACGGGCAAAGGATGCAGTGTGTGCCCTACAGAATTAAGAAGAGGGAGGGTGGGGAGGGATGGGTGAGAATGTGGAAAGGGGAGACAATGATCAGAGTATTTTCTATTCATAAACTGCTTTGTTGAATGACAACTTCTTTGTACAACTCCATTAAGAATTAAAAAAAAAAAAAAAAGCCAGGTGCCAGTGGCTCACACCTGTAATCCTAGCTACTCAGGAGGCTGAGATCTAAGGATCACAGTTCAAAGCCTGTACAGGCAGGAAAGTCAAAGGGACTCTTATCTCCAATAAGCCACCAGACGATTGGAAGTGATGCTATGGCTCAAGTGGTAGAGCGCTCGCCTTGAGCTGAAGAGCTGAGGGACGGCGCCCAGGCCCAGAGTTCAAACCCCACGACCGATCAAAGTAATAATAGTAATAGTAATAATAATGATAATGCCTCTGGTGTTCTCTAACCCAGGCTGTTTCCTCCACCTAGACCTTCATGGCCTTCCAACCAAACACCACCTGATATCCCACCAGGTGCAACAACATCAATGCTTTCCTACAAGTGCTGGGGCCAGTGGTCCCAGCTCTAATCCCAGACACACAGGAGGCTGAGATATGAGGACAGAGCTTTGAGGCCAGGCAGGTGGGGGAAAGCCTGTGAGACTCATTGTCAAGTTGAGACTCTGGGGCCCCAAGTCCAAGCAGAGCAGTTCCGGCCGTCTCGCAGATGGGCGCCTGGCTAGTGAAGGGCCTGACCTGGACCTGTCACTGCGGACACCATAGGTAATGCACTTGTCTGGACCAAGGAATCACAGCCATGGGTGGAGGCCAGCTCAGCCGGCTGGCCGAGCCGGTTTCTGGCCTAGAGGCACAGACCAAAGACCTCAACAGTTTACAAGACACTGGCTGCAAGTGTGATGTGTGTCTCTGGACCCCAGGTGGCAGCGCCCTGGGCCTAATTAGAGGGCACGCCCAGCTTACAAACGAGGCCAGGAAGGCCGGAGCCCGGCAGGCCGGGAGACGCCCCACACCCCAGGTGTCTCCTGGCCCAGGTGACCCGCAACCTGTCATTAGCCTGGCCCAAGAGTACCCCCCCACCCCCGCCTTCTCACACAGTGCTGGCCTTGATACTTGTTGGAGACGTGTGGGTTCAACCAGAATGCAAGACCACTGCACACCCCCAAAGCCGAATCAGTGTTCACATGATCCCTAAAGAAAACACAGGGAACCGAAAATACACCAAACGATCACCGAGTGCACCCTGAACAGGCCTCAACTACATGGACACGCACGACCGACCCTGTTCCTGAGGGGAGGTGGATATTTCCACTCGCGTGTAACGGTGTAATAACTAAGTTGGGAAACAGCTCCACACTGCAGCGTTCCTCCACGGGTCAGACCACGGGAAGAGCCTTCCCCCCTGCGCCAGCAACTCCACCATGTTGCTGGTGTGCACAGGGCTGCCCTGTGCAGGCTGGCGCCCCCACTGTCCCCCCGCTGTCCCCCCGCTGTCCCCCTGCTGCTCCCCCCACTGTCCCCCTGATGTCCCCCGCTGTCCCCCCGCTGCTCCCCCCACTGTCCCCCCGCTGCTCCCCCGCTGCTCCCCCACTGTCCCCCGCTGTCCCCCTGATGTCCCCCGCTGTCCCACCGCTGCTCCCCCGCTGTCCCCCGCTGCTCCCCCGCTGCTCCCCCGCTGCTCCCCCGCTGCCCCCCGCTGCCCCCCGCTGTCCCACCGCTGCTCCTCCACTGTCCCCTTGCTGTCCCCCTCTGCCCCCGCTGTCCCCCCGCTGCCCCCCGCTCTCCCCCCGCTGTCCCCCCACTGTCCCCCGCTGTCCCCCTGCTGCCCCCTGCTGCCTCCCGCTGCCCCCCGCTGTCCCCCCGCTGTCCCACCGCTGCTCCTCCGCTGTCCCCCTGCTGTCCCCCACTGTCCCCCCGCTGCCCCCCGCTCTCCCCCCGCTGTCCCCCCACTGTCCCCCGCTGTCCCCCTGCTGTCCCCCCGCTGTCCCCCCGCTGTCCCCCCCGCTGCCCCCTGCTGTCCCTCCGCTGCCCCCTTGCTATCCCCCCGCTGTCCCCCCCGCTGTCCCCCTGCTGTCCCCCCGCTGCCCCCTTGCTATCCCCCCGCTGCCCCCCACTGTCCCCCGCTGTCCCCCTGCTGTCCCTCCGCTGTCCCCCTGCTGTCCCCCCCGCTGTCCCCCTGCTGTCCCCCCGCTGTCCCCCCGCTGCCCCCCGCTGTCCCCCACTGTCCCCCGCTGTCCCCTTGCTGTCCCTCCGCTGTCCCCCTGCTATCCCCCCGCTGTCCCTCCACTGTCCCCCGCTGCCCCTCCACTGTCCCCCTGCTGTCCCCCTGCTGCCCCCCACGGTTCCCCCACTGTTCTCTCACTGGAAGACACTGAACTGCAAAGAGCCAGGGCGAAAGCCTGAATCTCGCAGCCAGGGTGCCAGCGAAGAGCAAAGGGAGAGCCACGGGGACGGTCCCGCGCCCTGTCCTTCCAACGCAGGGCTCGCTCCTGCGGGATCCGCAGTCGAGCGGACACCAGCAGGACAGCGGCTCCCGCTCCGCCCTGTCTCTCCCAGCCCTTGCGCCCCACGGTCTGTGATGCCATCCAGGGACAGGTTCTTCTCAGCCTGTTGAAAAACACCACTAGACAGGGAGACAAGTTCGGAGTTTAGCAAGGAGCCAGAAGAAAAGCTCTGGGCCATCCATCCACCTCTGGTGAGCACTGGGTCAGCGGAGACCCCGGCCAGAGCTGCTGTGGGCGCCTTGTCCCCCACGCAGCCTGGACAGTCACAAGCAGACACGGAGTGCCGGGGATTCGTGGCAAGTGGGAAGTGAAGGAGCAGCGCTGTGTGGCGGGGCGGAGGTGGGTCCTCCTCCCTGGCTCCCTCTGGCTCCCTCTGGCTCCCCCACCCGTATCGCAGGCCTGGCGCTGCTTCCAGGGTTGGCAGGCGCAAGGCTGCTTTGAGCCTCTCCCTGCCACCCGCTTCGGAGCGCGGGGCGGGCCCTGCTCTGGGGCCTCAGCCCCTCCCTTCGGAAGCCCATCCTCCCCGTGCCACGGACAGTTTGGATCACAACGTCTGAGTCGGGCGCTAGCCGGTTCAGGGGTTCAGGGGGGCCCGGGCACTCCTGGCACAGGTGGTTTGGACTTTTGTGCGCGTCAGGACACATGGAAGAGCCAAAGTGAGAGGAGTGACGGCTGGAGCCGCGGGCTGTGGAGCCGAGGGTGAGGTCGCTGCCCACTGGGGGCGGCTGACACTGCCGCTGCCGGAACCCGCAGCGCAGACGCAGTAAGCATGCCAGCAGGGTGAAGACCACAGGACTGCGATCTGGCTCCGTCCTTCTTTCTCACCAACGAGGTCACTTCCTTGTGTGTGAGTTGTGCAACAGGATGATTTTCAGGGTCAAAGTTCACCTCACTTTTTTTTTTTAATTGCTACCCTATCTGCCAACAACAATTGAGCAACAGCCAATTGGAGGCATCTCTTGTCAAAGGTTGGGTGCCGCCCCTCTAATCTTTCTTTGGGCAGAGCCAATGTCTCCCAGATTGACTCAGCTGTCCTTCTGAGCCAGGGCCGCTGTTGGAAATGTCCCTTTGTTCCATCAGAAGGAAGTGCAAGCTTTGCTCCTCTAAGCCCATCGCTGCAGTCATCCATTCAACCACCTTGCAGAGGGGGCCCTGTCCAGCTGTGGGCCAGCACCAGTCCTCAGCAAGAGTCCACGACAGCAAGAGCCCACTACAGCAAGCGTCCACTACAGCAAGCGTCCACTATAGCAAGCGTCCACTATAGCAAGAGTCCACTCCAGCAAGAGTCTACTGATAACAAGGGTCCACTGACAGCAGGGAGCATCCTTGCAGTGGGTGCTGTTCCTCAGCTCTTCAGCTCAAGGCGAGCACTCTACCACTTGAGCTACGGCGCCACTTCCAGTTTTCTGGTGGTTTATTGGAGATAAGAGTCTCATGGGGGGCTGGGAAGGTGGCTCAGTGGTAGAGTGCTTGCCTTGCATGCCTGAGGCCCTGGGTTTGATTCCTCAGCACCACATAAGCAAAAAGAAAAAAGCCGGAAGTGGCGCTGTGGCTCAAGTGGTAGAGCGCTAGCCTTGAGCTGAAGAGCTGAGGAACAGCACCCAGGCCCAGAGTTCAGGCCCACGACTGGACCCAAAAAAAAAAAAAAAAGAGTCTCACGGACTTTCCTGCCCAGGCTGGCTTTGGACCGTGATCCTCAGATCTCAGCCTCCTGAGTAGCTAGGATTACAGGCGTGAGCCACTGGCACCGGGCTGCAGTGGACTATTGATCTGGACGCTGGCTGCAACCCGGAGGGACCCCAAGGACAGGCTGTGGGAAACACCCCAGTCCCACCCTGCAAGTGCCTGACACCCAGAGCACTCTGGTCCCTCCTTCATCCGCAGTATCACCTCCAACCGTTCTAGCTGACCACAGCCCCAAACACCAGGAAAATCCCAGGAATAAATGATGGATACACTTACATTCCCTGCTCTGAGCAACTAGGAAAGTCTGTGATGCTCTTAGCTCCAATGAAGCAGCAAAGCAGCCAGAGGTAAAGCTGTGACTGGAGTGGTAGTGTGCCAGCCTGCAGGGAGAGAATCAAGGGACAGCCCTCGGGCCCAGAGTTCAAGTGCAAATGTTTGTTCTTTTTTCGGTAACAGAACACATACAAAAAGATAAAAACAGTTCTAAGTTGGTTGCCCAACAATGCTCTGTATTGAACTATGTTCTTTGAAGAATTGGTTAAGGACATTTTACCATAATCTTAAGAAAAAAAAAATCAAGTCTGAACCCATCTCCCTCTTCAGTTGTTGCTTTATTTATTTTTAATTTTTATTTTTATTTGCCAGTCATGGGGCCAGAACCCTGGGCCTGGGCGCTGTCCTTCAGCTCAGCTCAAGGCTGAGCTCTCTACCACTTGACAGCGCCACTTCCAGCTTTTTCTGCTTATGTGGTGCTGAGGAATCGAACCCAGGGCCTCATGCAGGCAAGGCAAGTACTCTACCACCGAGCCACCTTCCCAGCCCCAAAGTTGTTCCTTTTCCACACATCTGAGGCCCAGGACAGCTCTACTGTTGTTCTGGCTGTCCAGGCCTGGCTCAGCTGTCCAGCTGTCCAGCTCGGCCCTCCCTCGCCCTACCCCCTACCCAGCTGGCCCCTACCTCCCGCCCCCGTCTTCCACCCTCAGCTCACCCCCTTTCCTGCACCCCAAAGGCTGCAGCCCAGACCAGACAACTCCTTCAGAAGTGCGAATCTTTTTTCTGTGACTTAAAAGACATTTACTGAGCTTCAGAGACCTGATACACTCTTTAAACTTAAAAGCCAATCTGGTAATGAGCTTCCAGAAAGCACATTAATTCCTCCATTGAAGGTAGTAGCTTGGAAAGAAATGAAGACAAACTTAAAGGCCAGGGGGCCCTGCCCTGGGAACGTCCGTGAGAAGGGCAGAGCCAAATGATGGTGTGTGACAGTCATTCTTGTTTGCAGCAAGCGTTTACTGAGCCCTTACTGAATGCCAAGAACAGCAGACACAGCTGAAGAGCCCATCCCAGTGCCAGGACGGAAGGCACCTTCACAGTCCCAGCGGGTGTTTATGCTGCCACCTCTGTCCTGGCCACAGCTGTGCGGACACCCACCAGCAGTCCGGGCAAAGTCCCGGCTCTTACAGGTTGCATTCACCAGGAAGTAAGCCATTATAAAACAGGATTAAAAGTTAAATAACCCAGTACAAGGGTGGGTGGTAATTAGCAATGTGAAAGAACAAGAAAACAAGCAGGAGGAACTTGAGGAGATGACATTTGAGCCAAAACCAGCCAGAGGAGTCTTCCCTTGGAGGGGGATGGGAAGTGAAAGTTCCAGGCTGAGGGAGGAGGGGGGGGGGAGGCTGGGAGGTGTCCCCTGCCTCCATCTGTGTTTCCAGAGCTTTCCCCGTGCTAAACCAAGGAAGAACCTGAGCTACCAGGCCAACACAGGGGACAACAGGGCACGAACTCCCCGGCCAGGAACATCAGAGCAGGTCCGCGTGGGATGCCAGGCGGCTGGTTAGTACAGGGCAAGAGACACCCGAGAAGCGAGAGGCTCTGCAGGTGTTTGCCTGCACACTTGGGCAGCAGGTTAGCATTCGAACTGGGTGGCAAAGCATGCCGGGGGTTCTAGCCAGTGACAGAGGCAGGGCGCTTCCGGCAGATGCCAGGGGGGAGTGGGGGAGCGAAGGCTGAGACGGGAAGATGGAAAGAAACAGGCTGAAGCAGTGGTAGCAAACACCTGCCATCTCCGCCACACAGGAAGCAGAGATCAGAAGGACCCCAGTTCAACTCAAAGAAACAAAGGACAGCCACCCATTCTACCGTACCGTTGCTAAATGACTCCATGTTCTTGACTATATGTATGGTAGATATATGCATGCAAAGGAGGGAAGCCAGGAGGAGGAATAGAATAAGTGTGGGAACAGCCCACACTGAGCAAAAAAGGAAAGAAATGTAAAGAGCACCTGATGTGGAAAAAATAACTTGTATTGTCAAAGCTCATAGAACTCACGAACGGTATAGACCACGATAATGACAGTTTGCCTTGTGAAGGTTAAAATGTGTGTGTGTGGCTTTAACGAACTATCACTAGCTCACAATACTGAGAAATATGTGAAACGTATGTAATCACCTAGAAAGTAAGTTAGGAGAGATGGGTGACAATGCTGTCAGACACTTTGTCCTCATATACTTTTTTGTAGAATGGGAACTTCTTTGTACAACGACTGAAAGATATAATGATGATGATGATGATGATGATGATGATGATGATGATGATGATGATGATGATGATGAAGGGCCCCGGTTCAACGCCAGGCCAGGCAGAGAAACCAGGGGCTGAGAGGTGCACCCCGCCTCCCGGCACGGCAGTGTGGGCTTGTGAACCCAGCGCACGGGCAGTGCAGGGAGCAGGATCTCAGGATAAGGCTGATCCCAGACAACAACAATCTGAAAGCGAATTAAAGCAGAAATGGACCGCAGCTGGGGCCGGAGGGGCCGAATGCCTGCCTGGTCGCACTGCCAAAACATGAAAGATAGAAGACCGTTCACAATATCAAACCATCTGGAGTGGGCTCCCAGGCTGGGGCCTGCGGGGGGTGCTGTGAAGCCATGAGGGAAACCCCAGCTGGCCCCCAGGGCTGTGCTCTGCCTGGAGACCCCGCCCCCCGCCCCCGCCCCGCCAGCACCCACTGACTGTAGGAGGTAGCTGACCCGTAGGTGGTCCTGTCATTGGGGTCGCCCCCACGTGTTGACTCCCAAAGAGCTCAAACACGAAGGTCCAGGAGGTCTGGTGGGAGCGGCAGCCTAGGAGCCTGGCACCCGGTCTTGCTCTTGGGGGACGCTGGGGGTGGCGTGGGTGATCACCTCTCATGGGTCGGGCTCAGGCCCCAAGCCCCGGGCCAGTCCAGCTCCAACACACACATCCAACCACTTGACCAGGCCTCAGTCTACCCTGGGCATGGATGCAAAAGCCCAGCACCCTGACCCTTTGCCCCTTCACTTTTAATCACGTAGTGTGTGTGTGTGTGTGTGTGTGTGTGTGTGTGTGTGTGTGTGTGTGTGTGTGTGTGTTGGTACTCGGGCTTGAACTCAGAGCCAGGGTGCTGTCCCTTAGCTTTTTCCCTCCAGGCTGGCACTCCACCACTTGAACCATAGCTCTACTTCTGACTTTTTGCTGTTTAATTAGAAATAAGAGTCTCACAGACTTTCCTCCCAGGTTGGCTTTGAACATAGATCTCAGCCTCCCGAGTAGCTAGGATTACAGGTGTGAGCCACCAGTGCCTGGCTAACCACCATGTAATTGTAAGGACCTGACTTTGGGTTCGGGAGAGAAACGGAAGGCGATCCTGTCCCTTCAGAGAAAGGCCATCCCTTACCTCCTCGCAAGCCAGATGCCTTCAGGTGAAGCGTCCTCCTCCAGGAGCCCTCAAGAAGGGTGACATGACTCCTCAGCCTCAGCACCCCATCACCTCTGTACCCCAGGGCAGTTGATCAGCCTGCCTCCCTGCTTCCCTCCCCCCTCTCCCCTTCCCTCCCTCCCTCCCTATCCCTCTTCCACCCTCCCTCCCTTCTTATGTGGCAAACTACTTGCTTTGCAGAGCAGAACAAGAGACCGTGGACGGAGGAAGCCCCTTGGCCCCAGCCCAGCTTGCCATCCCAACCTCACCTGCTGCACTTTGGTTCAGGAAGCCAGCGTAGAGGCGAAGCTGAGGACTTGGTCTGGTGTCTGAGAGCCGTGCCCAGCATCCGTGATGAACAGGGTCGGCAGCAGGCGATGCCCAGCGCCTGCTCTTATTCGCGGTGTGCTTGCAAGCACGTGATCAAGCAGATAGGAAATATTCAAGGACCTCCAGGCCAAGAATAAGTAAAGAAAAGATCGCTCTCTTTCCTCACTTTTTTGGGGTGTGTGTGTGTGTGTGTGTGTTGTGCATGTGTGGACCCAGGCATCAGCACTGGGCCTGAACTCAGACCTTCATGTTCTTGCTTAGCTTTTTTTTTTTCTTTCTGTCAGTCATGGGGCTTGAACTCTGGGCCTGGGTGCTGTCCCTCAGCTCTTCAGCCCAAGGTCAGTGCTCTACTGCTTAAGCCACAGCGCCACTTCTGGTTTTCTGGTGGTTTATTGGAGATAAGAGTCTCACAGAGTTTCCTGCCTGGGCTGGCTTTGAACTGTGATCCTCAGATCTCAGCCTCCTGAGTAGCTAGGATGACAGGTATGAGCCACAGGCCCCCCTCACTCCTTGAGGGCTCTAAACTGTGAGCTGTGGACGCTGTCTCCCCGGCAGGTGTTCCATGCCCGCTGGGGATCCCAGGACCACAGGTGAGCCAGAGTCCTCACGCCTGCTGGCTCACTCGCTTCCTTCACCTTCCCTGCCTCTTTCTCTCCTGCAGTCCAGCGTCTGAAATGACAGCTCTCTTCCCCAGACTCAGGTCTTGCAGGAGCAGGGGGGCTGCCCAGGCCCCCTTCCCGTGTTCTCAGTGAGCACTGGCCACGCCCCCTCCCTGTCCCCATTAAGACTGATGATGGGGTACAGCCACCCAACCTTCTAGGTGCCAGCGAGGCTCACGTTGTGTTTTGAATCGACAATTGGGAGCCAGTGGAGCTGTGGAGGGAGAGGTGTGGTTGCAGGAAGCAGGTCACCATGGGCAAGTCCTTACCTTTAGTCAAGTCTCCTGATCAGCGAGAAGGTGGTATGACTTAGCGAACATTCCAGAAGGCATCACCTGACAGACGAGGAAGGATGCTACTGAGCGCAGCCTAGCTGTCACCTCACTGGAATCCACCAATGAACGCAGCTGGAGTGCTGAGATCGAGCTCCTCTCCCAGGAGAGCGGCCTGGGGAGGAGGCTCCGGGACAGGAGGCTGAGGTCACGTGTGGTCTGGAAAGGCAGGCGTGAACACCTGGGAGTCACCGAGTTCCGCAGCCTCCCCGGGCACGCGGGGCGGAGCCGAGCAGCACACACAGTGGGAAGGAGGCCAGACTTGTGCGTGTGCGATCCTGCTCACCACACAGATAACCGAAGGGCACGGTGCCGGGGGGGGGGGGGGGGGGGGGGGCGGGGCGGGGACACGCCAGCCGGCAGCAGCCAAGCTCGCAGATGGTCTTGGCAGGGGAGGGCGTTGGCAAAGGCACCACGGCCAACCCAGATGAGCTGGAGGAATTCGTTTTTCCTGCATTCATCATAGCCTAGTTTGCATGAGTACTGTGGCATGGTGGATGAACCCAGGCAGGGACATAAAATCACCACACAACAATGCCACCTGCTGAGTGAATAGAATAAGAGAAATAAAGGAGGTGAGGGCCGCACGATCAGGTCAGGCTGGGTTTCCCCCCAAACAGTATTTGAACTGTGTCGAGTAGTGGTTATTGGAGCGAGCACTTAAGGAATGCCGGCTCAGCATTCCAGGAGGTTCCAGCGGAGGACAAGCGCGGAGAACACGCAACACTCTGCTGCCACTGGACAAGCCCCAGCGCTGCTGAGTGTAGGTGCTGTGGCCGCCCGGCTTCCGGGCCAGCCTGGGCCTGGGGAGGGACAGTGCGGCCTGGGCCTGGGGAGGGACAGTGCGGCCTGGGCCTGGGGAGGGACAGTGCGGCCTGGGCCTGGGGAGGGACAGTGAGCCCGCTGCAGTGCCACCTCATAGCCCACAGCCTCGTCTCCCTGCAGCCTCCAGACGCAGCTATTTCCGGCCAGGATGCGGTCAGACGCCCAGGCAGCAAACAGAGAAGCTCTGCAAAGGGCCACGAACGGCCTCAGCTATGCTGTACAGACCCCGGTGGACGCTAGGAGCTGCTCAGGAGCCATCACCAAATGCTGGATACCAGTCACAGTGCCCGGCATGGGCGGGTTCACGGGGGCCCCGGGCACAGACCAGGCCCGGCAACCCTGCAGGGCGAGCAGAAGCTGGTCCAGCAGAGAGAGGGTGGTACTGTCCAGGAGAACCACAATGGGAGTGGCCTAGCCCTACAAGTGCATGGGCGGCTTCTGAGCACTAACCGTGGCCCGGGAGGCCCAGGACTACATTTTAGGGGCTGGGAAGGTGGCTCAGTGGTAGAGTGCTTGCCTAGCATGCATGAAGCCCTGGGTTCAATTCCTCAGTACCACATACACAGAAAATGCCAGAAGTGGTGCTGTGGCTCAAGTGGTAGAGTGCTAGTCTTGAGCAAAAAGCAGCTCAGGGACAGCGTCCAGGCCCTGGGTTCAAGACCCAGGACTGGCACCAAAAAAATCATTTTAAATGAAATTTTAAAAGAGAGGAGGCCTTGCTCCAGCCCCTGAGCACTGAGTTTATGATATTGTAGTAGCAGTAAAGAATTTGAGCTGGGCACAAGTGGGTCAAGCCCTTAATCCTAGCTACTCAGGAGGCTGAGATATGAGGATTAAAGTTCAAAGCCAGCCCAGGCAGAAAAGTCCCCGTGAGATTCTTATCTCTATAACCACTCAAAAACTGGAAGTGAGCTGGGCAGCAGTGGCTCATGCCTGTAATCCTAGCTACTCAGGAAGCTGAGATCTGAGGATCGCAATTCAAAGCCAGCCAGGGTAGGAAAGTCCATCAGATTCTTATCTCCAATGAACCACCAGAAAACTAGAAGTGGTGCTGTGGCTTAAGTGGTACAGCACTCACCTTGAGCTGAAGAGCTGAGGGACAGCGCCCAGGCCCAGAGTTCCAGCCCCATGACCAAACAAACAAACAAACAAACAAACACAAACAAAAAACCTGGAAGTGGTGCTGTGGCTCAAAATGGTAGAACACTAGCCTTAAGTGAAAAAGCTCAGAAACAATGCCCAGCTCCCGTGTTCAAGCCCCGCAGCTAACCAAAAAAAAGAATTTGAGGACACAAGGAGGCAGAGATCAAGAAAGTTCACTGACAAAGTAAAGCAAAGACAGAAAGAAAGTAGAGGCCAGCCGTGGATGCAGACACATCTGATGCCAGGTGTGATGTGTGCTCATGTCACAAGTAATCGTGGTGAAAATATGTTGGGCTTTGGCTCTAATTCACCGCAGGTGGGTGAGTGCCCTCTGATCCTACACCAGGTCGGACTGGGCCATGAGTCATCTTTTACTGGTGCACGGCCTTATCAATCAGGGCCCCCAATGTCAGAGGCTGCTCTGCTTCTAGAAATGAGGTTGGTTTACACTGAGGTTGCATTCTGACTGGTACTCCCTTCAAGGCAGGGGGTCTATCTTACCCCCACCTCCTTGCACTTGAACTTTGGGCCAGGGCATTGTCCTTGAGCTTTTTTGCTCAAGACTGGCACTCTACCATTTGAGCCAGAGGTTACTTCTGCTTCTGACGTTTTGGTGGTTGACTGGAGATAAGAGTTTCACAGACTTTAGTGCCTAGTTTGGCTTTGAACTGCAATCTTCATATCTCAGCCTCCTAAGTGGCTAGAATTAAGGCATGAGACACCAGTGCCCAACTTTCTCCCCCCTCCCCCCATTTCTGGGGCTTGAATTCTGGGATTGGGTGCTATCTCTAACTTTGTTTTTGCTCATGGCTAATGTTCTACCTCTTGAGCCACAGCACTACTTCCCGCTTTTTTGAGTAGTTTATTGGAGATAAGAGTCTCCTGGACTTTCCTGCCCAGGCTGGCTTTGAACTGCAATCCTCAGATCTTAGCCTCCTGAGTATAAGCATGAACCACCAAAGCCCAGCCAGTACCCACCTTTTAAACAATTGTTTGGTTTTTTTTTTTTTGTATTGTTCCTGGGGCTTGGGTCCTGTCCCTGAGCCTTTTCTGCTCTATACCACTTGAGTCACAGTCCCACTTTTGGCTTTTTGGTAGTTACTTGGAGATAAGAGTCTCATGGATTTTCCTGCTCAGACTAGCTTTGAACCAGAATCTTCAGATCTCAGCCTCTTGAGTAGCTAGGGTTAGAAGTGTGAGCCACCTATTATTTCCAGCATGGAAGTTCATGGACTCGCGGTTCCCTGGGAGACAGGGAATTCTCATTGATGACTCAGGTTGCTGTTTATCCCACTCTTTGTCTGAGTGGGAGAGGAGGAGAGGGTCAGGCCGGCCTGCAGGCAGCTGAGGACTGCGGTGAGGAGGACTGGAAGCCCTCTGGAGCCGGGTAGAACTCATCCTCCTCCGATGAGCACTGACAGCTGGAGGTGGGGCAGCAGGGGGTGCTGCTGCTGCTGTGGTACAGCATTTGCCTATTATGTGACAGATCCTGATTTGAGCCACAGCACAGAGACAGACAGACAGACAGAGACACAGAGACACAGAAACACCAAGAGGGAAGAAGAAGGAAGGAAGCAAAGTTACCATTGACCACCACTGGGCTTCTGTCTCTCCCTCTTCTGCAATTTCACTTTACCCGCTGGTTCACAGCCTCTGACTGATGAAACACACTGAATACTGAGCTGTGGCCATCTCTGCAGATGGGGGAAGGGAGAGGAAGTGGGGATTGGTCTGATTCATGTACCGGCCATGTGCAGTGCCAGAGTGAAACCTCTTGGAACCATTAGCACACACGAAGAAGAAGAATAAATGACAGTAAAGGAAAGCAGGTCCGGTCTGGGGAGGGAGACCGGAGATGCACGTGCGGCCACAATGCTTCGTGCATTGTGAAAACGGAAGCCCAAGGCTGGCTGGGATTGGTTTGAGAAGCCCAAGGCTGGCTGGGATTGGTTTGGGAAGCCCAAGGCTGGCTGGGATTGGTTTGGGAAGAAGGGATGGAGGGAGCGTGGAGCTGTGAGTCTGATCAAGGCTCCTAGGTACATACGCATGTCAAAAACACTTGCTCTGAGCTTCGTGTGCCTTTTTAGCTGACATGATTTTACCATTCAACATGACTGAATCAAGAGAAAAAGAAGCTTCAGAGCCTGGTAACATTAACACTCAACGGCGTGGTGTCAGCCTGAACTCCGCCAGGGCAGAAAAGTGTCTGGAAAACACTTGTCCCAAAATGCCACTGATACCCTTGCTCCAGAGGCCCCCATGGAGAAGGCAAAGGGACCTCCTGGAAAGCACCCCCAGTTCTAGAAGCAGAAAACACAGGACAGGATTCCCTGAGGTGGTCCGAGGTGCCTGGCACGGTCAAGGGAGCAGGAGATGTGCTAAAGTAAAAAGATCTGGGCTAGCATTAATCAGAGCACAACCTGAACACCTCGCCTACAGCATCTGTGCTCTCCCTGGCCGAGATCTGGAGCTGTGGTTCTGGCAGTGGGCACGGGAGCTGCGGTCTGCTCTCGGACTCACCCTTAGTTCCCAGACAGGACTTAAGAGCTTTTTTTTAAAAAGCTGCTGATTTGAGGAAAGAAGACAAGAGCGAGTCTGGGAGAGGGAAAATACTCCAAATTGTGCAAAAGGTCTCCTAGGAAATTGACCAATTCTGAGGCAGAGAATAACACCACAGGCTGGAAAGTGATCCAGGAATGCTGCCAAGAGGCTGAGCCACAGCATAGTTGGGCCACAGGGCTGGGGTGAGGCTGGAGGAGCCGGCTGGCTGCCCGAGAATGGTGTGACCACAAGGTCCTCCCGTCCCAGGTCATCCAGTCCCACAGGTCGGGAAAGGCCCTTGGCCCTCTGCTGGGCTGCTCCGCCCACCCGGAGCCTCCAGATTGCAGACTGCACTCAGCGCATCCTGCAGGGCTGAGCTGAGACTGGGTTGGTGGCCAGCGAAGGGACCAGAGGCCCCAGCCTCGGCCGGGCTGCCCGAGGGCAGAGGGAGCCACACGGTCCTCCCGCTCACTCCCATTGGTCAGATCGGCCCCGCCCAGATATCATCTGACCCGTGTGAAGCTGGGGCAAGGCCAGCTGAAAATGGTCACCTCACTCACAAACATTTCTGCTGCAACTTTGGTTTTACAATCATTGCTTTATTTCTGATTACAAAAACAATACACCAGCAGGCTAAGGAACGGACAGGCTTGGTTTACATATTGCTGGTTTGTTCTTTTCAGGTAGCGTCTCCTAGAAATACAGCTTGAATTTACACCCATCCTCTGCTCCAAAACCAGAGGCCAGGAAGAACGGGCAGTGTGGCAGAGCTGCCTATAAGGAAGAAATCTCTGGGGGCCAGTTGTCCAGGTCTCTTGGTCTTCTTCTGCTCAGGCCAGCCCCTGCTGGAGGCCTAGGGGCAGGTAGGAACCGGTGGGGCCAGACAGAGGTCCAGGGGACATCTGGGCTCTCAAATAGTGACACAGACAGACCTGGTCCTCATGAAACTGACACGCACCTCTCACGGGTGGGGAGGGAGCAGGTCGCAGGCACTGAGTGGTCCTGGCTTTCTGGGAGGGGTGGGGTATTTCTGTAGTACCTTGCTGGGTGGGGTGCTTAGAAAGGCTGAGGTACCTGGGAAGTGAGTGCAGCCTCCAAAAGGCTGTATACCCCTCAAGAAGAGGTCTAAATTGGGCTATTTGGCAAATTAAGAAACTCATGTGGGGCTGGGAAGGTGGCTCAGTGGTAGAGCGCTTGCCTTGCATGCTCAAGGCCCTGGGTTCCATTCCTCAGCACCACATAAGAAAAAAGAAAAAACCCGGAAGTGGTGCTGTGGCTCAAGTGATAGAGCGCTAGCCTTGAGCTGAAGAGCTGAGGGGCAGCGCCCAGGCCCAGAGTTCAGGCCCACGACTGGACCCCCCCCCAAAAAAAAAGAAACTCATGTGGCCAGGTGTGGAGAAGCATGACTGTGATCGTAGCACTCTGGAGGCTGAAGCAGGAAGTCTGAGAATTTGAGGCTAGCCTGGGCTATCTAGTAAGACTATCTCAATAAAATTGGGAAGGGAAGGAAAGAGACAGATAGGGGGAGGAATGGAGGGAAGGAGGGGGGAAGAGAGAGAGAGAAAGAGAGAGAGACTGTGCCTTAAGAGTTGGAAGGCCTGAAGAGGTTTTTTGTTTTGTTTTGTTTTTCGGTCTGATCACAGGGCCTGAACTCTGGGCCTGGGCGCTGTTCTTCAGCTCTTCAGCTCTTCAGCTCAAGGCTAGTGCTCTATCACTTGAGCCACAGCACCACTTCTGGCTTTTTTCTTTTTGCTTATGTGGTGCTGAGGAATCGAACCCAGGGCCTCAGGCATGCAAGGCAAGTGCTCTACCACTGAGCCACCTTCCCAGCCCTGCCTGAAGAGGTTTGAGTCATTTATACAATAGACACCAATGTAGTATTTGATTAAGTGAATTAAAAAGTATCCTAGATTTATTTATTTATTTATTTAGCCAGTCCTGTGGCTTGAACTCAGAGCCTTGGCACTGGCCCTGAGCTCCCTTTGCTCAAGGCTAGCACTCTACCACTTGAGCCACAGAACCATTTCTGGCTTTTTCTGTTTATGTGGTGCTAAGGAATCAAACCCAGGGCTTCATGCATGCAAGACAAGTACTCTACCACGAAGCCACAGTCCCAGCCCTTACTTTATTTTAAATATCTGGCTCACTCTGTCTTAAAACAAATTATTCAGCCCTGGGAGAACCTTATATTGACTGAAGGATGTAAAAATCTAAGAAGCCAGAGTGTAAGAAACCTGACTTCTTACTCTCCAAAGATAAAAGGCCAAATTCAGCAATGAGAGTTTTCCTTCCTTTCCTCTAAGTGACAGCAAGTTTTAAGTTTGGGAGAGTCAGGAGAGCAGTAAGTTGGGCCACGGGGAAGCTGAGACACAGAGAAGCTGAGCCACAGGGAAGCTGAGCCACGGAGAAGCTGAGTCACTGGAGAAGCTGAGCCACGGGGAAGCTGAGTCACGGAGAAGCTGAGCCACTGGAGAAGCTAAGCCACGGGGAAGCTGAGCCACTGGAGAAGCTGAGCCATGGAGAAGCTGAGCCACGGGGAAGCTGAGCCACTGGAGAAGCTGAGCCACGGGGAAGCTGAGCCACGGGGAAGCGGAGCCACGGGGAAGCGGAGCCACGGGGAAGCGGAGCCACGGGGAAGCGGAGCCACGGGGAAGCGGAGCCACGGGGAAGCTGACTGTGTATCAGTCAGCTGGAGCTCTGGAAATCACTCCGCACTTTGTTTCTCTCCGTTGGGGTTAGGTGCGTCCATGTCACTCTCCTGTCAATAGCCGGGATGTTGCAATGCTGTCCGGTGTTGACAGTCTGTCCACCACCGCAGGTCAGCGGCCGCTCCTTCCAGAGAGGGCGTCCGACTGCTAGCACACCGCAGCCTAGAGAGCCGCGGGGAGGGGCGGCCGGGCCCTCCACCTCCCTTGGGGTCCAGTTGGTTCTGCCTAACATCAACTCCAAGTGACATGTAATCCACACACCTCCTGGGTGTGGGAAGCAGCATTCCAGAAGGTTCTGTGCTTCCTCTTCTTCCTCCTCCTTTTCTCACACTCCCAGCCCAGTAGGACCCTCCTTCCCTCCCTTCCTCCCACCCTCCCTCACTGTCTCTCTCCCTCCCTCCTTACCTCCCACCCTTCTTCCCTCTCCCTCCTTCCTCCTTCCTCCCTCCCCCACCTCTCCCTCCCTCCTTCCCTCCTTTCCATGCTGGTGGCTGAACCCAGAGTCTTGCACACACTGGTGAGGGCTGACCACTGAGCCGCCCTCCCAGCCCCCTGGGCCCCTCTTTATTCCAGGCCCACAGGTGCTAACCAAGCAGCCAACTGCGTTTTCAAGGCCTCATGGTCCAGTAAGGAGGAGATCTGATGCTGCCGCCCCGCCCCAGGGCGTGTCCACAGCGTGGGGCGTGAGTCTCGGATGCTGCAGTGCGGGCTGCGGCCCCCACTGGGAGCAGGCCACCATGCACATCAGGTGGTGCTGTCCGGGGCCAGCTGAAGGTGCAGCACAGCCCATCCTGCAGCACGGATTCAGAGGTTCGGGCTGCAGGCCGCTACCTTACCTGACGTGTGGGGCAAACCTCCCACGAAGGTGACACCATGGCTCTGCCACTGATCATTCTGAGCCCAATGGAGTGGCAATGGCGGGACAGGGGTGCCACCATGGAAGAGGTGACATGCATTTCGACAGTCAGTCACAGAACGGGAGGAATCATCCAGCCGATCTTTCCAGCCTTGGAGAAGCGGCTAGCGCAAGGAAGAGAAACTCCTGCAGCTTACAGATGCCCCAGCGCTGGGCCGGCCGCCATCACCAGCACGTGTTCTGAGACCCGTACTTGAAAGGAGACAGGCCAGATACAAGGCTGAAAGTGAGTGGTACTGAAGGGCCAAGGACAGTCCGTGGGAACTTAGGCTGTTCCGGAAGGTTCTGTCATCGATGTTCTAGTTAGCCGGCTGCGCTTTAACATGGATGCAGCTGTGTCCAGACAGCCTTGGTTCCCGGCCTGCACAAGGCACAGCACCCCACAACCACCCAAGCCCCACAGTGCTCGCCACGCTCAGCTTCGGGGAGACCTCCTCTCAGGGAGAGGCCTCCTTAGCCAAGCTCTGCAGGGTGGGGGGAGAGGAGGGGCTGTGTACCCCAGCTCCATTTGGGAAGGACCTCGGCAGGACTGGTTAATAATGAATGCAAACTCAGCCGGCAGCAGGGGGGGTGGGGGGGTCAGGAGCAGAGGGAAAGCGGAAAGATGAAAACTTGGAGTACCATGAGGAGACAAGGAGACCAGGAGACAGGAGACAAAGAGATGAGGAAACAGATCTCCACTGAGACCTGGGCCAGAGGCTGCGGGGGGAGGGGGGGATGCCGGCAGAAGGACCCGGGACCCCCAGCAATGCTGCCCGATCTCAGGACCCCAGGACCCAGGAAGACACTCCTGCTAACCAGCCATAACCCTCAGGGGCTGGGCAAGAGGCCACTCGCTCACCAGGAGCTGGGGGGGGGGGCAGCCACTCTGATTGGTTGAATCCATGCAGACAAGGGAAGGGAGGAGGGAAGAAGGAGGAGGAAGAGGAGGAGGGAGGAGGAGGAGGAGGAGAGAAGCAGGGGTTCATTAGTGGGTGAGAATTCACTTTTCTTTGTTTACCTATGCAAGCACACATTATAAAGTTATTTCTGGCCTTCTCTGCTCTAGACTCTCCACATACTTTCCATAGAAATGGTTTTATTAAGAGAGCAGTTCTCAAACTAAAAATGGGCCTTGAACTCAGGGCTTTGCACTCACGGCTTTTTTCCCCTGAAGGCTGCACTGTACCCTTTGAGCTAACTTCCACTTGCACAGATTTTTTTGATGGTTAATGGACATAAAAGAGTCTCACAGGGCTGGGAAGTTGGGGTAGAGCGCTTGCCTTGCATGCCTGAGGCCCTGGGTTTGATTCCTCAGCACCACATAAGCAAAAAGGAAAAAAAACCCGGAAGTGGTGCTGTGGCTCAAGTGGTAGAGCACTAGCCTTGAGCTGAAGAGCTGAGGGACAGCGCCCAGGCCCAGAGTTCAGGCCCCACGACTGGACCCAAAAAAAAAAAGAGTCTCACAGACTTTTCTGCCGGGCTGGCTTTGAACTACAATCCTCAGATCTCAGCCTCCTGAGCAGCTAGGGTGACAGGTGGGAGCCACCAGCGCCAGGCCAGTTCTGTAGCATTTTACTCAGCAATCACTTATGTCCTACACCATTTCCCCAAGGGCTTATAGGCAGAAGTTTTTGTTGTGGCACCTGGTACGCTCCAAGCCGATGTTCCACCTCTTAAACCACACCCCTAATCCCTATTGCCTTAGCTGTTTTTCTGATAGAGTCTCCAGCCTCAAACCGTAATCCTTCCAATCTCCACCTCCGGAGTTGCTGGGATTACAAGCATACAGGACCACATCTTTCCGAAGTGTTTAAATTCTCTAATAGTAAGCTGGAGCTCAAAATGCTCATAAACACCATCTCCGGTGTTAAAAATAAACCTGTTTCTACTGATGTTTACACAAGCTGAAGTTCAAAGGGGTTTATGACCTATTCCAAGTCAGTGAACCTCTGACTCACATTTGCTTTCGACTCTGCTGTTTTATTTGTCTGTTGGTTTTTAAAGCTGCATTTCCTAACCCATTTTCTGTGGCTAATGACACAATGTGGCAGACTGGGCAAGTTTCAAAGAAGAGAGGTTCCTTTTGGCTCATCGTTCTGGGTCAAGGCTGAGGGGCCAAACGTGGTGGCACCCACTCTTCACCAGGCAGAGCCGCAGGGGTGATCCGGACATCGTGTGCTGGGCGGTGGGGGCGGGGGACTGGGGGGCTCACACACCCTTGCGATCCCAGCTATTCATGAGGTTGAGATGGGGAGGTTGGGGGTTCAAGACCAGACTGGACAAAAAGTTCACAAGGTCCCAGAAGAAGCTGGGCATGTGCTGGTGATTCCGACTAAGCAGGGAAGGATGCCAGTCCAGGCAGCCTAAGCGCGACCAAGACCCTAGGTCAAAAATAACCAGAACAAAAAATCTAAAGGTGTGGTACAAACAGGTGAGACCTGCCTAGCAAGAACAAGCCTGAGTTCAAACCCCAGTACAGGGGGGGAGGGAGGGAGGGAGAGAAGGAGGGAGGGAGAGAGGGAGGGAGGGAGAGAGGGAGGGAGGGGGGAAGAAAGGAGGGGGGAGGGAGGGAGGGGAACAGAGAGAGATGGAAAGAGGGGGGAGGGAGGGAAGGAGGAAGGGAAGGAGGGAGGGAGAGAGGGAGGGAGGGAGAGAGGGGGGAGGAAAGGAGGGGGGAGGGAGGGAGGGGGAAGACAGAGAGATGGAGAGAGGGGGGAGGGAGGGAGGAAGGGAGGAAAGGAGGGAGGGAGGAAGGGAGGGAGGGAGGGGGAGAGAGGGGGGAGGGGGAAAGGGGGGAGGGAGGGAGAGGAAGGGGAAGGGAGGGAGAGAGGAGGAAAGGAGGGGGGAGGGAGGGAGGGGGAAGAGAGAGAGATGGAAAGAGGGGGAGGGAGGTTGGGAGGGAAGGAGGGGGAGAGAGGGAAGGAGGGAGAGAGGGGGGAGGAAAGGAGGGGGAGGGAGGGAGGGGGGAAGAGAGAGAGATGGAGAGATGGCGAAGGAGGGAGGGAGGGAGGGAAGGAGGGGGAGAGAGGGAGGGAGGTAGAGAGGGGGGAGGGAGGGAGGGAGGGAGGGAAGGAATTTCACCCGGCCCCAAGCAGGAGTGGTCACCATCCCGAGCTTTCTTCAGTGGTCTCCGTGCACGCCTGGGCTCAGGCTGCCACACTGACCTGGTGTAGCTAGCGCAGTGTAACTGGAAACACGTGACCAGGCAGAGACCTACCCACCCCTCTCCTCAGGAAGCCTTGCATTGCTTCTGTGGATACATCCACCCCATAATATGCCCTCACTTTCTATTTATTTATTTTTCAAGCCCTAGTCCTGGGGCTTGAACTCAGGGCCTAGCTGCTGTGGTTTCGCTGTCTTGCTCAAGGCTGGCACTCTACCACTGAGCCACCTTCCCAGCCCCACAGAAATACAAGCATGCATAAAGCCCTTGGCTGGGTCTTGGGCCTCCAGCAAGGCTTGGCTGCTGGTGTCCTGGAAGCTGGGGTCTGCTGGCCGTTCTGGAGCAGCCGTGAGGATCCCACAGTGGGGGGGGGGAGTGGGCATCCACACAGTAGTTAAGGCTCAGGACCCGGGGCTGGAGCCGCGGTGGATGCCAGCCCGTCCCAAGCTGCTGACACACCGCAGGGCCTTGCAGACCACGGCTCTCAATCTCAAGGCCCTGCCACCCCAGGCCAGGGGTCCCCTCCCCGCCAGCGAAGCCTCAGGCCCTCGTGCTCCTTGGACCTCCTGCCGCACATGCTCCTTGGAAGTCTGCCTGATTTCCTGTCTGGGGGGTGCGCTTCTGCTTTGTTTTCCTTTGGCTTTGCACAATCAACCTGCTCCCGCTCCCAGCTCCTCCGTGTCTATCCTGGACCTGTTTTTCCCGTGAGACCACAGCTTTCCAGCCCCTGGACTCAGCGACCCAAATCCAGATGCCTGTTTTCGGGGCGGGGCTGTTCTGAGAGTCACACGCAGCCCAAGAGGTCTTTGAGCAGCAGAGTGTTTTTAAGGCCAGAGATGGAGGTCACATTCTTGCAGCCAAAGAAAACCCCAACCCCTAAATCTCTTAAACTAGGGAAGCCACGCCTTTGACTGGGGGGGTGGGGGCTACCCCTGGAGTTTTACATTTTACCCAGAAGCAGCTGCGTGCTGGGGCTCACGCCCATCACCCCCCCCCCACTTGAGAAGCTGAGATCCAGGGCGTACTGGCTTGAGGCCGGCCTGGACAGCAGTTCTCAAGATCTCTTCTCCACCACCAGTTAGGGGCAGGGCCCCACCTCTCACGGTGGCACAAAGCTGCCATCCTGCTATAAGGACAGGGTAAAACAGTCAGGTGCATACACAGGCAGGAAGTGAGACTCCAGCTCAAAAAGAAGCAGAGCAAAAGGGGTGGTAGGTGTGACACAGCAGTGTAGCACCTGTCTAGCAAGCTCAAGGCTCTGCCTGAGTTGAAACCTCAGTGTAGCCACAAAGAAAAGAAAGGGAAGAGGAGAGGAGGGAGGGGAGGGGAGGGGAGGGGAGGGGAGGGGAAGGGAAGGGAAGGGAAGGGAAGGGAAGGGAAGGGAAGGGGAGGGGAGGGGAGGGGAGGGGAGGGGAGGGGAGGGGAGGGAGAGGAGGAGGGGAAAGGAGACCATTACAGGGATGTGTGCTGAGCTGCTGAGCCAAGGTGCAACAGGAATTTCCATCCCTTGCAAAGACGGCAGGGCAGAGCTTTATGGGGGTCGGGGTGTCTGGATGGCAGGAATGCAGGTTCTGAAGCACTGGCCGGAGGCCTGAGCGCTCCCAGGCCTTCAGCCGCCTGGAAAGCACTGCCCAGGCTCGGGGACAGACCTTTCCAAGGCTTCTACATCTCTAAGTGCCTTGGTATGGGACCAGGCCTCGGTGGCGCTGTCTGCTTGTATGAACACATAATGCTGATGTCACTAAATGGTCAGAACTGAGTGATTTGCCTGGAAGCGGTAGCTAAGACTCACCGCTGGCCTGAGCAGCTGGCAGGTGGCAAGCCGCCGGGCGGATTTATCTTTCCGCTACACCACAGACGCCCAGGGTGCCATGGTGTAAGCCAGTCTCAGCAACGCAACAGGGCTTGTCACGCAGGCCGCTCTCAGCCTCGGGTCTCGGGGGTCTGGGTGAGGCTCTGGAGTTTTCCTTTTGAGTACTGAGGCTGCTGTGGGCCAGGGACTTAGACCAGGCTTGGGGCGGGGAGCAGGGGGGCTGTCTGTAGGTTGGAAGAGTGTGGGGAGGGTCTTTAGAAACCAACTGAGATCTCTTACAGACACAGAGGTCCTCGGGGAATGTGGGAAAGAAGGGCAAATCCGCCTCTCAGAGTTCCCCAGAGTTGGCGCCCGCACCTCCCTGCGAGGCCGCCCCTGCGAGGCTCAGCAGAGCCAGGAAGTCCCACTGCGGGCCTCCCTGTGGGATTCTGAGCATTACTGGGGGAGGCAAGGGCAGGGAGTCCCTCAGCTTCCCAGTGCGCAGCAATTCGCACAAACTTGGGGTCCACAACAAAAAGCATTCACCAAAGGAGAGGTCTTATCAAAGGAGACTTTTACAAGGTAGAAGTTTAGCAAGGATTTCATTTGATAAAACAAGATTTTTTTTTAAATCGAGAAATAGGAAAAGGAGACATCTGCTTCCCACGCAGGGGAGAACTGAGGAAGAAATAAGACTCAAAGCAAGGCAGGCGCCAGTGGCTCACGCCTGTAATCCCAGCTACTCGGGAAGCTGACATCTAAGGACTGCAGTTTAAAGCCAACCCAGGCAGGAAAGTTTGTAAGACTCTCATTTCCAATGAGCCAATAAAAAGCCAGAAGTAGAGCTGTGGCTCACGTGGTAGAGCACCAGCCTTGAACTCACCAGCCCTGAGTGAGGCCCTGAGTTCAAGCCTCATTACACACACACACACACACACACACACACACACACACACACACACACACACACACACACACACAGTCATAGAGGACAACTGGCCCACATTTACCAAACACAGGCCTGAGGGGCAGCGGACAGTCCCTCGCTGTTCTGTCTCTCCGCCCAGTCGAAGGGCTTGCCGCTTCTCCGCATCTAGAAAAAGCAGCTGGTGGACAGCGACGCCCTCCCAGCTCTCTGACTCAACATCTAACAGGAGCACCTGCTGCTCTGATCTTGCAGCGGTTTCCTTTCTGCTTCTGTTTTAGTTCCTCCATACTTATTTTTAACTTCGGAATGCTTCCGCCAGCTAGGACAATGAGTGCAATACCTAATTAGAATCCGAACAGATACTTAGATGTTGTCTGGGCTCCTTTCTTGGGCCTAGGGACTACATAAAAGCTAGGGATCCAGCCTCCTGTATCTATGCCTTCTGGCCCGACCCATTCAGTCACCTGTAGCCCTCCTGGCATCCAGGAGGAGCAGAGCACCTGCTGGGCTTCAGTGTCTATGACTTACAAGATCAGCCCAACCACTCCACAACAATGGACAGTCCAGCCGCATCAGGCCTCTGCCGAGCTCAGCCACGCCGGGGACTACTTACCAGCGCTGCCTTCTCCCCTACACCTCGTTCTTTGTCTGTTGAAATCTAAAGCTCATGTCCAGACGCTGAGGATGCCTGGGTTTGCTGTCTTCCGGTGCCACACGCGAGTTGTGCAACATATCTTCACCGTGTTCCTCGCCTGACATATAGGGGTGAGCCACTAGACCTGTCTGTGGAACCCGGAGTCTGGGCCTGGGCTAGAACTCCAGTGTCATAATGTCCAAATTGTAACTCCTAAGGGTTTCCTTATTGCCAATAGATAATTCCACTATCTAGCTTCACAGTTATTCAGCAAAATCTAACTCAGCGCAAAAGCAAACTACATCTGGCAGCAAGGAATTATACTGATTCTGTTTATTGATAGCCTCGTCTTATTTTAAAACCTCCCGTGTAGAGAAGTATGAAGACCACCTTGTGGGTTTCTGCACAAGCGCGGCCTATGTGGTAATCCCACGGCACCCTCTCTGGGGACAGAACTTGGGGATTCCTCATGCCAACACACGCTCCGCAGCCCAGCCGCACCCCCAGACCCAGCTTCAGTGGTTTTAGAAAGCTCGGCACTGATTTCAAAAATGACAGCAACAAGAAGGAATTGTGAAGGAAAAGCAGAACATGAACCACGTGTCCACAGCCATGATGCCCAGGATGGAGGCGAGGCGCGTGTGCCAGCGATGAGGACCCGCCAGGACTGGAGTCTAGAGGCCGCCGCCAGCCGCCAGCCGCCAGCCGCCAGCCGCCAGCCGCCAGCCGCCAGCCGCCAGCCGCCAGCCGCCAGCCCAGGGGCGGCATGCTGGGGAGGCCTCACACTTGGCTGAGTGTTGTCGGTCATTTGGTCCAAAGTCAGTGCTGGAACTTGTGCTGAAGGAAAAGGAAGGTGTGCACAAGTAATTAGGAAGATCTCAGTTGCTGTTTTATGACAGGAGGCGGGGGGGGGTCTGTGTTATACCCAGATAAGGACCCCCAAAGACCACCAAGGAGCCAATTCCAATGCAAGTACCATAGACGCGTTTATTGCAAGCTCCAGTCTGGACTCACAATCGTCCCCGACGCAGCGGGTCAGAGTTGAGAGTCCCGACGTTTCTTTTAGCAGGGTTTTTATAGGGCATAGGGTTGAGGTAAGGGGGTTGCTAGCTTGGCAGTTATATGATTGGTTAACATTTAGTAAGTCTTGTAACAATCTTACTGGCTCGTGTCCACGGCTAAGCTGTCAAGCAGCAAACTATGTTAACCATGCTATCTTAAGAAACATTTGGGGCCCGGAGTACAGGCCCCACGACCAGCCAAAAAAAAAAAAATTAGAATTAGGGCTGGGAAGGTGGCTCAGTGGTAGAGCGCTTGCCTTGCATGCATGAGTCCCTGGGTTCGATTCCTCAGCACCACATAAGCAGAAAAAAAAAAAAAGCCGGAAGTGGCGCTGTGGCTCAAGTGGTAGAGTGCTAGCCTTGAGCTGAAGAGCTGAGGGACAGCGCCCAGGCCCAGAGTTCGCCCACAACCGGACCAAAAAAACAAAAAAAAAGAAACATTTGGAGCTTCAGGTACCTTCCTGTCATCCGCTGATGGCTGAGTTCTAACTTTCAGTAAAAGTCTTTACAATGGGCGCTTTTGGTAAAGGCCTTCACAATGGAGTCTAAGTCCAGAATGGCTCTGCTTTGGCTAAGGCCTCTCATCTGTACTTGTGCAGTGACACAAGGTGGTCACAAAGCCTGTGACACACTCACTCCCAGAACAATGCTTGCCTGGGTTCGAGAGAGGAGGACACAAAGTCACAGGCAGAAGTATGGTTTTACTTGTAAAAAGATGTAGGGCTGGGATGTAGCTCAGTGGCAAAGCGCTTGCCTAGCAAGTGCAACGTCCTGGGTTTGATCCCCAGTACCAAAAAAAAAAAAAAAAAAAAAGACTTGTAAAAAGATGTGCACAAATCTCCATGGAGAATTAGACACAGAACAGAACACGGTGATATGCACACCAAACTCATTCCTGAGTTTGGAGATTTTTGGCAATATTTACTTTTTTTGCTTCTAGTTCTACTTTCTGACTTTCCTTCATTGACCTGAATCATTTATGTACCTACAAATTTTTGTGTTTTTTTTTTGTGTGTGTGTCAGTCATGGGGCTTGAACTCTGAGCTTGGGCGCTGTCTCTGAGCTCTTCAAGGCGAGCGCTCTACCACTTGTGCCACAGCTCCACTTCCAGTTTTCTGGTGGTGTACTGAAGATAAGGTTCTCACAGACTTTCCTGCCCAGGCTGGCTTTGAACCGTGATTCTCAGATCTCAGCCTCCTGAGTAGCTGGGATTCCAGGCATGAGCCACCAACACCCAGTTAGAAACACATTTTTTAAAGCAATCTGAGATGCCAGGGCCTGTACGCTGTGATGAGATACGGCCACTTCGCCCCAACGAGGCGCCTGCCCTTCCACAAGGCTAAAGCAACGATGCCCGCCCTCGGCGACTGAACCGCAGACATCAGGACTCGAAGGGAACCTCTCCCTTCCCTTTCGACACTCGCTCGGGTGTTTTGTCATAGTGGCTGAGAGCTGGCTGGCACGCTGCAGTGTGACCTCATGTGGAAATGGAGACACCTGGCTACGGAATGCCACATGACTATGTCCTACTTTTCTTTTTTAGGTTGGAGACTAGGACCTGAACTTGCTCCCTGCCACTTTGGGCTCACAGACTAGAGCTTTACCAGCTGAGGGGGGCTCTAACCTCCAACAGTGTCCTTCTAAGAGGAGGAGAATACATTGTAAGAATACTACATGAGCCGGGTGCTGGTGGCTCATGCCTGTAATCCTAGCTCCTCAGGAGGCTGAGATATGAGGTCCAGGCAGGAAAGTCTGGAGGCCTTTTTTTTTTTTTTTTATTGTGAAAATACTGTACAGAGGAGTTACAACTTCATGGGCAAGATAATGAGTACATTTCTTATCAAGCATTGTTGCCTCTTCTTTGTTTCCCCTTCCTATCCCTTCCCTTCTCTCCCCCCTCCCCCCCACCCTGCCCTCCTCTGTGAGACTCTTATCTCCAATTAACCCCTAAAAAACCGAAGTGGTACTGCGGCTCAAAGTGATAGAGTACTGGTCTTGAGCAAAAAGAGCTCAGGGACAGCGCCCAGGCCCTGAGTTCAAGCCCCACAAAAAACAAAAGACTACTAGATGAAGGACAGAGGGAGACAGGAGGATGGCCAGAGATGGGAGCGGTGCCCCTCAGAGCTCAGAGCCAAGGAGCAAGGTCTAGAAGTGGGAGGGGCAGAAGGGATCCCCCAAAGCCTGGGGGGAGGGGGTGCAGGCCCTGCTCACAGCTTTACTTCTACTAATCCGACTCCAGTGATCTTGTCCTGCCTGAAACAAGCACAGTAACAAGACAAACCGATATGTGTGTGTGTATGTATGTATGTATATATATACACACATATCCATATCCATATCCTAGTATTACTAGATGGCTCTATGGCTGTGTCCAGTCTCCCAAGGAGCCCCCAACATGGGGTGCAGTAGCTCTGTACCCCCACAGATCCAGCACTTGCCAGCAGCACCAGTGTCTCAGCCCTGGGGACCTCAGCTTCAGCGCTGTCTTTGGGAACTGGAGCAGAGGCTGCCCAGGCTTGCTGAGGTGTCTGCTCTTTCTGGAAGCTTCTCACTGGGACAAGGACAAGAGAAGGTGGCGGGTCCCCAGGTCCCAGCAGGACACGGAATTGTCCTGGATTGTTTCAAGAGAGACGCTTAGTGAAAACACAGCGGGGACTCGGGAGCCAGGCGGAGAGCCAGGAGACGAGGACCAGGAGTGGGGGCTCGGGGAGGCTCTGCACCCGCAGGCCTGAAAAGCCAGGGATCTCAGACCTGAGCGCAGAGCCGGCTGCGCAGGCCGGGTGCAGGCCGGTTCCAGGCGGTTTCCTGCTTCTCCCTTCGCCCACCCCACATCCCATCTCCTGCCATGCATTCCCCCTGCTCCACGGGGCCCGGGAAGGGGCCAGACAGAAGGAATCAGCACGAGGAGGGCACACGGAAGTGTCCAGCCCTGGTGGGCAGAGGGGAGGCGTGCAACCCTGCTTGCCTTTAGGCTAACGCCAGCCTGGCGTGCTCAGATGGGAATAAAAGGTACACACTGGGTGTGGAAGGGGTGGAGTGGGAGCAAAATCCAGGCCTCCTTTCACAAGGGCACGGCTCTGGTTTTGAGACCCCGAGAGGGGTCACAGCCTCATCCAAGAGCCTCGGGCACCCCCCCACCCCAGCATTTTTTCCATCTCTTCCCTTTTTTTTTTTGCCAGCCCCGGTGCTTGAACTCAGGGCCTGGGCATCGTCCCTGAGCTTCTCTCTTGCTCAAGGCTAGCGCTCTGCCACTTGAGCCGCAGCACCACTTTTTCTGCTTAGTGGTACTGAGGAATGGAACCCAGGCTTCATGCTGCTAGGTGGTGGAACCACATCCCCAGTGCTCCGTCTCTTCCCCAACCCCAGGGAGTTGCAAAATCCAGGCTCAGGGGCAAGCTGAGTTAGACCCCAGGCTTTTCTGCTTTCTTCCATCCGTTTTCAGTTTGTCCGTGTAGGAAGATGGCCACTGTCAGGGTCTGGAAGCAAGCACTTCGGCGGCACCCACACGCTCAGCCCACTCCAGCCTTCCTCATCTTCTAGGAAGGAAACTTCTGACCCTGCCAACAGTGACTCCTCACCTCGGCGCCCCCAGCAGCCACCGCTCTACTTCCTGCGTGCAGAGGTGGCTGTGTGGGACCTTGCTGATCCAGATGATCCTGTGGTGACTGTCACGCGACTGTCACGTGACTGCTCCAGGCCCCTGCCTGTGGGGCCCTGGGCACAAAGCGGAATGGCCACCCTGTGATCCTTGGGTCCCGCCTTTGCTCAGCCCTCGCTCCATCTCGAATTGCAGCCACTCCAGGGCAATTTCGCAAGGCACGCTGTGAGCAAGTACGTGCACAAGGCCTGTTCCAGATCCTGCCATCGGTGCTTGGGGTCTGTGCTCGGATGGGGAACTGCGGGTCACGCAGGAGCTCTATTTTTAAGTTTTTGAGGAACAACCACACTGTTTCCGCAGCAGCTGCGTTGCTTTCACCCCCTCCAGTGGGGCACGGGTGCCAATTTCTCCACATCTTAACCAGGCTTCGTGTCCCTTGGGTTGGCAGTCTGCAAACCTAATGGGTTGGGTGGTATTTCATTTGCATTCCCAGCCTTTTGTGTGCTGCTGGTTCTGAGACCCGAACTCAGAGCCTCACACCCTCCGAGCTTTTCCACGCCAGGTTGGCCCTCTACCACTCAAGCCACAGCTCCACTTCTCTTTTTTGCCAGCTGATTGGCGATGAGTCCTGAGGATCTGTCTGCCTGGGCTGGCCTCTAATTGTGATCCTTGTTAGGTTTTTAAAAAGAGGTAGCCGAGTAAGAACAGCACCAGCACGCACGTGGTATTCAGGTAAGGGGTAGGTTTATTCAGTAGACCTGCTGGGACCAGGCAAGGTTGGCACTCCACATGGCTGGAAAAGGCCTGGGAATGAGAGAGCTAGGAAGAGAGGAAAGACAGAGAAAAGAGCCAGAAAAGAGCAGAGAGAGGGGTAAGAACAGTAGCACTCACGTGGTATTCAGGTAAGGGGTAGACCTGCTGGGACCAGGCAAGGTTGGCAATCCACGTGGCTGGGAAAGAGAGGAGAGAGAGGGGAAAGAGCTAGAGCAGAGAGAGAGCAGAGAGAGCTAGAAAAGAAGAGCAAGAGAGCGTCTGGGCCTGCGCTAGGCCTTATGTAGGGTATGGGCGGAGAAAGGTGTGGCCACATCAAATTCAGATGTGACCTCAGCGGATGCAGATGTGACCTCTTCCAGGTGTGCCAGTTGCCTAGGTTAACGCAGGTACTGGGTGGAGACTTTGCTGCGAGGAGGGTGGAGTCTGCTCGCCATCCAGGAGCGGACTTTACAATCCTCAGCTCTTGTGAGAGCCTGAAAAGCCGCGCTGTGAGACGGGAAAGGATTGGGAGTGTGGAGGCCTTCTCCCAGCACAGCCTCTCAGAACAGGGAGAGTTTCCTAGAAAGGCCAACCCACCCTGGCCTAATGGGAAATCAGATCTCTATTCAGGGTGTGGCTGACTAGGGGGACGGGGAGGGGGGGGTTAGACTAAGGTTCATGCAAATCATAAGCTGTTTACATTTAGTTCTCCTTCCCAAGATAGGGAAGTCACCTACCAATTGTACACAAACTGTGCCTTAGTTAACAGTTGTAACCCTAGCCTTTGCCTGTCTTCAGTACCCTTCCCTTGTACTAGACTCAATAAAAACCCTCGTTAATGGGATCCCAGCACCCCACAGCAGGAACTGCTTCAGGCCCCCTGGTCTCCCAAAACCTCAGTCCGACATTGTACTGCCCCTGTCACAGCGCATTGTGACAAGATCCCAGATCCCAGCCTCCTGAGTAGCTAGGATTACCGGTGTGAGCCACTGTTGCCTCCTGTGCACTTTTCCTCGTGTGTGTGTGTGTGTGTGTGTGTGTGTGTGTGTCTGTGTGTGTGTGTGTGTGATTCTTCTTGGCTTCCTCCATTTTCAATCCAAGTTATGGGTGAAAGCTGCTGTGGTATAGACTCTACTTGTCCCAACCCCTTCCCACCACCCCCGGCCTGCCGCCCACCCCGCGGACATTCCAGTCTCCAGTCTGCACTCCACCTGGTCTTACCCAGGTCGACCATGACCGTGTGTGTGTGTGTGTGTGTGTGTGTGTGTGTGTGTGTGTGTGTGTGTGTGTATACACGTGGGGCTTGAACTCTGGGCCTCAGCGCTGTCCCTCAGCTCTTCAGCTCAAGGCTAGCGCTCTACCACTTGAGCCACAGCGCCACTTCCAGTTTTCTGGTGGTTCACTGGAGATAAGAGTCTAATCGACGTTCCTGCCTGGGCAGGCTCTGAACTGTGATCCTTGTTAGGTTTTTAAAAAGTGGTAGCCGAGTAAGAACAGCACTAGCACGCACGTGGTATTCAGTTAAGGGTTAGGTTTATTCAGTAGACCTGCTGGGACCAGGCAAGGTTGGCACTCCACATGGCTGGGAAAGGCCTGGGAATGAGAGAGAGCTGGGAAAGAGAGGGAAGAGAGAGGGAAGAGCTAGAGCAGAGAGAGAGCAGAGAGAGCTAGAAAAGAAGAGCAAGAGAGGGGAGAGAGATAGAAGAAAGAGAGCAGAGAGAGAGCCGAGAGCAAAGAGAGTAGGGAGAGCTAGAAAAGAGCAGAGAGAGAGCAGAGAGGAACAGAGAGAGCTAGGTAGCAGAGAGAGCTAGAATAGAACAGAGAGGGCGTCTGGGCCTGCGCTAGGCCTTATCTAGGGTTTGGGCGGAGAAAGGTGTGGCCACATCAAAATCAGATGTGACCTCAGCGGATGCAGATGTGACCTCTTCCAGGTGTGCCAGTTGCCTAGGTAACGCAGGTACTGGGTGGAGACTTTGCTGCGAGGAGGGTGGAGTCTGCTCGCCATCCAGGAGCGGACTTTACAATCCTCAGATCTCAGCCTTCTGAGTAGCTAGGATGACAGGCGTGAGCCACTGGCATCTGGCCTGCCCACCATCCTGGTAGAACTGCTGTCCACCCAGATGCCGGCTAGACACCTGCGCTCCTCCTGCCTCCCCGAGGAAGCTCCGGCCACGGCTCCGCAGCCGTCAGCCTCACAGGTGGGCAGTGTCCATGGTCCCATGGCCCACGCCGTCCGGGCGTCCTGTCCCTTACCCTTCAGCTCCACCCCAGGCCCGGCTGCGGAACAAGTGGCTTTTCCTTTCCCTCATTTGGAACAGAGGCACCCAGGGCCGCCCCTTGTTGTGTAAGCTTCTCCTACCAAGAAAAACCAAGGATTTAAAAACAACAGGCAAGGGGCTGGGAAGATGGCTCAGTGGTAGAGCGCTTGCCTTGCATGCATGAGGCCCTGGGTTTGATTCCTCAGCACCACATAAGCAAAACGAAAAAAGCCAGAAGTGGCGCTGTGGCTTAAGTGGTAGAGCACTAGCCTTGAGCTGAAGAGCTGAGGGTCAGCGCCCAGGCCCAGAGTTCAGGCCCCACGACTGGACCCAAAAAAAAAAAACAGGCAAGAGTCCAACGTCTCAGTCTTGCGAAGATCTGAGTTGCTCTCCTCAGCGCGGGGCTTCCGAGGCCCCCCAAGGGAAGCAGCTGTGGTTCTGATAATGAGGTGAAGCAGCCTCACCCCAGTCTCCCGGTCAAGTACAGCCCTGGGTCACAGGCAGCCAGCAGCTCCCAGCACCCTCCTGGGGGGGAGGGGGGCTGAGGTGGGAGGCGTGGCTGCCACTGTGGCCCACACATCACACCCCTTCAGCCCGACTGACACGCGCTCTCCAGCCACCACACATGGGCATGCACCATGGTCTTCCAGGGCTCCCAGCAGTGTGAGAATTCCCACCCAGACCCCTCACAAGCAGCAGCCCCCAGAGCCCAAGAGGTTTCTAGAGAGAGCTCGGAGGGGCAGGCTACGGCAGCCCCCCCGCCCCCCCCCCCCCCGCCTCTCAACCATGTGTGGCAGGCTGCCCGCGCCATCTGCAAGGGTCACAGACCGCGCCTGGTGAGCAGGACCCCGGCCGTACCTGTGCTGCCATGGGTGCCAACCTCTCCATGCCCTGCCCCTTCAGTTCTCAAGTGCAGGCAGCCTCCTGAAGCCACGGGGAGTAACCCTGGAAACCCCGAGGCTCCCCGTCGCGGGGCGAAGTACAAAATGTGAGCCTTAACCCTGACCAGGAGCCTACCGCTGACACGGCCTTTAGCAACCCCCGAGCCTGTCTTGAGAGGGTAGTGTGCACCTCACAGGACCGTGGGGGCCTGGGCTCTCCTGACAGTGTAGCCTGGATGCCAGGTCACAGCCCCTCCCTGCTCCCCAGGGAAGGAGCCAAGGGGCAGAGGGCGGGGGCCTGGGCCTGCCCCTCAGTCGCGCTAACAGAGCCACCGGCCCCAGCCGACCTACACCCATGGATTAGATGTAGGGCCACCCCTGGCTCCAATGGAGGCTGAGAAAGGTGGCCTCTGCTATGTCCAGCTACAATGCCGGGTATTCTGTGGCTACTTTTCCATTTGTGGGTCTCATACGGTGCTAAGAGATGCGCACAGCAATGTGCATGTAACTGAGGCCTTAATGTATACATATATACACATATACACATACATGGAAATCAGCTAAAATTCCACCAACAGACACAGGAGCAAAAATGGTGATGGCGCCAGGCACTGGTGGCTCACACCTATAACCCTAGCAACTCAGGAAGCTGAGTTCTGGAGGGTTGTGGCTCAAAGCCAGCCCAGACAGAAACGCTTATGAGATTCCACCTCCGACTGACTTGTGAAAGGCATGGCTCAAGTGGCAGAACATCAGTCCTGCAAGCAAGAAGGTTGAGCAGGTTTGGGGCCTTGAGTACAAACTCTAGTACTGCCATTAAAAAAACAGCCAGGGGGGCTGGGAAAGTGGCTCAGTGGTAGAGCGCTTGCCTTGCATGCCTGAGGCCCTGGGTTCGATTCCTCAGCACCACATAAGCAAAAAGAAAAAAAAAGCCAGAAGTGGCGCTGTGGCTCAAGTGGTAGAGCACTAGCCTTGAGCTGAAGAGCTGAGGGGCAGCACCCAGGCCCAGAGTTCAGGCCCCACAACCGGACCCCCCCCCCAAAAAAAAAGAGCCAGGGAAGCCACCGGACCCAAAAAAAAAAAAAAAGAGCCAGGGAAGCCGGGCGCTGGTGGCTCACGCCTGTAATCTTAGCTACTCAGGAGGCTGAGATCTGAGGATTGCAGTTCAAAGTCAACCTGGGCAAGAAAGTCTGTGAGACTTTTATCTCCAATTAACTAAAAAAATCCCCCCAAATACAAGTGGGGTGCAAAAAAGCCCAGGGGGGGACTGGGAAGGTGGCTCAGTGGTAGAGTGCTTGCCTAGCATGCATGAAGCCCTGGGTTTGAGTCCTCAGTACCACATACACAGAAAAAGCTGTGACTCAAGTGTCAGAGTGCTAGCCTTGAGCAAAAGAAGCTCAAGGACAGTGCCCAGGCTCTGCGTTCAATCCCTAGGACCAGCACAAAGAAAAGAAAGAAAAGGAAAAAGAAAAAGAAAGGAAGAAAGAGGTTTGACACCAGCCCCCAGATAACAGTCCCCCTAAATTTCCACCTGTCCACCCAGCTCTGGAAAATGTGACCTTGAATGGCAAAGGGACCTGGCCAATGGGAAGTACTGGGGTTTGGACTCAGAGACTTGTTTTTCACTCGGCTTGCTTGCTCAGCTGGGGTCCTGCCACTTGAGCCATGTCTCCAGCCCTTCTTTTTTCTGGTTAGAGAAAGAATCTCATGGACTTTTCTGCCTGGACTGTCTTGAACCTCAAGCCCTTGGATCTGAGCCTCCTGGGTAGCTAGGATTATAGGTGTGAGCCACTGGCACCTGGCTATGTCAAAGGTCTTGAGTTGAGATGAGAGTTTCCTGGTGCCTCTGGTCCACTTGATACCCAAACCCCACCAACTGGCTGGGTCATAAACAAAAGAGATTTGGACTTAGCTAGAAGTTCAAGATCAAGACACTGCAGGTTTGGTGAGGTGCTACTACGCGGATAGGAGGAGGGAAAGGGGTGCTCTGGGCCTCTGATAAGGACCCTGGCCTCACTCCTGAGGACTCTGCCCTCATGACCTCCGCACCCTGAGGCACGGTGCCATCCCTTAGGGAATTCACTTACAAATCTTCAAGGGGATATAAACACTCAGTGCACAGCACCTACTTTGTTCCTGTGAGTTGATGTAGCCACAAGATCCTTAGACCTGAGAAGGAAGCAGGAGAAGAAAATGATAAGGCCAAGACAGAGGCCTGCGCAATGGAGGGAGGCCCAGAAACCCGGCGGGCAGGGAACGCCCCTTGTCCCCGGCCCTGCCAACGCCTCATTCTAGTAGAGCGATTCCCGATTCCCACTTCTGACCTCCACAATGGGAGAGCGGGTGCCGCTCTGAGGCACCGACTGCTCATGTGTCACCGCCGCCCCTGGGATCTGTGAGCTCCCGCTTACCCAGAGCCCAGATGTTCAGGGGGAGGAGGAGGGATGAGGGAAGCTAGAGAGGGCCGCCACGGCGGGCTCCAAAGACCCGGATGGCACCATCCTCCCTGAGATGACACAGCGGGCCTCTTTGGGAGCGAGGGAGGACTGAGCGGCACAGAAATGCTGGTCTTTCTGTGCCGGTGCTGGCTGGGATGATGAGCAGTGAGGAGCAGAGGTGTGTGCTGAGTTCAGGTGCAGCAGGTCCCTCTCTGCTCCTCTCTCCCTGTTCTAGGGGCCAGAAGCTCACACTCCTGTGTGGTCAGGACCATGTTCTCTCCGGTGGCTCCAGGGAAGATGCTTCCTTCTGCCTTGCGACCTCTGGCAGACCCTGAGATCCATGGCTGACCACTGCTCCCCTACAGGCCTGGCCTCTGTCCTGCTTCGCACCTGTCTGCATTCCTTCTATTTGCAAATCAGGGGAGCTCTCTATTGGACAGAGGCTGTGCTCCTCTGGAGGAATCCAGCCCATTATAACTCATCATAAAGATACCATTTGCAAACAAGGTGGCACCCCAGAAAATACATGAGTTTTAGGGGAATACCTACCCATGTTCCCTCCTTGTCACCTCCACCCACACCCCCTCCTTACCATCATCCCCCATGGGACACCCCCCTCCAGCTCTGGCCGATGTCAGACCAAACACACCACGTTGTCCTACCCAGCATGACTCATCGCAACCTTGACCTCCAGCACCCAGCCACCGTCCTAGGGCCACTCCATGGACTTTGGCGCATTCGAATTGCCTCTCCCACGGAACATGCATTCTCCTGCCCTTGCCTGCCTCCCCCGAGCCAGAAATAGTCATCCAGGGAGTTCAGAGTGCTCAGGACAGCATGGGGCCCCCCTCCCCTAGATGCCTGTGTCAGCTCCAGGAAGCAGGCTGAGAATCGGCAGACACACGCCCTGCAAAACCCACGTCACCAAACTGAAACTGAATCCTTGTCTGTCCGTCCAAGAGATCAGAGACAGCAGCCAGTTTCCCAAACTGGCCTTTCCGCCCGTTCCCTGTGTCCCAATCCTCACTGAAAGCCATCAGAGCAGCGGAGCTCAACCCATCAGCTCCTCTCCCAGAAAGCAGATCTGAAATGTCAGCTACTTCTTGTTCTCTGGCTCTGCTTTCTCAGCTCCGTCCAGACCACTTATGCCAATTTTAGAGAATGGAGTGTTGCCCGATTCTGCAATAGCAAATAAATCAATTAATGCTGCTGAAGAAACTTATCTTTTTTGTCTTCTGACAGTGGACAGAGCAGAGATCTCTGCCCTCTTGGAGCCAAAGTCGAGTGTCTGCCCAGTGCAACCGTCCATCAGGTCCCCAGCCCCAAAGGCCTCTTGGCCACTCTGCCTTGAGTCCTCCCCCTCCCTCCTCCCTGCCACCCTGCCTAGAGACCAGGACTGCCAACCCCCTGCCAGAGCCTGTATCCCTCCTTGTGATTCTACCAATTCCAGGAGTACCCAGCGCCCCGCCACCCTGAACAGGTACTCTAGGGTCCATATCAGCACCCGCCCCTCATCCGGAAAGATCTACTATGACATCCTCCACCAGGGCCTCCCTCTGGCCTAACTCCCATGAGCCCAGGCTCCACCAGCCTCTAGCGCTCCCTCCCCTCCCCTCAGCAGACCCGGGGCCACAGCAGACCAATCAGGACCACTCTGGTCCTGGTCCCTCTGGCCTCCACAGCTTCACATGCTCCCTCTTCCTCAATCTTTCTGGAATTTTCCATCACCATCTAAATTTGCTCATTTCTTCCATTATGAAAATAAAACCAAATTCCCCGCATCTTGTTCTCCTCCAGCCCCTTTATCTCCTGCCACCTCCTGACGGTCCACACCCCACTGCCTCCTCACCTCAGCGTCCCCGACGCTCGCCAATGTCTGCCAACCCCACTACCCGACCGCAAGACGACCCACGCATCACTGGCGGCTCCTTCCCAGCGCTTAACTTCTTGTCTTTGGAAATCACACCTTCTTGCTTTTTGGAGGTCCCCCCAGAGCCCCGGGGGCATCGCCTGGTCCTCTCCACCCACTGCCCAGGCACCCTGCTTCCTCATTCTGCACACACAGTATTGACGGCCTTCTAGGTCAGGGCTGGCATCTGCAAAGCTTCGCTCTTCTGGGGATAGATACAGGACTGTGATTCAGACCTGCAGAAGCAGCTCTGGTCTCCGTGCCCCTCCCCGCCAAGTCGGACCCCATGTGCCCTGCTCCCATGGGGCACTGTCCCAGCAGGATGAGGGCGGGGGCCGGGCAGCAGTATGGTGCTTCTCTGTGTGAGCGCCTGACTTGGCGCTCTCAGGCACTATAACGTGTCTGGGGAGCAGATGCGCTCATATGAGGTGTGCCGTCCCACCAGCACAGCAGTGCAAGGAAATACGTAGGGTGGACAGGCACAGGGACTGCTTTCCCCAGGCAGGGGAGGGGACCCAGAATGCCATGTCAGGCAGTCCTCTGGACATACCTGTTGGCCCTGGTGTTCTACCTGTAACTGGCCCTGCTGCTAAAAGTGATGGTGTGAGAATAATGAGGGCAGATCACTTGGCACCTGCTGCGAGACCCTGACTCAAGTGTGTGGAGGAAGCAGAATCCTCCATTATTGATGGTGGCAAGGTAGAATGGTGTGTCTGCTTTAGGAAAGGCTCCAACAACCCCTCAAACAATCCACGCAGAGTTTCTGTAGGAACTGCAACTCTACTCCCAGTTCCATCGAGGAGAAACACACACACACACACTTGTGTTTATAGCAATATTATTCCCAATACCCCACACTCATCAGCTGGAGAATGAATGCACACATGTATGGAATACTATTCAGCCATAAACACTGACGCAACATGGATAAATCTTGAAAAGGTAATGCTAAGAGCCAGGCTCAATGGACTATATGTAGGATTCTACGCCTGTGGACATGCAGAGAGGAGCCCCGTGGGCCAGGCTGGGGTAGAGGGAGAAGGGTGACAAAGGCTGTGGTGATCCCACCCCTCTGTGATCCAGTACAAACCACCAAGTTGTGCACATCAGTGGACAGCTGCAGTAAATGGTGCCACTGGGGCACTGACTGACTCTAAAGACACTCCTAGTCACAAGAACTGACTTCACTACACGCCAAGGTTGACCCTGTTTTTGTTCTATTTTTGGCAGGCCTCAGGCTTGCTAGACAAGTGCTTTATGGCCTGAGCACTCTGACAGCATGTGCCTCTATATTTAAGAAGTCCCGGATGACAGACCACATCAGGTACTTCTTAAAAACAGGATCCATCTGTGGGCTGATGGAAAAGTACCTGCCTAACAAGCTTGAGACTGTGAGTTCAAACCCTAGTACCACCAAAAAGAGAAAAGCCAAACACAACAAGGTATAGTGATACGTGCCAGTGCCTTTAGCTGTTCAAGAGACAAGAGTTGGAGCAGGAAGATTTCAAGTTCAAGACCAGATTTGGCAAAGTTATCAAGATTCTTATCAAAAAATCAAAATAACTGGAAGCATGGCTCCTGGATTCATTCCACAGTCTCTCTCTCTCTCTCTCTCTCTCTCTCTCTCTCTCTCTCTCTCTCTCTCTCTCTCATACACACACACACACACACAGAGGAACCACATATATTCATAAGAAAACATCTGGAAATATAGTCCAAAAAAATCTAGTGGTTATCTCTAGGCGATGGTTTTACAGATGATTTTAGTTTAAAAAAATCTGAATTACCATGAATGTGATGCTTTTATATTGAAACTGCAAATACGTTTAGTCACCCCTCCATCTGAAACAGTGGATTATGTGTGACTATGAAGGACTATGGCCAGCATGGTAGAACGCATGGTGGGAACCCAGGCTGCAGGACGTGCATGGCTCACCCAGGCATCCCAAGCCCCAGGGCTTCCTGGGCTGTGGCCACTCTGCTCTGAACAAGGAGCCAGAGAGGCCAGTGCAGGGTCACCTGCCTGCCCCCTGCACAGAAGCCTTCTAGCAGTAAGACACATGCGGACCTAAACATACCACCGTGACCAGGCTTCCCTCAAGTCTTAACTCAGCACTAGTGGTGGTAGGGAATGGGCCCTGGGCAAACCTTGGGGCACTGGACTATGGTTTCTGATAGGGATGTTGGAACTCCAAGGGAGTTCATTCTGCCTGTTCCATTGATTACCCCCAAAGACCTCCCACTCCCTAAGAGTAAGGACCTCCACAGCCCTAGCAGGGATCCTACAGAACCAGCCCAGAGGCGTGCCCTGTGGTCCCAGAGGAGCAGCCCCAACTGTTCTATGGCCTGAACCGCGGTACCACGGTTCAGGCCCCCTGACTGCAGGTGGGGCACACCCTGGAGCGGCTTAGCTACCTTGACCTGGGCAGGCAAAAAGTTTGCAAGATGTGTACGTGCGCGGACCCATGCATGCGCACCAATACTGCAGTTGGAACACAGGGCCTGGGCTCTGTCCCTTATCTGTTTTTCTCAATGTTGACACTCTACACTAGCCACCGTTCCACTTCCTTTGTAGTTAATTGAAGATAAGGGTCTCATGTACTTTCCTGCCTAAGCTGGCTTTAAACCTGTCCTCAAGATCTCAGCCTTCCCAACAGCTAAGATTACAGGTGTGAGCCATGGATGCCAGGGCTCTTTCTCAACAGAGCAACTGGCCAAGGGAATCAGAAGCCTTTCTCCACGGGAGACAAAGAAACAAAAACAAAAAAAAGTCCTAAGGTGTTATTACAGGCTGTGCACCTCAAGACAAGGACAGAGTCTGCTCAGCCAGGCAGGCCTCAGACAAGAGATCTAAACATGTTAGATACCCCAGGACAAAGGAGCAGTCCTGTCACCTGACAGCCCGTGGGCGAGCCTGATAGATCTGCTGGGAGCTGCGGGGCACTTACTCCTGACATTCTCACCACAGGGAGAAGGGCTCCCTAGAAGCTTCCTGAAGGTGCTCAAGTTTCACCATGGGGTCAGTGACATGCCACCTTGCAAGTTCAACTCCGTGAGGCTAACGACATCAACGTGCACCTGCAGGACGCGCAGTGACCAGCAGGGAGGTGGGGTGAGGGGGCGGCTCTGGCCTGCGAGAAACCCACGGCCACCTCACACCGCTGCCTGTCGGCTGGCAGCGATCTGCAGTTCTGCTAGCACACAAAGCCTCGATGTGAGCGGGATGGGGGGGGGGGGGCTCACACCGTAATCCTAGCTACCCAGGAAGCTGAGATCGGAGGATCAAAGCCAGCCGGGCCAGGAAAGTCCAGAGGTGGAGCGGCGGCTCAGAGGGGAGGGCGCCGGCCGCGAGAGATAAGGCCAAGGGGCGGAGCCCAGGCCGGGCTCCGGTCCCCGGGTCACTCCGGGCACGGCAGTGCGCGCGCACGCGTGCACGGGGCGGCCTGGGGGTCACCACTGCCTGGGAACCAAGCCTGCAGTCTCTAACGGGGCCCGGGGCCGGCGGGCAGGGCCGGGCCGGCGGAGGCCGCGCCGCGCGGGGTCGCGCTGGGAAGCGGAGTGTCGACGGCCCGCCGCCCCGGGCCGAGTCCTGGCGGGAGGGGACCTTCGACCTCGGCACTGGCCGCTGACCGCGGGGGCGGCCGCGCGAACCGCAGCCCACCGCACACGGCGCCCCGCCGCCGGCCCGGGGGCGCCGCTCCCCAGGGCTCCGGGGTCTCCACGCGGCCGGCGGCCTCACCGGCCCGCGGGACCGGAAGCGAGGGCGGCCGGGAATCCTGGGTCACCGCTCCCCACCCACCCTCGGTCCCCCGACCCCCCGACCCCGCCGGGCGGCGCGCGTCCGCCCGAGCGCGCGTGCCGGACGCGGGCCGCGGGCCGCGGTGGCGTGTGCTCACGTCATATGGGCCGCCCGCCTCCGATTGGCTGCGGCCGCCTCACCAGACCCAGTGCGGACGGGCGCGCGTGCGGGGCGGGGCTGGGCCGGGCCACGCCCCCGGGAGGCGCGCGCGGGCGGCGGGTAGGCCGGGCGAGGTCACGTGATGCGGGGCCGCGGCCCGCTATATAAGCCGCGCGCCGGCCCGCCGCTGCGGCCGCGTTTGGGCCGTCCCTGGGCTCCTCCCGTTCCTCCTCCTCAGTCTCCTCCGACGCCGCCGCCGCCCCCTCGGCAGGTACGCGGCGGGATCGGGTGGGGGTCCGAAGGCGCGGCCCGCCCCGCGCGGGGGACGGGAGACGCGGGCCGGGCGGGATCCGGGGGTCGCGGGGGCGGGCCGGGCGGGCGGCCTCCGGGCCTTTGTCCCGCCCGGGCGCCAACTCGCCCCGCGCCGTCCCGCAGGAGCGCCCTGCACGCGGCGGGCACGGATGCCCAGGCTGCACGACCACCTGTGGAGCCGCCCGTGCGCCGGCGCCGCCCGGCCCCTCAGCCGCGCGCCGCGCGCCGCCCGCCCGGGAGGCATGATCGCCGCGGCCCCGCGCGCGCCGGGCCCCGCGCCCGCCGGGCCGAGCGGCCGCGCCGGCGGCCGGCATCGCCACCTGGTGCAGCGCGGCCTCGTGCTCTTCCTGGTCGGCGTGGTCCTGGCCCTGGTGCTCAACCTGCTGCAGGTCCAGAGGAACGTCACGCTCTTCCCGGACGAGGTGATCGCCACCGCCTTCTCCTCCGCCTGGTGGGTGCCCCCGTGTTGCGGGACGGCCGCGGGTGAGTGCCTCCCTCCTCCGGCGGGACTAGGGCGGGCAGAGGGCCCGGGCCCGGCCCCGCCGAGCCCCGCGGGGAGGCGGCGAGCCGGGGAGCCCCGACCCGTCCCTCGGGCGTCCGGTGACAGCGGCGCCCGCGCTCACCCAGCCGGCGCCCCGGGATTGGCCGCGCGGGGAACTGGTGAGGGCCGTGCCGCCCGCCGATTGGCTGCTGGCGGGATGAGGAAAACAAACTCACGTGCTGTCGGGAGGGCGTCGGCGGGGCGCCGCCTCCCCGCACTGGCTTCTGCACCTGGCCCCGGCTCTTGCGCGGCCACCTTCCCCTGCCACCAAGCCTGTGGCCCGGTCGCCTTTGACCCGCTTAGAACCCGGCCGTCCAACATGGGCCCAAGCAGACAGTGCAAGTTCTTGGTTGTCACTTGGCTGGCTTTACAGAGACTGTTGGGTGACTGTGACCCTCCAGCCCCCTGAATCCTTTGTAGTCAGGGCCCGAGCTCCGCCAGCTGCCCAGAACACGCCTCCACCCATGAACCCAGAGACTGGCAGGGAAGCCTCCCTGATTCCACTAGTCACTTGGTGCCTCGTTCTTTCTGTGTGCATGCGTTCGGTGCACTGTTGGCTTGTCCCTCTCTGTGCCCGGTTGTGCGTGGCTCCACATTCCACACGTAGGCAGGAAGGCAGAGCGGTGTGGTGTGCACTGCACTCGTGTCCACAGCTACACGGCTTCGGTCAGCCAGTGCGCACGCCCTCTCCCCAGCCTAGGGCTCACCTGGAATAGCCTGGGTAGGGCCTTGGGTGGACTGTGTTCCCCAGGCAGGATACCCTCCTGTTTAAGCGGTAAGCATAATAAGGTGGTTGCTCTGCTGTCAGAAAGGATCCTAACTTTTTCTCTAAGAACTTTAAGGGTTTGATGATATACAAACCAAACTAGGAAGAGCTCCGGGACCTTACGCTTGGTGGGCAAGTAATCCACCAACGCCAGCCCAACCCTTGAAAGTTCTCTGGAGAAGTAGATCCACATTTGAAGTTCAGTTTCATTGAGCATAGTAGTTCTTTCTTTGAGCCCAAAACCTGATCTTCAAAATGAAATGCTTAGAGGCATTTTCTAGGGATTCCATGAGTATCTCAGATGATTCCTCCTAGTCCTGGCTGAATGTTGGATCAGGTCTGCAGCTCTGTTTCACCGTTGATGCCCAATTCCTTCCTGTTGGGCTAGGTGAATGGAAGACGCCCAGCTCCCCAGGGCCCACAGGTCACACCCCACTTGTGTCTGGACAGTCTGTATTTGCTCACTGTTGTCTCTGCTTCACTTTTCACTTTTGGAACACCACACCTTCCTGTTGTACACATGTTTTTCAGGATTCTGTGAAGGCATCCTAGCTGTGGGCTGCGAGGCTCACTGTCCTCTGTCCTCCAGTTACATAAGCCCCATCAGTTCACACATGAGGACACAAACATGAGGAGTCACGTCCACCAGGAGCAGCCTGGCGCCAGCAGCCCAGTTTTCCCTTCCTGGTCTGAGCCCCCCTCTCCTTGGTGGGCGTGGCCACAGGGGGACAGGGAGAGCTCTGCCCCTAACCCTCCCCCCCAAACACACACACACACACACACACACACACACACACACACACACACACACACACACACACACACACACACACACACACACACACACACACACACAGGCTCTCCTCTCCTCTGCTAGTAGAGCCCCTTAAAACAGTCCAGTGCTCCTCAGGGCTTCAGGCCCAGCCCCATACTGAGGTCAGCACCGTTGCCACAACTACAAGGGCTTGCACAGGAGCTCCAGGGTGTCTACCTTGCCACTGTGAAAAGGAATCACTTGATGAAAGTAGAACGTGGAGGAGGCAAGGCGGTCAGAAAGCTGTGAGACTATCCCAGTCAACGGCTAGGCATAGTGCCCCTGCTGTCATTTTCAGCTACCTAGGGAAGTCAGAGTAGAAAGCAGGCTAGCCTGGGCATCAAGCGAGACTACTTTAAAAATAATGCAAATGGGGCTTGAGGTGTGGCTCAGGTGGTAGAGCACCTGCCTAGCAAGTGTGAGGCACTGAGTTCAAAGAAAAAAAAGTATTGTTCAGTCATTAGTTTTGACTACTTAAGGAAATAGCATGTTGTGTATTTCAATATTGTCTTTGTTTACCATGGATAATCAAGTCCTTGATTCATGTACATATTCTAACTCACCAAACTTTTCAAGATTGTGTGGGGATTGGGATACTCAGCATGTACACGAATATGAAATGAATATGAAATGAGATCTGTGGTGGTGGCTAGCCTGGCTTGGGTGTTGGCAGTGACTGTGAGAATGTGCATTAACGCTCCCTCCTCTTGGCAGCGGTGGTCGGCTTGCTCTACCCCTGTATGGACCGTCACCTCGGCGAGCCTCACAAGTTCAAGAGAGAGTGGGCCAGCGTCATGCGCTGCATCGCTGTCTTTGTGGGCATTAACCACGCCAGCGCCGTATCCTTCCCCAGCCAGCCTCGGCCGGAGCACGCAGTGAGGTCTTGTGTCGAGGCGTTTTATTACTTTCTCTGAACGCTTTGGCCATTCCTTCAGGTCTCCCGTCAGGAAGCACTGGGAGCTGACTGTCATTCTCAGAAATCCACAGTTTCTGGCTTCCTTCTGTCCTTCCAGCTTGCGCCCTCGTGGTTCCTCTGGCTACCAGGCCGTGGGGCGTGGCCACGGGCCCTGCCTCCCCTCAGACCCAGGCCCGTCACGGGAGGCCCTCGGCAGCGGTGGGCACATGCACCCTGCACGAGGTGCTGTATGTCTGCGCACAATGACCTGTTCAGGAAAGTGGTCCTGGGTTTCCTAGGAAACGCTTAGCAGACAGGGTTTCCTTAGAGCGGGTGAGAGGGCACAGTGCTTCCACGGGACAGCCACGCCCCGCACCGGCCCGCCGCTAGGCTCGCTGTTGAGGGGCTTCCTGGACAGGCGTCCTAGCGAGGTGGCAGGACACAGATGTGGAAGGAGTCGTGTTGGTTTCAGATTACTGAACAAGAAAGGGGGGAAACAATCAAGGCTTCATAGTGAAATAACGTGGTCACTCGCCCTGTTTATATCTGTAGCTGTTACCGATGGTGGATTAATAATAATAATGATGCTGTATAATAAACACCTGATAGTTTTTGTGGGCTTATCTTTCCTATCCTATGAAACTTCCTTAACTTGTGCCTGACCAGAAATTGGACTTTGCCAATAATGTTCAGCTGTCCCTGACCCTGGCAGCGCTGTCCCTGGGCCTGTGGTGGACCTTCGACCGCTCGCGGAGCGGCCTGGGCCTGGGCGTCACCATCGCCGTCCTTGCCACGCTCATCACCCAGTTTCTTGTGTACAGTGGCGTCTACCAGTAAGTGTGTGTGTGTGTGTGTGTGTGTGTGTGTGTGTGTGTGTGTGTGTGTGTGTATGTGTGTGTGTATGTGTGTATGTGTGTGTGTGGATGCCCCGGCCTTGATGACACACTGTTCGCATAGGTGTCTCCCTGCTTTGGTGAGCTGTCTGCAGAGCCACTCAGATAGATGCAGGCAGGAGGGAAAGGCTCCAGCACTGCTTCTTTTCTGGACTCATTAAAAAGCTGTTGCCCCGGGCGCCGGTGGGGTGGCTCACGCCTGGAATACTAGCCACTCAGGAGGCTGAGATAGGAGGATCATGCTTCAAAGCCAGCCTGGACAGGAAAGTCTGAGACTCTTACCTCCAATGAGCCACCAGAAAACTGGAAGTGCTGTGGCTCAAGTGATAGAGGGGTAGCCTTGAGCAAAAACGTGACCCCGAGTTAAAGCACGAATACTGACTCGCAAAAGAATGAATGAATGAATGAATGAATGTACTGTCCACAACTTGATGTGAAGGAGAGGCGGGAGAGCACTGTGGACCTCTTGAAGCCCTTTCTGGTTGGGAAGCGCCCTGTACACCCTGTTGCCAAAGCCCAGGTAGACCGACTGCTTAAGGCATTGTTTTCCCTCCAGGTACACGTCGCCAGATTTTCTCTACATTCGCTCGTGGCTTCCGTGCATATTTTTCTCAGGCGGCGTTACAGTGGGGAACATAGGACGGCAGTTAGCGATGGTGAGTACCTCCTGGCTGGGTGTGGGTGGGTTGGTATGTGCAGCGGAGCGTGTGTCAGGGTACGCCTAGTTCAGCATGAACTGCATCACAGCATGGCGTGTGTCGGGGTACGCCCAGTTCAGTGTGAACTGCATCACAGCATGGCGTGTGTCGGGGTACGCCCAGTTCAGTGTGAACAGCATCACAGCATGGCATGTATCGGGGCACGCCCAGTTCAGCGTGAACAGCATCACAGCATGGCGTGTGCCGGGGTACGCCCAGTTCAGCGTGAACGGCATCACAGCATGCATGTGTCGGGGTGCGCCCAGCCCAGTTCAGTGTGAACAGCATCAGACTCGGTGGCCAAGCCGCGTACAACCTGAGGTTTCACTCTGCTTCCGTCCTGAGTCTGCTTTCCTTGAGACACCAACCACTTGGGCTCACCATGCAGACAATCACAAAGCCTGACATGAGGGTTGGCAAGAGTGGTGGTGTGCAGGGGTCCCATTTGGTGTTCTGGGGGTGACGGCAGGTGTGCCGATTGTAGTGGAGGCTGAGGTGCAGAGGAGGCTTGCAGGGAAGCCCCTTCCTCAGGTAAATGGCCCCGTCCAGGCTCCTGTGGCGTGGTCCTGTAATCCCAGCGCCTCAGGAAGCTGAGAATTGCCATTTGAAGCCAGACTGGCAGCAAATTTGGTTAGAATCCATCTCCAATTAACCAGAAAGCAGGGCTGGCGGGTGGTGTGGCTCAAGTGGTAGAGTTCCAGCTGACACAAAAGTTAAGTAGACCGTGGTACTAGGAATTTTTTTTTAATTCTGAGTTGGAGCTTTCCTATGGGGCATCAGCCACGGGCAGAGTGCACCCCAAGCCCACCTAGCCAGGGTCCTGTGTGCGAGCCTGCACTGTCAGGACCTGCTTCATTGACGGCAGGAGCCTTGCCACTCGGTACTGACTGGTCTTTTTCTCTGTTCACGTAGGGTGTTCCGGAGAAGCCACACAGCGACTGAGCGGGGCCTGGCCGCTGGACAGATGCTCTGGACACCGGGCTGACTGCTAACGACTCCTGGAAGACGTCCACTTAGCCTGGCATAGCAAGACAGAGATAAGAACTCCTGACCTGAGGTCTCACCTGCCCTGCCCGCCCCACCCCTGTGGGTGCCACGCAGGACAGCTGGGCCGCACCGGCCCTGGGGGGCGGGGGGCAGTTTCCCCAGTATTCGATTTCATTCATGCTATTCAAAACAAGTTGCCATATTTCAAACCTTTGAACTAGAACTTGAACTCAATTACCAACAGCAGTTTTATGTCAGTGCCCAAAGGAGACAGGATGATGGTGCTTAACAGAGACCACGCGTGTGGAACGGAACTGTGTCTCCAGAAAAATTTAACATAGGGTTGTGTGGAAATGGCACCGCAGCAAGAGGAGAGATGGGCGGGAGGCGTGGCGGCGCCTCCAGGCGCTTCTGGCTTGCTGCGGCCCGCGGTGGGCACCGCCTTCCTGCTGCCCGCCGGCCTCGTGCAGACAATCGCCGGGAGACTGGACATGGTGATGCGAGGTGGCGCAACACTCTCACCCTTGAGAATGCCCGTGCGCGTCCGGTCTTGGGGCACCAACCTCTCCTCTCTCCCCCCCCCCCCCCCGCCCCTGCTGCCTTGTTGGCCCAGGCTGGCGGGGTGGCGTGTGCCCACAGCCCTATGGGACCTGCAATCTGTGATTGCCTGTAAAAAGAAGAGCGCTTGCCACTGTGTCCCACGCGTGGCGTGCTCCGTGTCCAATGGTAGTGGTGCGCACGGTGTACTCATTGAATGGCATAGACCATATTGGACCTGATTTGCAAGTATTGGGTCTTTAACTTCAAGTGCAATGTCTATGAAAACCAATCTGAGCCTTGTATTCTCTTAAATATTTATTTTTTTTAAATGCGTGAGGTGTTCATTTCAGAGCCGCGCAGGGCGGGCTCCTTCCTGTGGGTCTCGCTGAGCCTGAGTCCTCCGGCGGACTCCTTTTATGGGCTTAGTCATTTTTACTTACAAATGTACTTTTTTTGTACTTGGCATTGTTTTGAATTCTGCGGGAGTGACTCGCTGGGAAGGCAGGCGACTGTGGGGGTGCACCAACACCCACCCCTGCCAGCTGACGGCAGCTTCCCTTCCCCGGGGACCCTTGTTCGAGTTTTGCGTATTTTGTTTTGAGAAGATACCTTGAAATAACCTTGAGGTTTTTGAAACTAGTTTTTGTTTTATAGAGGAATTTTGTTTAAAAAGAATAGATCTTCTGAGTTTCAGAGTGACCCCTTAGAGACTTTCTGAACCTGAAAACATGTTTCATTGATGTCAGCGGTTGATGGCATCAGCAGTCACTAGAGCAAGGCAGTGAGCGAACCTCAAGGACGTACTTGGTTATGCACAAACAGCATAGTGTTCTTGCCTCTTAAACTGGAAGTATGAGTTAGAAATAATGTAGCCAAACAAGGTGAATCTGAAGAAATTGTTTGCCAATAGTTCATAGCAGATACTTTGAACCAAAGTGATTTAAATTTATAAAACTATAAAATCATGGACAAAAGTTGCACTCTCCCAGCTCTGAACGGCTAGTGAGATTCACATTCACCCTAAGTTTTCGACATTGTGTTCTTTCTGCATTTTTTACTTTTATTAAAGGTTCAAAACCAACTGTTGTGTTGATGAGTTTTTCTTTGAAAACAAAGAGGGATTAGTACTCTTCGTGTAGACTTTTGCCTTTGTTAATAGGAAAATGTTTTCAATTCATCGAGTTTTACAGGCTCCGCCCTGGCCTCTTGGAAGACAGATGAACCCAGCTCCATGGTTGGAAGACAGCTGCGGTCAGTGGCGCTGAGCCTGCTCTCCGGAGGTCGAGGTTGGCGGGCGGTGGAGGCCGCGCTCCTGGCCAGTGCCTTGGAGTTTGGCATGGTGTCCTGGTACCCAGCCCCAGGTCTCCACCGGCCTGCTGCCTGTCAGAGCTGGCGCTGTGCTCCCAGGGGTCGGGTCGTGCGGAGCCAGCTCCAAACAGCATCTTGTTTCCACATTCATGTCACCACTGATGGCAAGATGTTACACAGCCCAGGACATTTATGGTACAAGTTGGAGCCAGTACATCCAAGACATGGTGTGTGGGGGCGCTGGACCTCCAAGGTCTCGCTGGAGATGGGCACTGCCGGGGAGGAATGGGACTCCAACCCTGAGGTCTACAGGAACTAGTTTTTCTCTTTAAACAGTGTGGCGCTGTCCCTGCGCTCTTCAGCTCAAGGCCAGCACTCTACCCTCTTGAGCCATGGCGCTCCAAAATTGCTGGTTTCCAAAAACTGTTTGCAAACACCTAGTCCTTGAGCAAACGAGTGAATTACGCCATGTGTTGAAGGTGATTTGCAGAACTCCAGGGTTTCTGCCTCCTTTTCTGTGGTGCTGTGCCTTGGATGGGATCTGGGATGGGGTGGGGGTGGGTGGAGGGAGGGAGGAGGGCTGACTTCCCCTGGGAAGCCCCCACCCACTCAGGAAAAACTGAGACTCTCCACAATGTCAGCATCTAGTGGTCGGGATTGTGGGCATGTCCTGTGACCTGTTTTTAAAAATGGCCTGTGAGGTGCGTGACTCATGCCTGTCATCCCATCTACTCAGGAAGCTGAAATCTGAGGATCATGATTTGAAGCCATCCAGGGCAGGAAAGTCTGAGATGCATCTCTAACCACCAAAAAGGCAGAAATGGAGCTGTGACTCAAGTGGTAGAGCACCAACCTTGAGCAAAAAAGCTAAGGGACATCCAGGCCCTGAGATCAAGCCCCAGAACCAACACACACACACACACACACACACAAAGTTGCACTATTTAAAATCTAAACTTACCTTTCTACTCAGTAAGTTTGACAATCTGTGGCAAAGATTTCCTTCCTGAGTTGCAGACTCCTTTTCTAACAATGTAACAGTGCAGCAGGTGAAGCCTTAGCATTATAAAGTCTGAATGACCAGTGCAGACCTCTGTGCCCCCACCTGCAGCCGGAGCTCTCCCCAGGAGAGTGCTCATGCCACCAGGCAGGCAGAAAACAAAAAGGAGGGCTGGGAAGGTGGCTCAGTGGTAGAGTGCTTGCCTCGCATGCATGAGGCTCTGGGTTCGATTCCTCAGCAGCACATACACAGAAAAAGCCAAGAGTGGCGCTATGGCTCAAGTGGTAGAGGGCTCGCCGTGAGCTGAAGAGCTGAGGGACAGCGCCCAGGCCCAGAGTTCAGGCCCCACAACCGACCAAAAAGGGGGGGGGGCCCAATGTACCTGATGAGTCCCAAGTCCTGACACTCACACAGCACTGGATTTTCTGTAAATGTCATAAGACTCAACACTGGATGTTCTTGACATTTACCCAAATACCTCCTTGGACCCCAGCATAAGGTAAGCTCTTGGTAAGCACAAGTTTCCCCTCCTCCTGGGATTCTCCTGGAGAGAAGAAATGTACCAAGTCAGAGTCACAGGAATTCCAGTCAGGTGTGTCATGTTCAAGAGCAAACGGTAGGTAGGGCATGGCGATGCGTGCCAATACTCGCAGCCACTCAGAGGCAGAGGGGGAGACTGGAGGTCCTCCACCTGCGCCGGGGCCAGAGCCAGGGCCTGGCGGGCGCTCCGCGTGCTGGTGTTCCTCACACGGGCCCATTGTTCTCAAGCTGTGATGGCCACCGCGTGCTAGAGAAGCCTGGAGTGCATGTGTGTGAACACCCACACGTGCACACACACGTGGACACAACCATGCCCTCCGCTTGTGTGTGCAGATACCCACGAGCACACACCTGTTCACGTGCACACACAATCACACACACACCTGCTCACGTGCGCGTGCACCTGCCCACCTGCGCTCCACCTCCTGAGCCCAGGCTGTGGTCTCCAGCCTGTAGCCCAGCCCAGGGACGGCACCTCTGTGCGGTTGACGGAAAGCTGCTCCTGTGTGTGGGGCGGCCAGCCACTCGCTCCCGCAGAGGACCGTGACACAGTCACAAGATCCAGGGTATCTGTCGGGAGGGGGCCCCCACACAGCATGGCAGCCCAAACTCACCCCAAGCCACGCACCTGCGGTGGGAGAGGCCGGTCCACGCTGTGCATGCCACGCCCACGGGCTGAGCCACAGCGGCGGCTGCTGGTGAGGACCCCTGAGCACCCCTGCTCCACCGCTGGGCGGCCGCCCCCTCCATGCACCCCGGCAAAGCGTGAGTCCTGCTCACAGAGGGTGAAGGCACCTGACCGCCTGAGCCACAGGCCCCGTCTTTGGAGAAGGCTCTGCAGGGGGGAGAGGTGGAGGATGGGGACTGAGGATGGGGGACGGGGGCTGAGGACGGGAAGGGGGCTGTGGATAGGGAAAGTGGGCTGCGGGTGGAGGTCAGGGTTGTCACAACTCCCACAGCTGTGGACGCAGGCTGGGAGGCCCGTGGCCTCTGCCGTCAGTGAGGGGAAGGTGCTGGTCTTCATGAATGCGGATGGTTCTGATTACATTGGTTCCCACTTGGCAGGGTTCTGTGTGTTAGGAGATCAGCTCATCTTTCTGCCACGGGCCCTGGGGGCAGCAGACACAGAGCCCAGGCAGGCTGCGCCCCGCCCCCCCTTTGAGGGGGTTTTGGCTCTGCCTGGACACGGCAATCCACTCCTCTGGCCTCAGGCCATTGCTTTGTTTTCCCCAGAGACAAATCCAGAGACGTCCCCCATCTCAGGACCAGTGGCAGGGCACCCTCTGGTCATCTGAAACCGGTGACCTTCAACAAGCAAAAGCCAACAAAAACTAGACCTGGGGGCTGGGAAGGTGGCGCAGTGGTAGAGCGCTTGCCTTGCATGCATGAGGCCCTGGGTTCGATTCCTCAGCACCACATAAGCAAAAAGAAAAAAAGCCAGAAGTGGCGCTGTGGCTCAAGTGGTAGAGTGCTAGCCTTGAGCTGAAGAGCTGAGGGACAGCGCCCAGGCCCAGAGTTCAGGCCCCACGACCGGACCCCCCCCAAAAAAACCAAAAAAAAATTGACCTGGTGTCGCCCCGCCCACCCTGCCCCCTCCCCAGCGGAGGGCGGAGGGCGCACACGCCCAGGAAGAGGTTGGGAGCCCCTGGCCCTCCACCACCTACCCCGCCATCCCCACTGCTGACCTGAGCTGACCTCTGGCCCAGCAGACCCCCCTTCCCCTGGCTGCCTCCCCAGCCCTAGACACTCTGCTGGGATCCCCATACTGAGTCCCAAACGCGCATCATAGGCCCGCACCCCGGCCCAGCAGCACAGAGCCAGCCCCCGGCCCTGCCTTTCTGATGTCACTCAGTGAGCACTGAGGGCTGAGAACTTTCTGCCACCCGCCAGGGTTCAAAGCCCTGAGGTCCAGCAGCCCAGCCCCCTAGCGGGCCTCTGAGCCCAGCTTCCTTTCCCTGAGAGTGAGGGCTCCTTCCAGCTCTGCCCAGCCCCCTTCCCCCCTCCCCCCGCACCTGAGACCAGAGCTCTACCCTCCCCCACATAGACTTGAGATGATGGCTTCTCAGGGCCCCGCTTTCTTTATCTGTGTAATGGGCATCATAGCCAGGATGGCCAAGAAGGGATGTGTGGCTCATCTTCATCAGCAGCACTGACGCCACCACCACCATCAGCCCACACTGAAGTGGACGTCTTGGTTCTGGGCCCACTGACCTCCACCACACCACCCGTTGGGAGGAAACTTCCTGCAGGGCGCTGAGCCGGGAAGGGCGCAGCTGAAAGCTGGAGCCTGGGCAGTGCACAGCGGAGGAGCTCACCGGCGCACACCCAGAGCCCAGGGCCGGGGCTGGGACAAGGTCTCCGCTCCCGACCCCCCCAGAGCCCCGGCCTCCGGCTCCCAGGGACATCCTGGCTGCACCGCGAAGACAGTGCTGCTGGCTGGCTGTCAGTCACAGAGGGCTCAGAAGTGAGAAGAGGCCAAGCTTCCCGTCACCCGTGGGGGGAGGCGGAGGCTCACCGCCGGGGAGTAGTGTGGTCTGTGTTTCTGTTTCACGAGTGCGAGTTATAGCGCAGTGTTTTGTTTGTTGACTTCCACGATAGCCATCTTGTTCATGGGTTCCTCGGGGTTGGCAGTTAGTGCCAAGAGGCGCTTTCCATCTGCAGCCCTGAAACAGCGTGAACTTGACTCCAAGGCCTTGCGAGTGGACGCTAGAAGCGGTCACACACTCCACACTTTGCCAGCCCATTCGTCGGGCCGGCCCAGTCCGGCCTGGCCCCTCCCGCAGGCCTGGGCGCACAGGCCGCCGCGGAGCCCAGGCCAGCAGCCTGCGTGGGATGTTCAGAACAGCCTCGGACGCCCCCTGGTGGCCGCGGGCGCGAAGTGTGCTCCACCTCACCTCGGGGAGGATATCAGCGCAGGCCCTGTTGGGTTTCAGAAGAAAATCTGGACAGGATGCGTGATGCTAACCCACGCGGTAGGCAGTCGGTTCTCTCTCAAGCGCCCCGTGTTTGTAGCAGAATTCTGAGGGCAGCCGGTGACCTCTCCCCTCCCCGCTCCTGTCCCTCCCCCCTCAGACCTGTCCTGCATTCAGGGGCTCCTGGTTGTCCTTGAAGGAGCCTGGGGTCCCTGTCTCCCCACCAAGGAGAGCGTTTCCGCTCCGCGCCAGCCCTCCGTGCACTCTTCTACTGCCCAGTGCCCGTGTCCTTCTTGCCTGTGCTCTGCCCGGAGCGCCTCCCCCTCCTCCTCCCCACCCCTTCCCCAACCTAGATGCAAGGCAGCCCCAGCCTGAGCGCGCGGAGGAAGTCGGTCAGGTCCATCTCCACAGTGAAGTGTGCACTTCTTGACGTTCTCTTCCAGCAGCCTGGGACACACACCCCAGACTGCTGGTTCACCACACAGCCCAGGCCTCCTCCTTGCTCTTGGCTTGTCTGTGCATAGAAGAGTGTGGCAATGGGCTCTGAAGGTGGCTCCGTGGTAGCGTGCTTGCCTAGCATGCATGAAGCCCTGGGTTTGACGCCCTGGGTGGTGCTGTGGCTCAGGTGGTAGAGTGCTAGCCTTGAACAGAAACAGTTCAGGGACAGTGCCCAGGCCCTGAGTTCAAGCCCTGGGACTAGCAAATAAATATAAATAAATGAAAGAGTTTAGCAGGCCCAGGTCCAGTGATGTGTGGCAGGAAGGGCAGGGCAAGCTAGGAGAGGCCCCGGGCACCAGGGACAGCAGAGGGCAGGCTGAGGGGGGGGTCCCCAGGCGGGCACAGCCTGGCCCGGACCGCCACCCAACCTGACCTGCTCAGCAGAGGCCTCTGGACACCCACGGACCCACTCTTCATGGCTGGTATGTGCAGTGTCAGGTGCCTGACTTGTTGCATTCTTCCTTTAGAACCTTCTAGAATCCTCAGGCTCCCTGTGAAGGACCTCACTCCCCACTTTCTGGCAGCTAAGAGACCTATGACCAGCTGGCATCAGTCGAAGGAACTGGCTCTTGTGTTTACCATGCACAGCGTTGTAGGTCCTGCACGTTATCCGACTTGTGGCACCAGCAGCGAGAGGCCTGAAGCCCTGCAGAGTGCTTGAGTGTGTGTGGTGATTTCCTCCATGCCCCCCCCCCAGGGGCCATCATCTGCATGGGGATGCAAATGAGCCTGTGGGGATGCAAATGAGCCGGTGACCCCGGGACCACAGTGCAGCCACCACGCTGACTGTGAGGCTCTGCCCAGCACCCTGGCCCGCCTGGGCCACAGTCACAACTGTGCTTGACCCTGTGGCTGGGGAGGAGCCCGAGGCCCGACACAGGGCAAGTCCAGCCAGGCTCTGGCCTAGGCGAGGCTTTGTTCTGACTTTGACTGAATGAACTGTCCCTGGGGGCAGGGCCTCGCTCCCTCCCCTGGACTGATGGGAGGGTTGACTGAGACATGTGACCAGCCAGGCCCTGTGGGAGCGCGCTCCGAGGTCCGGCGTGGACGCGGCTCTACTCGCTTAGCCCTCCTGAGGAAGAGGACCCCGCACCCACCTTAGAAGCCACAGCGAAAGGTGGGGGACGTTCCAAGGCCGGGAGCTTCTCCGGCAGCCTGGCGTGGGCAAGGAGACGCTGTGTTGAATGCAGGATGGAAAGGCCGCGGCCGTGTGTGCGCGTGCGGTACACAGGCGGTGGTGTTCTTCATTACCCACCCAATCACTGCGCCAAACGCTTCGAGCCCAGCACAAAGGCAGAGCCGCGCATGGAGCCTCCGCTGTCCGAATCCTGGATGAGAGCGCAGCAGGTGCGACGTGCTCATTTTCTTGGTGGCGGCGCCACTCCGGCCGCAGGGCTCCGGAGAAGCTGGTGGAACACTCAAGGTCTCACTCTCGCCGGTGTGGTTAGCAATTTTAAACGCAGAGCAATGAGCAGAACTGGTTCACCACGAAAACATCAGGCTCGTCCAGCTCCTCCCCGGGACCCCTCCTCCCCTCCCCCACAGACAAGACCCCACAGAAGCTGAACTGTCACGGCGCTGTCCTCGGAGGCGGGCAGTTCTGCCCCGGTGAAAGCCAAAGCATGAAGAGGCAGGCCACGCACTGCTTCCCTGGGACTTGCCCCCGGACTCTGGGACCACACCTCAGCTGGGCACGGGGACCTGGGGTCCCCAGGCTGCGCCCTGCGTCCAAGCCAAACCATGAGGGGTGGGAGGCTGCCACAGGTGGGGTGACCTGTGCCCTAGGGGTCAGATGCCCGTCCTGGGCGGGCACACCATCCCTGGGGAAGGGGTGCCCCCATCTTATGTTTGGTGGGAGCAGCAGGGTGGGGCCGGGGAGGCCCCCTGAAGGTTCTCTTCCAAATTATATAATGGGTTTTTATTTTCTATGGTTGGGGGAGTTGAACTCAGGGCCTCGGCGCTGTCCCTCAGCTCTTCTGCCCAAGGCGAGCGCTCTACCACTGGAGCCACGGCACCCCTTCTGGCTTTTGATGTGTTCGTGGTACTGAGGAACCCAACCCACGGCTTCACGCACACTAGGCAAGCACTCTACCACAGAGCCACATTCCCAGCCCAGTACTGAGATTTGAACTCTGGGCCTTATGCTTGCTAAGGCCAGCACAATGCCACTAAGCCCACCTTCAGCTCTTCCGCTGGATTTGTTGTTGCTGGAGCTTGAACTCGGGGCCTCATGCTTGCCAGGCAGGTGCTCTGCCACTTGAGCCACTCCACCAGCTCAAGATGGACCTTTCCTGAGAGTCAACCCCTGCATTTCATTAGATTCTCTCAGGAGTGATCTTGTTCAATGTTTCAGACTCCTTTCTGAGGATGGCATTTTGAAGAAGAATGTGAAGAGAACAGGGGACCGCGTGCATTTTTAACACGTGTCTCCCCCGTGTCTTAACTGCATGGGCAGGGCCCACTGCTCGGCCACCGTCAGCAAGTGACACGCGTTTCCCCCATGTGGTAACTGCACGGGGCAGGGCCCTGCTCGGCCACGTCAGCCTGTCTTCCCTGCAGCCAATTGCTCCCGTCCTCTCCGTCCAGGTCACCTCCCTGCAATGGCTGGGCCCAGCGGTCCTGAGCGCTGCCAGGCTGGATGGAGACAGGCCATGTGGATTCCAAACAGAGGGAGGTGTAGCTTCCGCATCCCCGCTACACTGCAGGTTGCCTCGCTGAATTGAACGGATTCTCCTATGCCCAGATCTCTCTGGATCTCTCTCTCTCTCCCTCCTCCCCCCTCTCTCCCTCCCTCCCTTCCTCCTGTCTTCCCACCTCCCTCCTCCCTGGCTCTCAGACGCTCCCTTTTGCTCCCAGCTGCAGTTGAGACAGCCAAGATAGGACAGAAAGTCAAGAATCAGAAAGGGCTGCCAGGCACGGATGGTTCACACCTGGTGTCCTAGCTGTTCAGGAGGCTGAGATCTGGAGGCCTGAGGCTTGAGGCCACTGCTGGCAGAAAAATAGGTGAGACTCTATCTCCAAAATAACCACCGAAAAGCGGATCTGGAAGCATGGCTCCAGCGGTAGAGCAATGTCCTGAGTTCAAACCCCAACACAAAAACAGAGCCTCACAAAACTTTGCTCCTGGCCTGGTGTTCCCATTCAGGCCCAGGGTCTTCTCCAGCCTCCCTGCCTCCTGCTGGGAAAGAGGAACGCAAGGAGACACTGGGTAAATACAGACACAGAAAGGCAGCCGGGCACAGGGCTGGCAGGAGGGTGTGTCTAAGCCCTGACCCACCCATCTCCCGTTGAAGCAAAGCCCAGCACCTGACCCCTGCCTCACACTGAGGCAGCACCAAGGTCAGCACTGAGGCCGGAGACCTCAGGAGGTGCTCATTCCAACAGGGGCCGGGGCGCTCCTCCACTACACGGCATAGTGTGTCGCTGCCCCTCAAATAAAGGGTGAGGCTGGGCACCGTGGCTCACGCCTGTGATCCTAGACACCAAGGAGACTGAGATCTGAGGATCATCCATGAGATGCCTATCCCCAGTTAACCACCAAAAAGCCAGACGTGAAACTGTGGCTCGCGTGGTAACATGCCAGCCTTGAGCAAAGTAAAAAAGCTCAAGGACAGCACCCAGGCCCCAAGTTCAAGTCCTGGGACTGACACCAAAAGTAGGTGAGAGGTGAGGATGTGGGGGATGGGGGATGGGTCCGTGGTGCCGGCGGCCACTGAGGGCGAGAGCCTTCCCACTCAGCCCCACCCCCAACGCGTGGCCCACAGCCTGGACTGCAGAGGAGACACCACGCCCCCAGACTCCATGACAAGGAACGGCCCCAGGCACACCAGGGAAGGGGAAGGGTCCCCATACCCCTTCCTGGTCCTTCAAAGACACAACACAGAGTGCAGCGAAGATCACCAAAGGCCTTCCAGCCCTGTAACACCAGGGAGGCTCACCTGTGGAGGCCCGGGGAAGCCCTTGCCCTCACTGGAGCAGAGGGTCCTGCTCGGGGCCACTGCCAGCCTCGAACCGAGCTCTCTCCATCTGTACACCATGGAGACCCCCCCCCCTCCTCCTCCACCATTACTCCACGTTTGCATCTGAGTTTTTAAAGTCAGGAAGCTCCTATGCCAGCTGCGCCCTCCGGCGGTGTGACGCACCGAGGAGCCGGAGACCCTCTCTTCCTCCCTGGCCAGTCGGAACCCAGATGACCACGTCCCCCACAGCCACGCTTTCTCTGCCTAACCTCTGGCCGATCTCAGACTCAGCATCTGCAGTTTCTCTCTCCCTCCTCTCCAGGCTCCAGCAGACCCAGCTTCCACACTCATTTCCCGCCCAGCCTAATCTGTGTTATCACTCAGGGCGCCCCCGACCCCGCCATCTTCGTCTGTGCCCCCCCCCAGCCTGGGCCCCCCTCCCTGGACCATGTCTGTCCTGCTCATCAATGTCTGTCCATCCGTGCGGGGCCTGGCCTCATCTCACGCTTAGTGAATACCTGTTGGAGGTTTGGTAGATAGGTAACGACTTCCATCCAATTCCTGGTGTTTGAAACTCTGTGATTAGAGTCCCTGTCACTGACTTACAGCAAATGTGGGGCTGGTCCTGTGCTCACAGACAGACAACTAGGCGGGGAGAGGACACAGTGCCTCCTACTCGTGCCAAATTGAAGCAGCCTGGGCTGGTCCGTCATGCAGGCATTAGTATAAACAAGTGTCTGCATGCTAGCAAGAAAAGATCATTTCAGAGAGGAAAGATGAGCAGAAGCAGAGCACTGGGGTCTGACAGATGGGAAGAGGGGGCTCTGACAGGTGTGTGTGCAAAGGGCCGTAGCCCGGGCCCTGGGTGAGGCGGACAGGCCAGCTCCACTCCCTCCTTCCACACAACCGCTCACCAACACTTCCCGTTGGGTCTTTGGGTCACAGTTGCAAACCCACCGTGGCACCCATCCACCCCAGACCATCGTCTACTCTAAACGGGACTCCTTGGAATACCCGGGTGCCAGGAGCTGAGGTTCAGAAGGAAGAACGCAGGGGAAGTGCGGCTGTGTAGAGCCCCGCGGCCAGATGGGGTGGTGAGGCGCGGCCCTGCGCCCGTGGCAGGCCGGCACCCTCTGCCCGCAGATGCCAGGCCCCCGCGAATACCAGCCCCGCTGCAGGCTGAGCAGGCTCTCTGGTGGCATCTGGGATGTGTGGCTGTGCACAGAGGGGGCTGGGCCCCAGAGAGTCCCCAACCTCTGTGTGCTTCGCAGGGCCATCGGATGGCTGGAAAATGCCCGAGAGACACAGATCGAGGCGCCATGCTGGGTATGTTCTGGCCTTCTGAAAGGAAGAAGGGGAGCAAGGGGAGGAGGAAGGGGCCGGGAGAGAAAGGTCGGGCGGGGTAAGGACCCTCTGTGACCCGCTAACGCAGAGGTCTTGTCCTCTTCCGCCTCCCCTACCCTAGCTTGGGCCCATCCAGAGCCCAGGCCCGCTGTGGGGAAGGGCTGGGGGCCGCAGGACAGGCAGGCCCCGCCTCCCCCGCCTGAACGGGCCGGCTTTTACCTGGGGAGCCTGACAGTTGTGTGCCAGCGCCGCTGCCCGGGAAGGGCATCTGACACGTTTCTGCGCTGTGTCCCCTCTTTCAAGGTCACTGAGCGCCAGTGCTGCCCTGCGCCGCGCAGCGGGCGGTGGGCAGATGGTGAGCAATGTCACGTCCTGGGCACCGGGTGGCGTGAGGACCCGAGGTCTCGGCACTGCGAAGTGGTGACACTCGGCCAGCAGAGCAGCAGCCACCCAGACACGTCTCCCGTCCCCCGTGCAACCTCCTTCCCGCACAGAGAAGAAACAGGCTGTCAAGCAAAGGGGAGGCCGCAGGAGTGACCGCAGCTGATGTCTGAGAGTCCGTGTGTCCACCAGGACACAGCTTCAAATATGACATGGGAGCAGGGCGCCGGTGGCTCACGCCTGTCATCTCAGCCACTCAGGAGGCTGAGATCTAAGGATCGAGGTTCAAAGACAACTGTGGACGGGAAGTCTATGAGACTCTTATCTCCAAAGAACCACTAAAAACGCCAGAAGTGGAACTGTGGCTTAAGTGGTAGAGCACCAACCTTGAGCAAAAAACAAACAACTCAGGGGCAGTACCTACACCCTGAGCCACAGGACTGGTACACACACACACACACACTACCATGGTGGGTAAGACGGAGAGCAGTGCAGGACCTCACCACTGAGCAGCGAGCCAGCTGGGGAATGACAGGTAACAAACCAAACAGATTGGAGTTCAGTTTCCTGCCACTGAAAATCAGCACCCAGGGCCTTGTGTGCAGGTGCTGTAGGAGCAAGACAGGAATGAGAGGAAAGGAGAAGCCCGTGCACTTCTCCCGGGGCGGGAGTTGGAGGATGGGCAGCCCGCACTGGAGGAAGCCGGGCAGGGCACTGGTTTCCTCAGGGCACTGGTGCTACCAGCCGGTGCCAGGATGAAAGCTGGGTGTGTCGGAGCCTGGGCTCCTCTAAGAGCCTGGGAGCTGTGGGATTCTGGGACACGGGGCAGGATGCAGAGCTGAGTGTTCGTGGCACTCCTCTGGGCTGGCAGGCTTGGCATGGGTAGGGTGGGCCAGTTGAAATGGTGGCCGCCCAGCCTCTTGGGAGGTACCTGCTTGCCAGGGTGCTGGCATCTGTACCCATGCAGAGTCCAGAAGCACCGAGAAGTGGCAGGGCTGGGCCTTTCTCCCAGTGTGAGCAGATGCAGGGCTGAGCTCCGTGGGAGGGAGCTGCCTTTAGATGCCAATGTCACGTGCAGGCCAGCGGTTAGCACCTGCCCAGCGTCTTCCCGCTCCAGCCCCACTCCTAATGAGCTTCATTTTCTGTGAATGAAAATCCATTTGCCACCTACCAAGTGCCCAGGAGTGTGGCTCCCAAACTTCAAAGGCTTCTTCCACCCGCTCCCAGCCGCCTTCCCCTCCCTGCCAGGCCTTCCCTTTTTAATTTAAACTTTAATTTTGCAAGTCTGGGTGAAGTGAATGGCAAAAGTTTGGGTTCTTCTGGCTCCAGAAAAGTCAGCGTGGGCTGGAGAGGGAGCTGGAAGTCAGGAAAGCCAGAAAGAGGCCAGAGGGGCTGCTGACGCAGCGCTCAGCTCCTGGGGTCTGGAGGCCCTGAAAGCCTTCTGTGTCCTGCCTGCTCCACGGAGGGGGGGGCTTCTCCACCAAGAAGGGCGGGCAGGTGTCACAGGGCGATGCTGTGGTCTGGCTAATCCAGGACAATGTGTGAGACCCTTCTGCGGGCTCCATATGAAGAAGAGTATGGAATGGCCTGAGGCGTTCCCATCTAGCAGGGGTCTGTCTGAAGCTTGGGGTGTGGAATCTTCACAGCAAAGGGGCACGGCTGGCTGGCTGGAGGGTGCCAGGCCTGGCCTCCGTTCAGCACAGTCAACGTGCCCGTGACGGGATAGGAGATCACAGCAGAATTTGAAGGGCCGTGTACCCCGGCTTAGGGGCCCTGGGGACAGGCCAGGGACATGGAGAAGAGAAGGCCAGGCCCCGTGAGGCAGGTCAAAGGGCAAAGTCAGCCCATCCAGGCATGGGGCTGGGAACAGGCCTCAGTGATCTGTGGACTGAGTCTTTCTGAACAAGTACTGCTGGGAAGTCCTCAGGGCAGGGCTCCCCTAGCTCTGCTAGTGCCTCCACCCCTCCCCACTGCCACCGTCCACCAGCTGGCCCTGGGGACACCATGGGCCGCAGGGGTAGAGCCCGGGCATCTCCGTGTCTTCACGAAGACTTCATCACCACTGCCGCCGCCGCCGGGGGCCCATGGGTAGCAAAACCTGCGGGGACTGCAGGGAAACCTTTCCTTCCTCAGAGACGCCAGGCTCGACTTCACCCCCCGAGGGCTTTCCCTCACAGCATCAGGTGGATGCTCTCCTCTTGCCACCCGGAGTCCAGGAGGGTGTCGGCTGGGGGCAGGGACAGCCCCTCCGGCTGCGGGGGGCAGGGACAGCCCCTCCCGCCGCGGCCAGGCCTCTCTGCGGACGGTGGCAGAGGATTCTGCTGGGAATAGGTGTTTAGATGAGAGGATCCCGGGGGAGCTCACCGGTGCCAGGGGGTGGCAGAGCACATGGGCAGGGCCAGACTGCCAGCCGGGCTAAAGCCCAAGGAAGAGGGGAGTGGGCACGGGTCGGCGTGAACCACACCTGCCGTTGTGGGCGACCAGGATGGCTGCCACGCCGAGTCTGTGGCGGGTCTGTGGGCCTGGCCCGGCCCCAGGGCCGGTCCTTCAGCCACCCTAGGGCCTCATCCTCCTCTACACAGAGGCCGCATGGGCGTGGGCAGCCTCTGGCACAGAGCCAGGCACGCTGACTGCACTGCTTTCGGCTTTGTTTTCTCTTCTCCGGCATTTCTGTGTCACTGCTCGGCTCCGGCCTTACTGTCTTCTCCAGGGAACGCATGCTGTCCGGGCCATCTGTATCCTATTACACTTTTTTTTTCTGGTACAGGAGTTTGAATTCAGGACCTTGACCTTGCTCAGTTTGCTTGCTCAACTGGCATTCTACCTCTTGAATCACACCTCCAGCTTGGCCTTTAGCTGCTTATTTTGGAGATGGAGTCTTGTGACCTTTTCTGCTCTGGCTAGGCTTGAAGTATAATTCTCCGGGTCTCAGCTCCTGAGTAGCTAAGATTACAGGAGAGACCCGCTGGTCCCAGATAATTGCTTTTTTTTTTGGCCTCCAGATATTGTGCTCACATCGTGGAGGGAGGCGGGAGGCTGCGTGGCTCTGGAGGGCAGGGCCAGGGTGTCCCAGCAGCTCAGGCGCTGGGAGTCAGCATGGGTTGTGCCCGTGTTTGAGGAGCCGCTGCAGCTAGCGGCTCAGGCCGGGTCTACAGACCTCCCTGTGGACCTCACACAACACTTGCTTCATGTGAGTTTTCAATGAGTATCTGTTGACTCAAATGCCAGAAATCTGTTGGTCTAAACACCAGGGACCTTGTGCTTCCCCCGTCTCCCAGGACCCTCCCTGGCCATCGCTCTGGCCACTCCAGCTTGGCTGGAGAACTTGGGCCTTCAACAGTTCAATGTTCACCGCAGCGCAAAGGGCTGCGAAGAGCCAGGACCCGGCACCTGCCGTCGTGGCAAGGGACCGGATACCAGGGCTCTGCTGGCCTTGGGGACCAGGAAAATGATCTTGCCACCCAGGGCAAAGCCTCACACTGTGGGCTTTACTCCAATGCGGCTGGCAGGCAGACATTATTTTCACGTTCTAAATGATTCCTCTGAAACCAAAGGCACAGACAGGGTCCCACAGAGTCGCCAGCCAGGGGGGACACAGGATGCCTTGCCTCTTTGAAAAGCTTCTGCCTCATTGTCGTGGATGTGAAACGGAGATGGAGATGGAACCTATCTCATTAAGTCCTTGGAAGAACGGAAGTGGCCACTTGGCCTTCCTGGAACCCGGGCCTAAGTCAGTCCTTGTGGTCCAGGCTGCTGCCGACTCCGCCCACTCGGCCTGTCCTCCCACACACACCGCTGACCCCGGCCCCTCCCCCGGTGGCCAGGCCCAAAGCTCCGCCAGACCCAGGGTTCCAGACCCAGGACACCAACTGGGTAACCTGCTTGTAACGACCCCCAGGAAACAGACTGCGGGCCCAGCCAGACACCATCACAAGCTGGGGCAGCCGGAGGCAGGGAGGGAAACCAGGGAGGGAGTCCACCTCCCCCGCGGGGCGGGGCACACCTCGGTGCGGGGGGCCCCAGACCCCCACCCCACGAGCCCCACCAGAAGTCTGGGTCCAGCCTCGTGTGTGAACCCCACTGTGGAGACCCGCCAGGCGCCCCCCCCACGCCCAGCGACGACGGGGGCCGTTTCCGGGGGGGAACATTCTCAGAGGAGGCGGGTCAAGCACCAGGAGGAAGGGGCCAAGAACGTGTGTGGAAAGCGACCCCGCTCCTCTCCTCCCGGGCCTGCGCCAAGGCCTTTGAGGGGCGCCCTTCCCCACCCAACACCTTCCAGGGAATTAGTCTCCCCCACTCCCTCAGCTGGGGGCAGGCGCCTCGAGCGGAGACGTGGAGCGCCCTGGCCGTGGGTCCCGCCCTGGCCGTGGGTCCCGCCCTGGCCGTGGGTCCCGCCACCTGGCGTGTATCTCGGCCTGCCGTGATCGCGCCTTCCTGGGGAGGTCGTCCTGATCGCAGGCAGGCCCGTGGGTCTTCACTTTACCCCAAGCAACCTGCTCGCCTTCGGCGGGAGGAGGGGGACTCCCCCCAGCAGAGGGCCCCCTCCACTCGGCCTCCTCCGCGTCCTGGCCCTGCCACCCCGCTCCCCAGCCTCGGACGCACCCTGAGGTTTCCGGGGTCCTGTTAGGCCGAGGTCCAAGGCCGCGTCCCCGCCCGGACCCTGCCTCCCGACCCAGCCCCCGCGTCCCAGGCGCGGCGCCCGGCGGGATCGGCCCTCTCCAGGGAGCCCGCCGGCCGCGTGCTCGGAGGAGACGGACTGGGAACCCCGGTGCCCGGCGCCGCCCCGCGACCACGGTCCCCGCGCGGCCTTTCCCCGCGGCCCGGCCCGGCCCGGCCCTCCCCGCGCGGCCTTTCCCCGCGGCCCGGCCCGGCCCGGCCCTCCCCGCGCGGCCTTCTCCCCCCCCCCGGCCCGGCCCTCCCCGCGCGGCCTTTCCCCCCGGCCCGGCCCTCCCCGCGCGGCCTTTCCCCCCGGCCCGGCCCTCCCGCGCCGCCTTTCCCCCCCGGCCCGGCTCTCCCGCGCCGCCTTTCCCCCCCGGCCCGGCTCTCCCGCGCGGCCTTCCCCCCGGCCCGGCCCTCCCCGCGCGGCCTTTCCCCCCGGCCCGGCCCTCCCGCGCGGCCTTTCCCCCCGGCCCGGCCCTCCCGCGCCGCCTTTCCCCCCCGGCCCGGCTCTCCCGCGCCGCCTTTCCCCCCCCGGCCCGGCTCTCCCGCGCGGCCTTCCCCCCGGCCGGGCGCTCCCCGCGCGGCCTTCCCCCCGGCCCGGCCCTCCCCGCGCGGCCTTCCCCCCGGCCCGGCCCAGCGCTCCCCGCGCGGCCTTCCCCCCGGCCCGGCCCAGCGCTCCCCGCGCGGCCTTTCCCCCCGGCCCGGCCCGGCCCTCCCGCGCGGCCTTTCCCCCCCGGCCCGGCTCTCCCGCGCGGCCTTCCCCCCGGCCGGGCGCTCCCCGCGCGGCCTTCCCCCCCCCCCCGGCCGGGCGCTCCCCGCGCGGCCTTCCCCCCGGCCCGGCCCTTCCCGCGCGGCCTTCCCCCCCCCCCCCGGCCGGGCGCTCCCCGCGCGGCCTCCGCGGCCCACGGCGAGGTTGGCGGACGGTTTTCTTGGCGTCGGAAATGGGAGGCTAAATGAGTCGCGATTTGCAGCGTCTACGGCTAATTCGGAGCGCCGCTGCCGTGGGCTAATCCTGTTAGTCGGCCGCAAAACGAGGGGAGGCTCGTGTCGTGGCCGGGGTGACTCTAACAGGCATTTTATGTCTCATGACGGTGCGGCCCGGGACAAAGGGGCGCCGCGCCCGCCCCGCCCCGCGCCCCCTCCTCCCCGCGCTTCGGCCTCGCGGCGCCCCGTGGGGAAAGCAACTCCAGGGCCGGGACCCCCGGTCCGCGGCGCGGGGAGGGGGCGGCTCCGCGGCCCGGCTCGGACGCCCGCGCGGCGGCGGTGGCGCGTCCGGCCGGCGGCCTGGTCGCCGGCGTCGCGTACCTGGCGCCGGCTCGGTGCCTCGCGGTGAGCTCGGCCGGACCGGCGGCCGCGCGGGCGTGCGGGCGTGCGGGTGTGCGGGCCGGGCGTGCCTGCGGCGGCCCGGGCGGGAAAGGCCGCGCGCCGCGCGCCGCTCGGGGACTGCTATTTTGAAATACGGCGGCCGCGCCTCGGGGGCGAGGACGCCAGGGTCAAGGGTCACTTCCTCCGCGCCAGCCTCCCGTGTTCCCCGGGACGCGAGCAAACGGACGCGGGCACGGCGCGGGGGGGGGGGGCGTCCACGGGCGGCTCCCGGAGCCACGCGGGCGGGTCCGCGGGCACGCGCGGCACCGCCCGAGGGCCCGGCACGCGCCCGCCCCGCACACGCGCGCCCCGCGCGGCCCGGCCCAGCCCACACCTGCCGCGCGGCGGGGCTGGCCTGGGGTGCTACCACCGGTCACGCGGTGGAGGGGCGGGGGCGCTCCCCAGGGGCGCCTGGCCGGAGAAGGGGGCGCGCACCGGCCCCTCCCTCCGCCCCCCGTTAGGAGCCGTCGGCGGAGGACGGGGGGGACAACGAAGAGGAGGAGGAGAACAGGCGGGGAAGAGCAGACCCCGGTGCTCGCGGAAGCGCGTGGCGTGCCAGCCGCCACCTCGGCTGCCGGCTCGCTTCTCCAGGTGTTACGACAGGAGTGCCCGCCACGTTTGGGGAGGCTCAGCAGGGCATCCCGCCAGAAAGGGGAAGCCCGGCCTTCCCCCCACCGCACCCCGCGCCCGGCCTTCCCCCCCCCACCGCACCCCGCGCCCGGCCTTCCCCCCACCGCACCCCGCGCCCGGCCTTCCCCCGCGCCCGGCCTTCCCCCCCACACCGCACCGCGCCCGGCCTTCCCCCCACCGCACCCCGCGCCCGGCCTTCCCCCACACACCGCACCCCGCGCCCGGCCTTCCCCCACACACCGCACCCCGCGCCCGGCCTTCCCCCCCACACCGCACCGCGCCCGGCCTTCCCCCACACCGCACCCCGAACCCGGCCTTCCCCCACACACCGCACCCCGCGCCCGGCCTTCCCCCACACACCGCACCCCGCGCCCGGCCTTCCCCCCCCACCGCACCCCGAGCCCGGCCTTCCCCCACACCGCACCCCGCGCCCGGCCTTCCCCCCACACCGCACCCCGCGCCCGGCCTTCCCCCCACCGCACCCCGCGCCCGGCCTTCCCCCCCACACCGCACCCCGCGCCCGGCCTTCCCCCCCACACCGCACCCCGCGCCCGGCCTTCCCCCCCACCGCACCCTGAGCCCAGCCTTCCCCCCACACCGCACCCCGCGCCCGGCCTTCCCCCCCACACCGCACCCTGAGCCCAGCCTTCCCCCCACACCGCACCCCGCGCCCGGCCTTCCCCCCCACACCGCACCCTGAGCCCAGCCTTCCCCCCACACCGCACCCCGCGCCCGGCCTTCCCCCACCGCACCCTGAGCCCAGCCTTCCCCTCACACCGCACCCCGCGCCCGGCCTTCCCCCCCCACACCGCACCCCGCGCCCGGCCTTCCCCCCCACCGCACCCTGAGCCCGGCCTTCCCCCACACCGCACCCCGCGCCCGGCCGTCCCCCCCCACCGCACCCTGAGCCCGGCCGTCCCCCCCCACCGCACCCCGCGCCCGGCCTTCCCCCCCCCACCGCACCCTGAGCCCGGCCGTCCCCCCCCACCGCACCCCGCGCCCGGCCTTCCCCCCACCGCACCCCGCGCCCGGCCTTCCCCCCCACACCGCACCGCGCCCGGCCTTCCCCCCCCACACCGCACCCCGCGCCCGGCCTTCCCCCCCCACCGCACCCTGAGCCCGGCCGTCCCCCCCACCGCCCCCCGCGCCCAGCCCGCAGTGGCATCTTTGCTTCCTTTAAGGCGGAGAGGAAACGCTGGCGCGTCGGTTCAGAGGCAGCTGCTGAGCCGGTCACCGGATGACTAGTTCTCGCCTCGCCTTGAGTTTAGGCCACTCTTTTCCACAAAAGCCCCGTTTCTGTAAAAGCCAGATGTGAAGATCTGTTAGCACGGTGGCTCTTTAATGAAGGATCACATCTCTCTTTGTGGCCAGACGATTCATGTTCACCACCACTCCAGAGGCTCGGTTTTTAATAGGGTGTTTAAGATTGTCTACAATTTGCTTAACCTAAAACACACCTCTGCGGGGAACAGCACAACTTTCTCCTCCCCAGCAGGGTGTGTGGGGCGTGTGAGGTTATTTGTGTTTGCATTCTTGTGCTGTTTGTAAAGAAAAGAGCCATTTCCTTATTTTAAGAGGTGTGTATAAACCGGTGAATGCAAAAATAACAATGAAATTAAAATAGTTACTAAGTGACATCTTGATGGTCCTCACAAAATTCCAGATTTCTTTTTAATAGGACAACTCCATTGTTGTTAACACTTCCATAAAGCAAGCCTTTTGGCAATTTCCCACAAAAGGCATTCTTGTTTGCCAAGATTTGCCTAGAGTCAAGCTACTCAGATATTGTCTGTGTTCTTATTTTCCTGCCTCCTGTGGGCCTCTGTACCAAAACCGAAGGCAAAGCATTTGGTTTCTATTTGTACATACTAGAATTTCTCCTAGGAGTGAAGTTTCCAAACACACTGTGTCAGGACTGGAAGCGAGTGTTGTTTTAGAACAGCTTTCCCTGACAGCCCCATTTCTGCAAACACATCTGAGCAGAAAGAATCATTTCTGTTAGTTAACATTTTTGATCCAGAAAATTAAAAACAAATATTTAACTTCCCAATTTAGAATTCGGGTGGGCATGGACGGCTAAACTTTTACAATGCATAATCAATGAATTAAACACAATCTTTACTAACCAAATAAAACCACTCTTCCTGAGGCTCACAAATAAGTTTGAATAAACTGAAGGATAAATAAAATGCATGAGAAAGCCCATGGAGGAGACCAAAGAGTTTGAACTTGGCCAAGAGACAGCTTTTGGACTCTGCTCAATTCACAGGTTTTGAGGCACCTGTAATAAAGCTATATTTAGAGAAGACAAATGACTAACTAAATATATGTATGTATGACAAACATGTTTAACATGTTTGTTTGTTCTCTCTCCAGACTACTTTCTACACCCAGCCATTAGGAATGACTTTCTCTATTTCTCATCTCAAATGGGAACATTTCAAAAGCTTCCCAGCCTCCTTTTTTATTTCCTACTCCCCACTCACACCTGATCCAGGGTTTCCTTCCCAATTGTGTCTGGGTCTATCCTCCCCCATTGCAACAGACAAGTTAGAAACGGGAGTTAGAATCCCGTGGCTCACTAGATTGCCAGGGGCTCTGTGGCCCCAATTTGCCCTTCAGGGCTGCAAAGCAAGGCTTTTTCTGGTGTGGAGGCCATGCCTAAGTGCCCAGTCCACGGAACTAACATTCGTTGTAGTCTTGTCCTGGGATACAGCTGGTGGGGCTTTGTGAAAACTAGGTTCCGTTGGGCTCCTGAGCACGGGTGCGGAATTCCTGCAGAAGTATCTTCAAACACTCTCTCCCTCCCTTGCCGGGACACAATACACCTTCAAAATTCCTCTCCCCAAACAAAAACAAATCCTCCAAAGCTTCCCAGGGGCAGGCAGCCCCTGCCACTACACCTCTGCAGATGTATGTTTGACTGTAGCGCTGTCCCTACTCCAGATGGAGCCCTGGCAGCTCTGGTACTTCTCACACCAAGTACAGACTCCAGGGCGAGCTTGGCATAAGCTGGAGGCTGGGAGTCTCCTTTCCAACAAAGGCACAGTACAGTGGGGAGGGCCCACTGTACTGGGAGGGATGAGAAGGCCTAGTTCTGAAAGAGAAGTAGGATCTGGAAGTTTTCTAGCTTCACCCTGGATTTCCCAAATTAAAAAACCAAACAAAAACACGACGCTTTCCTTCCTCGGTACTTCTCTCCAGTGTAGTGGAGAAGACAGTGGCCGTGCCTGTTTCTTCTGTGGCTACATTTCAGTGTTTCTGGTTTCTTCCTTGCCTTGAGCTTCTCACGACATGAGCAGTGCCACTCACAGGCATACAGAATAGCAGGGCTCCTTGAATACACCTTGTATCTGCCATGGAGCCTGGGAAACCAGCAGAGAAAACCCAAGGAAAGGGTTGCCTGGTGTGTGCACGAGCGGTTTGTACACATCTGGTGTGGGACACTGCTGGGTGCTCCTCCTGGGTTGTTTTCTCCCACCCTGTCGACAGGCCAGAACTGGGGGCTTGGATCTTTACCTTTTTCACTCAAAGTTGGTACTCTACCATTTGAACCACAGCTCTGCTTCTGTTCTTTTTGTGATGGCTAATTGGAGCAATAAGAGTCTCGCTGATTTTCCTGGCTTTGAACTCTTATCTTTAGCCTCCTGTGTGGCTAGGGTGACTGGTATGTGTCGCCAGCGCTCCTCTCTTTTCTTCTCTTCTTGTTGCCTTGTGTGAGGACCCCTCTCCCCCAGAGTGAGCACACGGCCCAGCGACACAAGGCAGGGGAGGAGGTTCAGCTACAGCTGGACGGAGCCCAGCGTGCACAGCCCACCCACTGGCCCCCGGGGTAAAGAGGTCACTTTTGGGACTCAGATATGATGCCCTCAGAACAGACAGCAAAACTCACTGAAGATCTCCTAGCTCTAACCTGGGAGAGGAGGAGGCAGGAGGGACAGGCATGCAGGTGTCTGAGGAAAACAAATAAGTTTTAAGGTTGTATGTACTAAATACCCGGCAAAACATATAGTTTAGACCAAAGAGATTGGTGATCTTTTCCTACCTCTGAGAATATAATAGATCCCTGAGCTCCACAACCTAGCAAGGCGCTAGATTATTGATTAGTTTTTAAAGAGGCACCCAGGCATGAATTCACAGACCAAGCCATTAAAACCTGGACTCAGCCAGATTTGGCTTTGCAAACGTCTATTACTTCTACATGTGCATATCCAGGTTAAATATAGAAAAGGAAAAGAGTAAGTTTGAATTTTTTTTAAAGCCTTGACTTTCCTTTTACCAGATTAGTCAAAATGGAAGTGTAGAGGTCTCAAATTTACCTAATTCTGTCACCCAGAGAGAGCTGTAGAAACACTCCACCCCGGAATTCTCTGGAACAAGACCATGGGCAGCAGTCTCTACATGGTAGATACAAAAATCACCCAAACTTCTGCTGCCTTCTCTGAGCTGGAAGCGGCCCTCAGCCCTGCACCTCTCTAGTTTCCCTAGAAGATGACCCCAACAGTCTTTTGGGGGACATCTGTCTCCATTTGCAGAAAATATTATGACTTCCTCACCAGTGCTATCCCAGTATATGCTAGGTGCACGCACAACCAAGAAGGGAAACAGAACTCTCCAGCCCTTTTCTTCCTTAGTAATCTCCCCAAAGGGGAAAGTGATCAAATAACATTTTCTTTTCCCTTGCCCTTCTCTCCACTTCTGTAAACCAACATTTTCACTCTCAGCAAAAACATTTTGGATTGGAGTCCATCCCCTCTGGCTTTTTGTCTGTGGTTTAGCCTGAAAAGGTCTTTCAGAAATGCCACAGACAGTTAGACTCAATAACTTCCAAATGGTCCATGAACCATCCCTGGCTACCCAGGGAACTGCAGCCCTCTGCCCCCACAGTTAATTGCTAAATGATGTGCAAACTTAAACAATTATAAATTCTCTTTTGCCTTGCCCCAAAGAAATTGTGTTAATTTAGGATATACACAAGAGCCTGATTAACAAATGGAGACAAAATTTACATGTAGCAAAAGGCAATACAGATATATTTTTTAAAAAAACAATCAAAAGCGGATGGGGGGGTGATTCTTTCCTCCCATGATTTAGTGGTCTGTGATCCTTGTTCAGGAGTTTTTAACATCCGGCTTTGCCAGGATATTTAAAAAATGAACCGATTTGTAGTCATGTCTGCGGCGCCTGTGGGCAGACACCTCAGCCGCCGGAGCAGGGTGCCCTTGCATCAAAGCAACGCCAGGGGGCAAAAAGCGTTAACAAAGGCAGGCGTTCAGGGCTCTGCCTTTATCTGCCCGTGCGTGTCACACTTTACAGGGCAAAATGTCATTTTGCAAGGTTATACGTTTGCAATTCCACACAGACCCTTATCGCTCATCGTTTACCTCTTGGGCACAAACAAACAGCCTCTTTCAATAAAGCCAGAGAAAGGAAGCATATACCTTTGTACAATTAAAATTGCAAAAAAAGAAAAAAGAAAAAGCCAAAAATGTACTGAGCGTTGCTGTTAATCCGACTTACCTTGCTGATACTTTGGCCTAATCCTATTTTCTCTTCGATTTAGGACGCTTCTGCGTGGCCATGTTTTGTTCTTCGGGAGGATGGTTTACCATCTGAAGGGGTGAGGGATGGAGAAACCCCTGGCCACGAACGGTGGGCACAGGGTGTCCTCGGGCTGCCCTCCCAGCCCCGGGCACTCAGAGATCCCCAGAGCAGAGGCTGCCGGGTGGCGAGACAGAAAGCAAACCAAATCACTCAAGGGAAACTTGGCTGGAGACAAAACACATTCAATTTCCTGATGACTCTGCTTGCTCTCCCAAATTATTTGCTTTCGCAGAGGCACATTAAACAAATTAAACACTAAAAATGGAACTTCCTTTGCTCTCTGGCTTAGAAAATAGCTTTTCCCCCTTGAAAAGGATATTGTAATCATAATAAAAATGAAAGAAAACAATAACACTCCATGTTTTTAAAACAAATTCATTCTGGCACCCCAGATCTTCCGGGCACAGTCCGGACAATGGGACCCGTGTTCGGGCGCCGCGCCCGGCACCGGGTCGGGAGGGTTCCGCGCGCTCCTGGGGACATCTTTCACACCTTCCCCTCCCCAAAGCCGAGCCGGTGACTGAAGGGCGGTCAGCCCGGCTCCCCTTCCAGAAAGGTCTCGAGAGATGGGGCTGGAGGCTGGGGCGAGGAGCACCGGGCACGGAGTCGACGCCCGCTCCCCTTGAATTTAGGGCCTGGTGGCGGGCGCACCCCGCGGCCCTCCCGGCCCCTCCCGTATCCGCTCCCTTTGAAATGTCGTGAACTTGGCGCTTTCAGGCCGGGACAATGGGGTTGTCAGAGGGCCAGCGCCGGCTTTTTCTGCGTGCTCACGGAGCGTGAAGCCTTTATCCCCCAGAAGGGCTCCGCCGACCGGGCCGGACAAAGGCCAGCCTCCGCCTTCCGCTCCGAGGGGATCTGGGCGGGTCCGGTACAGTAGCGCGCGGCCCGCGGGGAGGGGCGAGGCTGCGGGGCACGGCGGGCAGGGGCGGGGGCCGGGCGGCCAACTCCGCGGGCACCCGACCCCGCGGGCACCCCGACCTCCACGGGCACCCCGGCCTCCACGGGCACCCCGGCCTCCACGGGCACCCCGGCCTCCACGGGCACCCCGACCTCCACGGGCACCCCGGCCTCCACGGGCACCCGACCCCGCGGGCATCCCGACCTCCACGGGCACCCCGACCCCGCGGGCACCCGACCTCGCGGGCACCCCGACCTCCACGGGCACCCCGACCCCGCGGGCACCCCGGCCTCCACGGGCACCCCGGCCTCCACGGGCACCCGACCTCGCGGGCACCCCGGCCTCCACGGGCACCCGACCCCACGGGCACCCGACCCCGCGGGCACCCCGACCCCGCGGGCACCCCGGCCTCCACGGGCACCCGACCCCGCGGGCACCCCGACCTCGCGGGCACCCCGACCCCGCGGGCACCCGACCCCGCGGGCGCCCGACCCCAAGGGCACCCGACCTCGCGGGCGCCCCGACCTCGCGGGCACCCGACCTCGCGGGCACCCGACCCCGCGGGCACCCGACCCCAAGGGCACCCGACCCCAAGGGCACCCCGACCCCAAGAGCACCCCGACCCCAAGGGCACCCCGACCTCCACGGGCACCCCGACCCCGCGGGCACCCTGGCCTCCGCGGGTACCCCGAGCCAGAGCGCGGCCGGCCAGGGGAGGGCGCGTGGGCCGAGCGCCGCGGAGCGCCGGCCGGGGCTGACCGGAGGACGGGCCGCCGCGCTCGGCTCCCGGCGGCGCTGCGAGCCCGGTGTGCGGTGAGTGTCGGGGCGGCCGGGCCGCGGCCCTCGCGGGTGGCTGGGCCTCCCTCCGCCCGCCCGCGCGAGAGGGACTCGAGCGCCCACGGCCACAGGCCTGCGGGCGCCGGCCGGGCCTGCCCGCACGGAGGGCGGGCGGAGGGAGGGCGGCGGGAGGGCGGTGCGTGAGGACTGAGGGAGGGCGGCGGGCGGTGCGTGGAGCCCGGAGGGAGGACGGAGGGAGGGCGGAGGGCGGGCGGTGCGTGGAGCCCGAAGGGAGGACGGAGGGAGGGCGGCGGGCGGGCGGTGCGTGGAGCCGGGCAGAGGGAGGGCGGCGGGCGGGCGGTGCGTGGAGCCCGGAGGGAGGACGGAGGGAGGACGGAGGGAGGGCGGCGGGCGGGCGGTGCGTGGAGCCCGGCGGGCGGCCCCGTGGGACTCTTCCCTCCCCGAGCTGGCCGGCTGGAGGGGGGACGCGGGGGAGGGAGGGCGGGATGGGGAGGGAGCCCCAGGGCTACGGAGCCCCAGCAGGTTCGGGTCCACCCGCGGTGGCGTGCGGAGGAGGAGGGGTGCGGGGCTGGGCGGGGCCTGGAGGCCCCCGCGGCAGCGCTGGGGGCGGGGTGGAGACGGTAAACCGGGAACCGCGACTCTCGGGGCGGCCTGCCGGGTCCGAGGTGCCGCTGGAGCTCGGGTGCGGGGAGGGCGAGGTGAGGGCGGGGAGGGGGGCGCCCGGCCCGCAGGTGTGCGGCCTGTGTGCTTGTGCGTGCATGAGTGTGCATGGGCATACAAGTGTGTGCACGTGGCGTGCATGTGTGTGCGTGCATATGTACGTGTGCGCGTGTATGTGCACATGCGTGCGTGCTCGTGCGTGCGTGCAGCCTGGTTAACCAGTGTGTGGGATCTGCGACCTAATGAAGCTAAGTGACAGCACAGGCATTTCTCCAAGTGAAACAAAGCCGGGGTCTCCGCGGGAAGCCGAGGACAGGCTGGGGGAGGGGGAGAGGCTGGCCTGGGCACAGAGGGGCCCTGGGGCGCTTCTGGTCGGGTCCAGGACAGCGTGGGTTGTAAGGCAGGGTGGAGGCAGCTCACCCCCTCTCCATTCTAACACTGTGTGTGTGTGTGTGTCTGTGTGTGTGTGTGTGTGTGTGTGTCTGTGTGTGTGTGTGTGTCTGTGTCTGTGTCTGTGCCAGCACCAGTCCTGGGGCTTGAACTTAGCCTGGGCGCTGTCCCTGAGCACTCAAGGCTAGCACTCCACCGCTTGAGCCACAGCACCACTTCCAGCTTGTTCTGTGATTAATTGGAGATAAAAGTCTCACAGACTTTTCTGCCCAAGCTGGTTTTGAACTATGATTCTCAGATCTCAGCCTCCTGAGTAGCTAGGATTGTAGGCATGAGCCACAGGCTCCTGTGTAGGCCAATGACTTTCTAGATGTCAAAGGCCCTGGGAAAGCCCAGCTTGTGACCTGCAATCTATAACGCCTGGGTCTGCTCCCTTTGGCCCTGACAGGGCTGGAATTCCTGTCGGTGCTCTGACCTCACACTGCAGTGCCGTGGCAGAGGTCCCCGGGGCACCTGGGACCAGTGGACAGCATCTACCCAGCAGTCTCTCAAAACCCTCCACTTCTTCCAGAGTCTCTTTAATTTTTGCTTTTTGGGAGTGGGGGAGAGTCAGTACTAGGAATTAAACCCAGGGGCTCTACCACTTGAGTCATGCCCTTTAAAACATTCAGAAGACTCTTTCTGCCCAGAGCCTAGGCATCTGGATTCTGCTCCGAAGCCAGCTGCCTGGGGCCCCCTTTCCCAGCGCTGCTTCTGGCCTCCTCCCCGCTGCAGACCAGCAGGCAGGCAGGGCTGTGTCGGCCACACCCCAACCTACATTCCATCCTGTTCTGCTCCCCGGCTGACCCATCTCACTCTCACCCATAGGAGGCCCTTCAGGTTGTGTCCCCTACCCCCAGCAGGCTGTATGAGCAGGTGCTTCATGCAGGAAGGGATGCATCCCCGTCCACTTCTCACCCACAGGTGCAGAGGGGACCTGTGCACAGAAGACATGACTTGGGGTGAAGTCCGAATACCGGATGAGGCGTGAGACAAGTCAGTGGGCAGAGGCTGGGACCTCAGGGCCGGGCACCCGGCCTCCCAGACACTTGTGGGGCCTTCCCAGCCTTGCAGATGAATGCTTTTCCTTCCCCAGCCAGAGCCTTTTACTCCTAATTCAGCTGGACATGGGCATCGGTGGAACCCATGGATGATGAGATTGCTCTGGGCAGGTGTAGCTGCTGAATGGAGGTGTATCCAAGGAAACACTTAGAGAGCAAGGGCTGCACACCATGTTCTGGTCCACAGACTTGCCTGTGTCCACGCGTTCATCCTGGGGCACCGCTGTGCGCCACACCAGAGCCTCCTCACCAGGGGATGGTGGTCTGTAGGGCTGTGAACCTGACTTTGACCTTGGGGAACAACTTAGCCTGATTGGTATGTCTACCTCAGCCCCGTCCTCCCGGCTGCGGGTACAGTGGGACTATCAGTCATGGCCCTGTGAGTGGATCCACACCCGTTTAAGGGCCATCAGTCAACAGAGCTAGGCATGCAGGGCAGAGGAGCCCAGCCAGGGCGGGCGTGGGGCTGGGCCCCGGGGCTCAGGGGGAGTCTGTCTCTTTGTGTGACCCTGGGCAGGCCCTCCCCTTTCTCATCTGTAGGTGGGCACAGTGCCTCCTTGGGGCTCTTGAAATGAGCCAGCTGGGGAAAAGGAAAGAACTTTGCAAAGTGGTGAGAGAGAGTGCAAAGCAGATAGACCTCTGGCATGGAAGTAAACAACCCCGGGCAGAAGCTGCAGCCTAGCAAACCACCACCCACCGGCTTGCTTCCTTGCAGAGAATGGTGGGCTGGGGGTGGGGGTGTATAGCTTGTTTTAAACCAGCCAGATTTAAGGTTCCAAGTTGGGAGGCTGCACCTCGGTGGGCTGTCTACAGGTGTGGTTGCGGGGCCAGAGGTCAAGGTGGTTGCAATTCACCTGTGCTCCTTCATCCTCCTGTTTGAAAGACACGCAGCACGTCTGTCTAACCGGAAGGCAGCCTTGGCTGTAGCAAAGCTTTCTGATCTCAGGTTCCTGAGGCCCAGAGACTGTTAGTCAAGAAAGTGTTGGGTGGAGTTTAGTCAACCATAAAGCAGATTAAGATAAGAATAAAAGGGGTGGGGCCTGGCGCCCACTGCTCTTGCCTGTAATCCTAGCTACTCAGGAAGCTGAGATCTGAGGATTGAGGTTCGAAGCCAGCCTGGGCAGGAAAGTCCAGGAGACTCTTATCTCCAATAAGCCACTCAGAAAACTGGAAGTGGTGCTATGGCTCAAGTGGAAGAGCGCTCGCCTTGAGCTGAAGAGCTGAGGGACAGGGGCCAGGCCCAGAGTTCAAACCCCATGACCGACAAAAACACCCGACAAAAAAAAACGGGGGGGGGGAGTGGGCCAACTGCTTTTGGGAAGAAAACTCAAGTCCTAGGAGAGTTGGGGCAGGGTGGAGGAGGTACTGGACAGTACTAGGGGTAAAATCAGACACCCCTCCATGCGTCCATTTCCAGAAGAGCAAACTGGGGTCTCTGTGGTGTCCTGACACTGCTCCTCTCCCACCCTCATGGATTCCACTGACTCACAAGCTGGTGTTAAGCAGGCCCGTCTGAAAAGGCTACGGCCCAGTTAGCAGAAGATGATGGGAAAGGACAAGGGGCCAGCAGGTAATGGCGGAGAGTGGGGGGGTGGAGCTCCAGGAAGGGGGCGTGGCTTCACAGAAGCCAGGCCTTTCCCAGGTGAGGGAGGCCAGGGCTTGAGCATGGCTTCTGCATGGCCCATCCTTTGGTCCCCGCTGCCTGCCTGTGCAGGAATGTAGAGGACCTCACCCTAAGACCATGGAGGTGCAGTGTTCGGGGCTCCTGGGCTCTCCCAGTCCCTCCCTCCCCCCGCCCCCCTGCAGCTGCCAGTGCAGCCTGGTGGTTCCCCCAGCTGGTACTGCCTTCCTCTGCCACTTCAGGAAGCCAAGTGTGGTGTGCGGCTGAGTGTGGGCCAGGCCTTGGGGACGCCAGCATCCCCCAGCCTCCTCCTGCTGCAGCCTACCTGGTGGTGAGAACTGGTAGTATTCCAGCAGAGCCCAGGGGAGGGCAGGGCAGGGAGGGCAGCCAGGGGCTGGGTGTGGGGTAAGCAGCAGCAGCAGCAGCAGCAGCAGCAGCAGCGGTGAATGGGGCCTGGCCTTGCTGCCTCCACTCCGCTTGGGGTCTGATGGGGGAGGCAGGAGGGTCCCAACAGTGGTAAAGGAGCCATTTCTTCAGTTTGACAGGGAGGAGACAAAGCCCTGGCAAGGAAGACCAGGTTGAAGGTGCCACTATGAAGCTTGAGCAGGTCTTGAACCCAGGCCTTTGGATGCTGAAGCCAGCCAGCCCCCACTTACACACTGAAGTTGAGCTCTGCCCCATGTTCAGAGGGCCCCTCGTCCATCCCAGACCCACATCTGACCCCACAACAGGCCCCGAGCTGGAAGGGCAGGAAGCTGCCCCAGGTTCCCCAGGAGGGTGTCTGAAGGGCATCTGAAGGTCATGCAAGCTGAGGCTCCCACCCGTAGCACGTGGAGCCCTGAAGAATCAGGAGAGTACGGGCTCCCGTATCCTATAGTACAAGGGCTGTGTTAAGTGAGGAGCCGGTGTGCCAGGACCAGCAGTGGTGAAAATGGCTTCCCCCACCAGGCCAGCGGCTGAGGCAACATAAGCCAGGAGAGCCCAGCTCTCTGGTGTCTCTGAGATGCTGCTCCGGCTGTGTTTATATCGGGAGATAAGAAGGGTCTAGCCCTGGAGGCACCTTGGCTCACAGGCAGGGTGGATCTGCACGCCGACATCCTATAGACTGGATGGACACACCGAGGCTGCCTCACCCCTCAGTACAGCCAGAACGGACTGCTTGCCTAGCAAACCCAGGGCGAGGTAGCTTCCCGATTCATGCCAGCTACTAAAGACATTTAAATTCAAACGGGTTTGACATTATATCTTGAGAACAGTGTATCTTCATAAATTGTGTATGTTTGAGTGGGAAAATCATTAACCAGAAAAACTCGCAGTCTGGTTTCTCCTGGGAAATATCACAAAATGAGAAGCATAAAGCATATATCTTCCAATTTTATTAAAATATGAGTGTGACACCCCTGTGCGAGAGTGTGGTGTGCTGGCCTCCTGCAGCGGGCTGTGTGCACAGTCTCGTCCCGGGCTCCACATCCGGCCGCCCGCCCAGGTCTTTAAAATGTCGGAGAGCTCATTTCAATATGCGCAGCCTGGGATGTGGGATTAATAATGCATCCTCTCTGCAGCCACAGGTCCTTCAGCTGCTGTGATATTGCAGAGAAAGTCTAGGCAGTGCAGCCTGAAGCAGCCTGCAGTCAAACATTTATCAGCCTGTGCTCTGAGGGGTGGAGGCAGAGGAAATTTGCAAGTCATTGGGAAAACCACACGTTCCTCTGCTACTCCTCTTGATGTGGGAGCTGGTGGCAAATTGATGGGGTGAAGGAGGCCTGTTTTCAAGATGAGGCCAACATGATAATGCGCTGAGGGGCCCCTGACACCCCAGATACTGGGCACACACACACAAAAAGCACCTACAGTACTTGTATCAGATGCCTTCTGCATGAGGCCCTTGCCGGGTGAGCCAGGCTCGGGAACTACAGGAAGAGCTGGAGAGGCTGGGGTAGTGCTGCTACTGGAGAGGTTGGAGGAGCTGGAGAGGGTGGAGCACAGGAGCGGGAGGAGCAGGAAGAGGGTCTGCAAGGCCTGGGCCTCCTCCCACCGGGGTCCAGTGCCCAGCCTGGAGCAGAGCTCTGCTGACACACAGCTTTCTGGAACGGACACTTGCAAAAGGGACCTGCAAAGGAAATCTGAGTATTTCATAAGATTTTTGCAGTTTTCTTCCCAAACATTGGGAAGAAAAGTGTAAAAATACAAGAATTTAATAACTAGATAAATATATAAATAAATACGGAGTGTGTTTGTGTGTGTGTGTGTGTGTGTGTGAAATGTGCTCAGAAGGAAGAGTGAATGCACACACTTGTTCCCACGGAAAAGATGAAAACAACAGCAATCATGCGCTGCTTTAAAAACTTGGGGGGGAAATTCATTTAAAATTCAATTTGAAGTTAGTAGCACTTCCTCTAGACTCATTTTGTACCCCTAGCAGTACAAGATGGAATTTTCCTTAGATATCAAGTCAATTGCTTCGTTTCTCACCGAGGGGAGCCTTTCTCCGCCAAGCCACGTGGCCGGGGACATGCCGGGGCCCTGTGGCCAGGGTCACCATGGATATTCTTGGTGGTCAGTCACAGCGCCCCCCCCACTGCAGCCGGACCTCGGAGAATGTGTCTGCTCTCTGGGCCATCTATTTTCTCTTTAAGATAGCTGGGGGCCAGGACAAGAGGCCGACAAGAGGCAAAACCTGATCTCCCTCTGCCTGCCTGAGGGTGGCAGGGCCAGCTGAGTGCCATTCTTGTCTGGTGACGGTTGTCTCTCTGGTTTCCCTCCAGAAGGGACTGTGCAGGGTTTCCTCCTCCCCCAGCTGGGTCTGGCTCTGCCTGGATGATGCAGGATGGGGCAAGCTTGGGGCTCCTCAAGTGCCATCTTCTACTAAGCCAGGGCTCCAGGGAACCGGGCATGTGAGTGCTTGGCACTCTGCACAGAAAGCTGGCATCGAGCCTGGCACCCGTGGCTCACGCCCGCAATCCAAGCTACTCAGGAGGCTGAGATCTGAGGATCACGTTTGAAGCCAGCCTGGGGCAGGAAAAGCCGAGAGACCCTTACCTCCAATTAACCACCGGAAAACCAAAAGTGGCGCTGTGGCTCAAAGTGATGGAGCACTCGCCTTGATTGACAAAGCTCAGGCACAATACCCAGGCCCCGAGTTCAAGCCCCACTGCTGCCAAAAAGGAAGAAGAAAGCTGGCATCAGAGGCGTTTTTATGCAGGGTCAGGCAAACGGTGGCAATTACCTTGTTGGTCTGAGGCTGCTCCCCAGCCCCTCTTCTGTTGCTCCTGAACTCTTAGTATTTGAGCTCAGCTCAACACAGATGATCTTGCTTAGGAATGTCTTCTCTGCTTTGTGTCGTGGCGTGGCTCGTGAGTCAGCAGCCCAGAGAGGCCCCTTGCCCCCGAGACAGCAAAGTGGGTGAAAACTGCCCTAGGAAGGATTTGCATCCACACGCAGACACGGAGGTTACTGCTGGGCCGGGGTGCTGCCGGCGCTGGGGCTGTGACTCGGTCAGGAAGCAGGGGTAAGGTCGGGAAGGAGGGAAAGCGCGAAGGCCCCAGCCAGGCAAGTGGTCTGGCAGGTCACCTAGTGGCCGGCAGATGGGGAGCAGGGCACTGTGGGGTGTGGCTCCGTGGAGGCATGGCTCCGTGGAGGCGTGGCTCTGGGGGTATGGCTCCGTGGAGGCGTGGCTCTGTGGAGGTGTGGCTCTGGAGGCGTGGCTCTGTGGGGGTGGGCCTCCGTGGGCGTGGCTCAGTGGGGTGTGCCTCAGTGGGCGTGGCTATGTGGAGGCGTGGTTCTGCAGGGTGGGCCTCCGTGGGCGTGGCTATGTGGGGGTGTGGCTCAGTGGGCGTGGCTCCATGGAGGCGTGGCTCAGTGGGGTGTGCCTCAGTGGGCGTGGCTATGTGGAGGCGTGGTTCTGCAGGGTGGGCCTCCGTGGGCGTGGCTCTGTGGGGGTGTGGCTCTGGGGTGTGCCTCAGTGGGTGTGGCTCCGTGGAGGCGTGGTTCTGCAGGGTGGGCCTCCGTGGGCGTGGCTATGTGGGGGTGTGGCTCAGTGGGCGTGGCTCCATGGAGGCGTGGCTCTGGGTGTGGCTCAGTGGGCGTGGCTATGTGGAGGCGTGGTTCTGCAGGGTGGGCCTCCGTAGGCGTGGCTCCGTGGGGGTGTGGCCCCTCGGAGGCGTGGCCCCTGAGTGTGTCTCGGTGGGCGTGGCTCCGTGGAGTGGGACTCCTGGGAGGGGGCGGAGCTTGGCGAGGTGAGCCCCCCCGACTTCTGCAAGGTGCTGTGGGGTGCAGTCCATTCTGACTGGGGCCACTCTTCTCGCGGCAGGCAGATAAGCCATGCAGAGGACTGGCAGCCGCAGCCCGTGTCGGTGGGGGGTGGGGGCGCAGACCACAGCGGATGAACAGTGTCTAGCTGCAGGTCATCTTCCCCATGGAAACACTAGAGGTTTCGATTGCTCAGCGGAAGAACAGGGCACGTTATACTTCATGTTCTGTCTCATTATACATCCGACAGTCATTTCTTTTAGTCTCACTTCTGTGTGTGTGTGGCACACGCACGCACACGCATGCCAGTCTTGGGGCTTGAACTCAGGGTCTGGCTGCTGTCTCTTAGTTTCTCCCACTAGGGCTGGTGCTTTGCCATTTGAGCCACAGCTCCAGTCAGTGATGAGCTTCTCAAACTTTCCTGCCCAGGCTGACTTAGAACCTGGATCCTCAGATTTCAGTCTCCGGACTAGCTAGGATTACAGGGGTGAGCCACGGTGCCCAGCCTTGGAAAGTTCCAGTTTTGGGCAGCTGAGGCCTTGAGGAAGGCGTGTCTGCAGTTAAATGGACGGGTGGGCAGCGGAGGGCCAGCCCGGTGGGACTCCTGCCCCCGCAGCCCCATCAGACCTGGGTCCAGACAACCACCCCTGAACTTCGCAGCGCACGTTTGTCCTCGCAGTCTGGGAGCCGGCCCAGTGGCCTGCCCGCCCCGGCGCTGCTCAGCAATGCCAGTCACACGGCCTGTCTGCGGAGTGCTGCGGGCCTCATAGTGGGAGCCACAAAAAATCCAAGTTTTCGCTTTGCCAGCCCAGAAACACCGCCAGGTGCCAGCGTGTGGCATTTCTGTCAGAAACCCAGCTGCCATGAAAGTGGGTTTTAATCCAGCCTGCAGTGGCCTCCTGCATTCAAAATCCTTTGGTTGACGACAGACGCTGAAATCAGCTCTACTTCCCCGAAGCCAAAGGAAGATGCATGGTGGGGCCCAGATGCAGGCCCCATTCTGGGAGCCAGATTAGCACACCCCAAAAAGGACAGAGGCCGGGCCAGCTGCTCAGCAGCCCCACCGCCACCCCCACCGCCCCAAGCTGAAGATCCCAGGCCCCCGAGCCTGGAAATGACAGCGTGCTGGAGGAGGGCTCTGAACGTCCAATTTAAGCACAGTTTTAAAACCAAAGAGGAAAATTCTTTGAAGGAGTGGTGTGGGACTGGATGTAAGAGAATAATCATAAAGCTGCGACCATGCTTCCCTGAGTTCTTCTCTCCCTCCCACTTCTGCATGAGCAGATGGGGCCCGCACTCTCCTAACCTTCCCGCCCCCTGCACAAGTCCCTAGCTGTCCCCACTGCTATGGAATAAAGTCCAGCTGCCTCTGGTCAATTGTGTTTTTTTCATCCTCAGAAACAAAAACAAAAACAAAACCCAGAAAACAAGCAGGTGTGGGTGGCCCACGTTTGTAATTCTAGCTACTCAAGAGGCTAAGATCTGAGGATCGGGGTTCAAAGCCAGCTTGAGCAAACATGTCCAGGAGACTCTTATCTCTAATAAACTACAAAAAAAGCCAGAACTGGAGCTTTGGCTCGAGTGGTAGAGCACTAGCCTTGAGCAAAAGAAGCTTAGAGACAGTGCCCAGACCCTGAGTTCAATCCCTAGGACTCACACACACACACACACACACACACACACACACACACACACACATCACCACCACCACCAACAGGACCTTTTCTTGTACTAATAATGGATATGTAGCAGAGCAGAGAGGCTGCATGGGTGTATGTGTCAGCTACTACTGTGACAGGGCTACATAACAAAATGGCCCCACAAAAGCCATATTTGTCTTGTTTTGAGCCTACAGGGTGACCAGACTGCTCACCTCAGACCACTGGTCAGGTGCAAGCCTGTCCCATATGTCTCTCCTCTGGGGTCCAGGGGCTCTGGAAGTCTGTCCTCAGATGGGCTCTGGAAGTCTGTCCTCAGATGGGCTCTGGAAGTCTGTCCTCAGATGGGCTCTGGATGGTGGAGCTGCTGGGGAAAGTATAGAACCTTGGATGCACATTTGTGTCTCTGGCTAGATGTGGTGCTGGACGGGCTAGTCAGGAGTCATCAGCCTCTGAAGGTGGCCTGGGTGCCCAGTGGGACCGCACTGGGGTCCACTAGGTCCCCTGGCCAGGACAGACCCGCCTGCGCTGTGGCAGGAAGGGAGTGGAGCTGGTGGCAGTGACTCGGTTTGTTTCCTGGGGTTGCCACAGCAGCCCCGCAGGTGGCCCAGGCGAGGGAAGTCATTTTCCCACAGCCTGTCTCTCTTCTCGGGCGAGGTGGTGAATCCAAGCCTCGCTCAGGCCATCTCCAGGGAGAAGGGCAGCAGCCCTCCCCTCCTGGAGGGGCCCTGCCAACACACCGGTGCCAGCGGGCTGCTCACTGTGTGCCACTGCTGCCTTTGTGGCACCGCCCCGCCCCGCAGGAGACCGCCACCACCGGGCAGGGAGCAGGCGCTGGAAAAGCGCTCTGGTTTGAAGGTATCAGCAGCCAGGTGGATCAAAAGTTGAGCCCGGAGGCGGCTGTCAGCTCTCAGGCTGGCAACTTCACGCCGTGCCCGTGCCTGAGGTGTGTGCTGCAGGGACAGCAGGTGGGAAGACCAGAGAGGCACGCAGGTGGGGAGGGATCAGGCTGGGGTGGCCCAGGACCCCAGGGCAGGACTTGCCTGGTCCTGACCGCAGGAGCAGATCACAGATTCTAGGCTCTGCTCTGCTACACCGGTGAGGGTCTGTCCTTTCCTGTGACACTAACCGTGGCCTTGCTGGCTGTCCTGGGCAGGGAGGGGCATAGACCAGTGGTTCAAGGGTGCGGCTCTGGCCAGCGGAGCGGCCTGCTGGGTTCTTCCCGAGGGAAGCGAGGTAGAAGCTGCGTGGGCGGTGGGGGTACAGAGCAGCATCTGTGGCGTCACACCTCCCTTCCCAGTGCACTTCCTCCCTCAGGACCCCACAGCCCAAGGGAAGCTTGCCTGTGGTATGTCTCCAGCTGGAGCAGTGGCACTGTGGCTCAATGGTGGAGCACTAGCCTTGAGCTGAAGCGTTGAGGGACAGCGCCCTGGCCCCGAGTTCAAGTCCCACGACCAAAAAAAAAAAAAAAAGATCAGGAAAGAAATCAGATGGGCTCCAGCTCAAACCAGGAACTCAGCTCTGAGCAATGGTCCTGGTGGCCTGGTGGTATGAAATAGGTGTGGAAGGGGTAGTGTGTGTGTGTGTGTGTGTGTGTGCACCCATGAGAGCATGTACATGAGGCTGCCCGTGTGTGCACATATGAGGATAGGTGTGATTGTGTGTGCCAGGTGTGCAGAGAAGAACTTGGGTGTGTGCATGTGTGAGGTGTACAGAGAAGAGCTGGGGGGTGTGCATGCATGAAGTGTGCAGAGAAGAGCTGGGGGGTGCATGTGCATGATGTGGTGATGCCCGTTTTGGGCACAGTCCTGTTGGAGGAGGAATTCCATCTTCCAGACAGACCCACTAGTCCTGTGCTCTTGGGAGCTGCTCTTCCCCACCCCCTCTTCCTTCCTTCCTTTCTTCCTTCCTTCCCTCCCTCCCTCCTTCCTTCCTCTCTTTCTTTCTCTCTCTCTCTTTCTTTCTTTCTTTCTTTCTTTCTTTCTTTCTTTCTTTCTTTCTTTCTTTCTTTCTTTCTTTCTTTCTTTCTTTCTTTTTTTTGCTAGTCCTGGGTCTGGAACTCAGGGCCTTGGCACTGTCCCTGAACTTCTTGAGTCACAGCGCCAATTCTGGCTTTTTCTGTGTATGTGGTGCTGAGGAATGGAACCCAGGGCTTCCTGCATGCTAGGCAAGCTCTCTACCATGAGCCACCTTCCCAGCCCCTTGGCCGCTCTTTCTTTTGCAGACCTCAGGCTCCTCGCGGCTGCTGAGGTTTGCTCTGTCTGGCTGGATCAGATGCTAGGTCCCTCCAAAGCCAGGCTGTGGTGGGCGGGGCTGGCACACTTGGCCCCACTTTTCTCTCGGGTTCCTCTCACCGCTCTCCTGCCTCTGGTTCATGCTGGGAAAGGGACCTGGGATGGCTTGTCCATTCTGCAGGCCCCCTGGGACAGAGGGGCTCCCATATCCTGTGGACTCCGGCGGCTTCCTGATCCTCCCCTGGGCTTCCGGGGACGGCAGCTCCCACGGCCAGGGCACAAGTCACAGCCGGATGAGTCTGAGGCCATGGAGCCAGGACTCCCCGCTTCCCGCCCCGGATCCCCCCCCCCCCCCGCCAGTGAGTTCCCACACTGAGCCATGCAGAGGAAATTGCTCAGATAGCATCTCCCCTTGAAACACACCTGGTACATGGACCCGGGACCAGAAGGGGTGACCAGAGTCCCCAAGCCTCCTGCCCTGTGCACAGCCCACAATGAGTTACCATCAATGGGGTTAGACTTCTGCTTCTCATTCTGACTGTGAAGAGCAGGGCCAGCCCCCCTGCTGACCTGGGTAAGGGCAGAGGAAAACCCTGGCTTCGAGTCACACGCGCTCAGGTGCCGCGAGCTTCCCTGTGGATGCGATAACAAAGTAGCGGCCGCAGGGGTCGTGGCCAGCCCATGCGTCCCCTGCGCTGGACAGCAGATGTCGGACCCCGTCTCACTGGGCCAAAGTCAAGGAGCAGGGAGGGTTGGGCCCTCAGAAGGCTCCTGGGAGAATCCATTTCCGGCCTTCCCTGGAATCTAGAGATGCCCACCTCCCTCTGCTCATGGCCACTTTGGGGCTCAGAGCCAGCAAAGCTGCATCCCTTGGATGGTAACTGAGGAGGGCTCATTGTTGGAGATCAGTGTGGCCAACTGTTTGGAATTTATTTTGGTAGTATTGGGGTTTGAACTCAGAGCCTTGGGCTTACTAAATCTAAATTGGTGCTGTACCACCTGAACTACGTCTCCAGCTTTGCTTCTTGCTGATTATTTTGGAGAGGGGTTCTAGTAAACTTTTCTGCTCAGGCTGGCCTCCAAAACATGGTCCTCCAGATCTCAGGTTCCTGAGTAGCTAGGACTCTAGGTATGAGCCTCTGGTTCCTGGCTAGTTTGTGTGTCACAAAGGCTTGTGTGTTAAAGGCTTGGCCCTCAGCATGAACCCTTCCAGGGCCTTTGAGAGGTCTTCAGGTCCCTGGGAACACACCACGGTGGGGGACCCCAGGCTCCCACCCACACCCACTGTCTGACGAGCAGTTTTGCTCAGCCACACTCTCCCTCCACCCCGCCACCATGTGCTACCTTGCACAGGGAAGCCCCGCAAGACTCTCATTTCCAATGAACCAGCAAAAAAGCCAAAAGTGGATCTGTGGCTCAAGTTGTAGAACACCAGTCTCAAGGAAAAAAGGTCAGGGACAACACCTAGGCCCTGTGTTCAAGCCCCAGGACTAATACACACACACACACACACACACACACACACACACACACACACACACACACACACACACACACACACACACACACACACACACACCAGTAAATAAAGGCTTGAGGCTTTGCTCTTCTGCAAAGTATGCAGAGTGAGTTCCAAGTTCTGGGCAGGTCCTTTGGCTTGGCTTGGCTTTGGTTTTCCTCCGGAGACCTGGAGGCCCTGGGGGTTAGGGGACAGTGCATCTCACCCAGTGTGGTGGGGTCCTGCAGACCTGGCTTGTACGGGCTGATGGGGGTGTGCAGGAGGCCACCGAGGGTCTCTCTAGGCTATGGACCCACCTGATTCAGGGCCCTCAACCAGCGTCACAGCCTGCTCCAGAACCTGGCAGGGCACAGCCTGAGGCAGGGCTTCTGGCCTCCAGATACCAAACCCATCCTCAGACGGTGCCAACTGGCCCAGTCCCACCTCAGTGGGAGGCTGGGCTGGGCTCCGCGGGCCCGACAGGGAGAGCGGGGGCGAAGGGCATCCGTTTCCATATGGACCCGCGGAGCTGAGCCTCCGCTCTCCTTGTCACTGACCAGATCTGCAGGAGGGGCTGAGGACAGACCAGCGTGGCCTGAGCGTACACGCACATGCACACAGGATACACAGGAGCACACACCCCAGTGCACACCTGAACACACATCTACAATTACACCACGAACACTGGAACATGCAGGCATGCGTGTCAGGTTTGCTGACACTTGCCAAGTGATCACACACTCAAAGCACACATGCACACATATGTGTATACAGCGCATGTGTATCCACACTAACCCATCCACACACAGACTTATACACATATACATTAACAAAAGACATGCATATTCACACACACCTACACCCATGCATACATGTATAAAGTTCTCACATGCCTGAGACATTTGCACATATACCGATGCGCATGCATGTGTGTACACAGTATTCAGTGCATTTGTGCACACACGTATGCATGCATTTAAACATACACACACATAAACACCCCCAAATAACCTAAGATCCAAAAGAAGTGAAGCATCAGCTAGGCGCCAGTGGCTAACGCCTGCCATCCTAGCTGCTCAGGAGGCTGAGATCTGAGGATCAAGGTTCAAAGCCAGGCCCAGCAGGAAAGTTGGTGAGACTCTTATCTCCAATTAACCACCAGAAAACTGGAAGTGGCACTGTGGCTCACGTGGTAGAGTGCTCACCTTGAGCTGAAGAGCTGAGGGACAGCGCCCAGGCCCAGAGTTCAAACCCCACAACTGACAAAAAAAAAAAAAAAGTAAAGCATCTAAACAAAAAGCACAGGCAAATTCCAGATATAACAGAGTTCTTGGCCCTGGGGGCAGGGCGGGATGCTCTGAGCCAGGCTGGGACCGACACCAGACACAAGCTGGATAGACAGACTGCCACAGTGGCTTCAGCGGTCTCAGAACTCAGCAAACTGGAACAGGGGATATTTTAAAAGGAATTCTATAGTGTGTGTGTGTGTGTGTGTGTGTGTGTGTGTGTGTGTGTGTGTGTGTTAATCTATCTTTTTTCCTATAAGGCCCCGAGTTTAATAAATATCCAGGGCTTACCCATAAACTCGGGGCAGCTCACCGCTAAGGACTTTCTGACAGATTTGCCACTTGTCTGAGAAGTGGCCTGAATCCTGGCTGTTAGAGCTGATAGATTTATCAAAGCTCTGCCCGGCTGCTGAGCAGGTGAGAAGCGCCGGGAAGCCGGGAGAACAGATGAGCAGAGGTGCAGGAGAATTAGCTGCGGAGACAGCAGCCATGCTGCGGGAAAATGGGCCAAGGGAAGGGCTTACAGCATAAATCCTCAGGGGAAGAAGCACCTCTCATGACTGAGCAAAGACCCACCAATCCCAGCTTCCCAGCGGCAGCTTCCTGAACCTCAGCCGGGGCAGTCTGCAGCCCAGCAGACAGGCTCCCTGGGGTCAGGTGCCCCGAGAGGGCTCCCCACAAAGCTGGCTCCCCTGCCTTCCCTCCAGTTCCACGGCCGCCAACCGAGATATCAGCCAGGGCCCTTGTCTGACTTTGCCGGAAACACCTATGGGGCGAAGGGGCCAGGTGGAGGATACTCTGCCATGGGATGTCCAACTCTTGGGACCAGAAGGATCTAGAAGGACTCTCTGTAACCCGTTGTGTGCCCAGAGTCCAGTCGTTCACACTCGCAAACTTCCCGTTTCCTGTCGTGAGCAGAGCAGCTGGGAGGTGGTCTGTGGGCTAACACAGTAACGGTTCATCCACACACCAGCGCGCCCACCACAACCAATGAGCTACTCCCGCACCTCGCCCTTCTTCCCCTTGGTCTCACGTACTGGCCCCCGGGATCAAAGCATGCCTGCTTTTTCCTGTCGGTGGGGCTCCACTGTGTCTGTGGCGGCATCTTCCGTGTGCCCCTGCAGCAGTGCACGCATGCGTACACCAGCAGGGTGGTCCCGGGAATTCAAGCACCAGAGGTTACCCAAGCATGCGTCACGAGGGACAGGTGAGTGAGCATCACATCCACACGGAGCCCGGACAGACCGGCCAGGTCGGACCCTGAGGGCAGCAGCCTCGGTCAGTCCAACCGCTGGCCAGAGCCACGAACACCTTAGGTTGCTCCAAAAGGGCCAGAACTTTGTGATCTGTCCACTCCAGCCACTGTCTGTGTATTTACAATGAAGCCTAGCGGAGCGATATCACACCTAACCAGAAGTGCCTCTGTGCCCCAAATGGCAAATTAATTAAGTGTAAGGCTTCGGGATATATAAAACAAATTAAGTCTCTGCTTCATCAATTTCAGTCTCCAAACCCTGACACTAAGTTTACTTAGAATGTGATATCTTTGAGCAAAATGGCACTGAGCTTACAGGATGGAAACCATGTGGCGACAGAGATCACGTGACCCGACTCAACTTTCGGAACTAGGTCAAAAACAAGGCTCCCGCCCTGTCCAGAGGAGAACTCGGGGCCGATGAATTATTCATGCTCGGCGCATGCTGCTGTGCAAGCTAGACTGCGGCACATTGGTTTGGAGGGTCATTACACCCAGGAAAAATGCAAATGGGTTTTTCCCTCTTTTTAATTGTCACAGCCAGAGAGTGCGCCCCCGTGGAAATGAAGCGGTAGCAGGCTCGGTCCCTGGCGGGCAGGCCGGGCCCTCGGCTGCCGGCTCTTCGCCAATGTGGATGGAAGAACGTGGTCCCCGGGGCCACCGCTTCTCCGCGGAGACTTGGGCTGGATGGGTGAGGAAGCGAATGGAGGAACTATTTAAAGCGCATTCTAATAAATGACTAATAAAGAATCTCTTTCTTGGAGAGGGTAGAATTGGGGGCAAAGCTCAATTAGCCTAGAAAATGTCCCCTCAGCCTGACCACTGGGGACGGGAACAAGCCCGCAGGAATCATGAAACCTTCTTCCCTTCGCTCTTTGTTCTGGGAGATCTAGAGGTGTCTGCTCACCCAGGGCTAGCCTGCTGCCTGGTGATGGGCGGGGGCTGCCCCTTCCCAGTGTTCTATCTGAGCCCCCAGCCCCCCCGGAAGTTCAAACACAAGGGTCAGGAGCTAATGTTTAGTATCAGCAAGTACAGTCAGAACGAAGCTGTGCTTCTGTCCTACCTGAGCTCCCGGCTTGCGTGGCACGTGGGAATTCCCGGCTTCCTTCCCTCAGAGCAGGCACAGGGCAAAATCCCCCTTCTTCCGGAACCCTGGTCCGGGCCTAGCTGGAGGAGACGAACAAAAACCTACAGGCAGTGGGTGGAGAAACAGAGGCTCATGGAGGCTCAGAAAGGTCCCCGATTAGCTTACCAGCTTTTACTACCCAACAGTTCATTCTGTCCTGAAGAGCAACCATCAGATCTTACTGTATAAAAAATATGGCCTAGCTACTCAGGAGGCTGAGACCCAAAGATCCAGGTTCAAAGCTGGCTCAGGCAGGAAAGTCTGTGAGACTCTTATCTCCAATAAACCAGCAAGAAGCTGGAAGTGGAGCTGTGGCTCACGCAGTAGAGTGCCAGCCTTGAGTGAAGAAAAGCTAAGGGACAGCACCCAGGTACTGAGTTCACGCCTCAGGACCCACTCACTTGCACATGTGCACACACACCCATGCATGTGTGCGCACACACAAATGCAGACTAGGAGTATGGCCAGTACACTGAGCAGTGGAGTTAGTGGACTGGGGGTCTTCAGACAGACTGACCCCCAACTCTCTGTGCCCCTCCCTGGCTGGCCTCTACTCTTGTGAGAATTGCTGTAATGGTCACTGTTAGCAAAATGCGCTCCCTTTCCACAGCTCAGCATGCTCCTTCCCCTCTCCACAGCTCAGCACGCTCCCTTCCTAGGCAGCACTGGCCCCTGTAACAAAGGCGGTAAAGAATCAGCCTCCAGCCCCTCTACCTTGGGATGGCACTCCTCTGGGGCAGCCACCACCATAGAAGGCAGCAGGAGCCCTTTAGAGTGATCGTCAGGTCTGGGCAGCTGCAGGACCCTTATCTACTACTTGGAAACCAGCCATAAACCACAGTCCGCCATGATGAAGCCCTGACCCTCATGTCCGTACCAGGGTCTCCACCTCCGAGCCCCTTCCAGCCCCTCCTAACCCTCCTAGGCTACATAGGTCACCCCAGACAATAGCCGGTGCTTCTTCTCACTTCTCCCTTGTGAGAGGGGTCTTGCCGGTTCCTTTCCCGGCAATAAACTCTGTACCGGGATGTCTGCATGGTTCTCTGGCAAAATTTTATTCACCCTATCATTTAGTAGGCGATGTCAGTGTGGGCTGCTGGTTCAGGGACACGAGCATCCTAGAACACGCTGGGTCCCTGCAGAGACCTGTTATGCAGACAGAATACTGGCCCTCAGTGATAACAGCCACACCCACCCCTCAAACCCGTGAGGACGTCTCCTCACACAGCAGAGGAGCGTGCGGCCCAACGCCCATCCTGCGCCTTCCTCTCCCTGCTGTGTGCTGCTGAGTGAGCCAGGGAGTCAGGTATTTCCCCGCATGCACAGAGCATGCTCGAATCAAATCAACCTCCTCCTCCCTCCCCCCACCCCCGCAGCCTTTGCTAATCATTATTCTGCTTCCAGCTTGACTTCATTTTTTTTTCTTTTTTGGAGCTTCTGTATATAAAAGAAAACACCCAGTTTTTGCCTTGATGTGTCTGTTTTATTTCACTTTTTGTTGCAGGTAGCAGGGCTTCTTTGTTTTTTATGACTGAATAATAGTTCATCAGATATCATTTTAGATAGATTGACTGCATGTGTGTCCCCAGCGCTGTGCTGAAGGGTTGAAGGGCGTCTAGACTGGCTCTGAATCGCAGCTGCCGTGGACGGCGCTGCATGGACATGGGCAGCAGGTGTCCCTCCCTCTGACATTCTCACTTCAGTTCCTTTGGAAGCACTCAGAAGCGGTTGGCTGGTAGGAACCCAAGACCGATGGGTCCAGAGAAACCTCCATCAAGGCTGGACCAGTTTCCTTTATTACAGCTTGGGACGCAGTGGCCTGGCGGGGGTTGGGGGGGTGGGGGTGGGGGGGGTGGGCGGGGGGCGGGGTCTCCCTGGGTTCTTGTACTCTGGGACCTCCCGTTCCTGTGGCCTCCCCCTCCCCAGCATGCACAACTGCCCAGGTTTCGAGGAGGTGCAGGTCAGAGAAGAGAAAGCCAGTGGAGCCCCGCAGAGCTGGTACACTTCCAGGCAGAACTGCGGAGCAAGCAAGGCCTGCGGGCTGGGTGGGAGGGGAATGGCTGGGTAGACATCATGGCAGCAGCACCACAGCGGGATTTGCCACCCAGACTCAGGGGGGTCCACCGAGGGGAGGAGACAGAGCAAGCTCAGAGGGGAGGGACGTGGGTGGGGAGCCCACGGTGAGTGGAACCCCAAATCCCAGAAGCGGGGGCTTCCGTAAAGCAGGCAGATGTGCTGGTGCTCGGCTGCCATTCGGCTGTGAGGGAGGGACAGGTAGAATGATGGCCCCGGGTAAAACAGATTAAAGTGAAAAGGGCTGGAGGCGGGCCTCAAGTGGTAGAGTGCCTGCCTGGTAATGTTGGGGCTTTAAGACTCTGAGTTCAAACCCTAGGATGTAGGGGCGGGGAGTAGAGAGGGAAGAAGAGGTTGAAGAAGAAGGAGGAGGGCTGGGAAGGTGGATCAGTGGTAGAGCGCTTGCCTCACATGCATGAGGCCCTGGGTTCCATTCCTCAGCACCACATAAGCAGAAAAAGCTGGAAGTGGCACTGAGGCTCAAGTGGTAGAGCGCTAGCCTTGATCTGAAGAGCTGAGGGACAGCGCCCAGGCCCAGAGTTCAGGCCCCACGACCAAAAGAAGAAGAAGAAGGAGAAGGAGGAGGAGGAGGACGAGGAGGAGGAGGACGAGGATGAGGACGAGGACGAGGAGGAAGAGCCAGGTGTTGGTGGCTTATGGCTGTCATCCTCACTACTCAGGAGGTTGAGATTTGAGGATCATGGTTCAAAGCCAGCCTGGGCAGGAAAGTCCATAAGACTCTTAACTCCAATTAACCACCAGAAAACTGGAAGTGGTGCTGTGGCTCAAATGATAGAGTGCCTTGAGCTGAAAAGCTGAGGGACAGTGCTTAGGCCCAGAGTTCAAGTCCCATGACCGACAACAACAAAAGGAGGAGGAGGAAGAAGAAGAAAAGAAGAAAGGAAGGAAGGAAGAAAGAGTGGAGCTGGGTAAATGGTTGGGACTCCTGCCTTTAGACAAGCTATGCTAGTGTGCCAGGGCTCAGAAATTTGGGCACAAGGACCTAGGAAGCATGGGACCTGTGTTGGAAGGGCTCCCTTGGCAGGAGCTGCGGGCACACACTGGAGGGGTGACACACGTGGCCAGCTGGCATCGCAGTTAGGCGAGTAGGCTGGGGATGGGCATGCCACTGCATGGACTGCTGTTAAATGTTTCTGGCTGGAGGAGCATCAGCCCTGGGACCCTGACTCCCTGGTGCTCTGAGGAGGCACAGGCTGCTGCTTCTCCCATCCTGGGAGAGTGCGCTCTGCAGTAATGGCGGAACGCTCATCTTCCTCAGAGCCACCCTGCCGCCTGGACCGCAGAGCCCGGCGGCATCGGAGGCCTGAGCCTCCTTTTCCCAGGCCTCTGTCCCTGAGGCATAGCCTCTGGTTGGGGATGGGAGGCAGCTGGCTTGGGGCAGTCCTGCTGGTCTTCAGTCCTCCTGTCCTCCCGATTAAGGCGTGGGGCGGGCGTGGAGGCTGAGGCGAGGGGCGGGAGTGGAGGTTGTACTCCAGACAGCCTAGAGCCAGTCTTGGTGCCACCTACCCCTGCGCTGCTGCTGTGGATGAGCGGACGAGTTAGCCCCGAGGGGTGGAAGCCAGCAGGTGCACAGGGCGCCCAGCTGACAGGTGACAGAACCCATGTGTGCATCTCTGCGGCCCTGAAACCATCGTCTGTTCTCCAAGGTAGAGACCACTTCACCAGGGAGAAGAGAAGCTTGGCTGGCGCTGCTCTCCAAGGCTCTGACTGGGAGAACGGGACCCAGGGCAGGCTGCGGCTCACAGGCCCATTCTGAGTGCTCGGGGAATGAAAATCTTGAGGAGGAAGCAAAGAGGAGGTCCAGGAGCATTCGGACTTGGGGTGCAGACGTGAGCTCGCTTCCACCACCAGACCCCCAAGTTGTTCGTACTGGTTGTGTGCTTCAGTCTCATCAGTGGGTGCAGGATGGGCCCCCAGGCCCCAGGCCGAGGAGGGTGGGCCTGGGCCACTGAGGCAGAGATCACAGCAGCCCACAGCAGAGCTGGGGGTTCCGACCAGGTCCCAGGAAATCAGTCCCCTCGGAGATCTGGCCCAGGTGCTTCCTGGATGCATTGCTAAGCCTGAGGCTGGCATTATGGTGGAAGCTGTGGAAAAGGTCTAAGGTGGAGGTCACTGGGGGTATCTGCGTCCCTCCTACCAGCTCCCCCACCCAGCCTCCCCTGCCTGAGCAGGGTGGAGAGTCTGATGCTGATCTGAGTAAAAGCTTCCCTTCTGCCTCCCTTGCCTAGAGTCTAGCATTGGTCTCTGGGGAGGAGAAGTCCCAGAGAGGAAGACAAGGCCTTGCAAACCCACCCCCTCTCCATTTGCAGAGATTCCCAGCTCCAGGCCTCTCTCTGTCCACAGCCCCCCAGCAGCCTCCTCTCCAAGGTCAGCCTGATTAGTCCAGCCCGTCACGTGAGCAGCTTTTCCTAGTGAAGATGCCACCACAGCAGGCTGCATCCGGCAAGCTGATCTCAGCTGGAGCTCCGTCCTGAGCTGCATAGGAGCAACACAGGGGCCAATGGGGCAGGTGGGCCAGGCTAGGAGAGCAGGGAGGCTGCGGCCCGGGCCCTGGGGTGGCCCCAGGAGGACGCAGGCAGCCTGGAGGTCAAGTGCGGTGGCCCTGGCCTTGCTCTCCAGCCTCCTCCCTCTGCCCTGACCAGCCTGACCACCTTGCTCATTGGGTGAGCACTGAGGGCTGATAAAGCGTACAGCTGCAAGGTGGACGCACATTTCCAGGTCGTTCTGATCACGCGTGAGAGCTGCCTGGGACCGGTGTGGAAAATCAGCTTTGAAATTTGTACTTGAGTTCATTAGAATAAAAAATTCAGTTCTTCCGTCTTCTGTTTCCTCCACCCATGTGTCCCGTGCTTGTGGCACGTGTGTGGGGGTGTGCGCCATTCCCCACCACCATCCTTACCTGCCACCATACACGGCCACGCTGCCGCTCCCTCCTCCCTTCTCCCCCCTCCCCCCCCAACGGCTTCATCACAGCCCCGCCTGCCTCAGCTCTGTTCTGGCACTGAGCACAAACCTGCTTGGTTCAAAGTCTCATCGTACATTGGGGGGGGGGGCGCATGGGTGCAAAGACCATCCATTAAGACAGCTGTCAGAACCCTGACTTGATCTGTGGTTGTAGCTCAGTGGCACAGCGGCGGGAGAACCCACAGGGAGATTCCTCAAAATATGCCAGGCGCTGGTGGCTCACGATCCCGTAATCCTAGCTACTCAGGAGGCCGAGATCCGAGGATCATGGTTCAAAGCCAGCCTGGCAGGAACATCTGTGAGATTCTCATCTACACTAAACTACTAAAAAAAAAGTAAAAATAACTGTAACCCCTCTTTAAAATAAAATAGGGCTGGGAAGGTGGCTCAGTGGTAGAGCGCTTGCCTTGCATGCCTGAGACCCTGGCTTCGATTTCTCAGCACCACATAAGCAAAAAGAAAAAACCCAGAAGTGGTGCTGTGGCTCAAGTGGTAGAGCGCTAACCTTGAGCTGAAGAGCTAAGGGACAGCGCCCAGGCCCAGAGTTCAGGCCCCATGACCGGACCCCCCAAAAAATAAAATAAAATAAAATAAAATAAAAAAGAAAGAAAGCAACACAAAACAAACAAAAAAAATAGAAGTGGAACAGTGGTAGAGCGCTAGCCTTGAGCAACAAAGCTCAGGGATCGTGCACAGGCCCTGAGTTCAAGCCCCAGGACCAGCACACAAGCAATGACCACAGATACAGCAGGCCCACTCTGAGTATGACTCCAAGAACACTGCAAGCAGGGTCTCAGAGATGTATTTACACAGTGTGCTCAGAGCTCCACCAGTCAAAGTAGCCAAGAACCAGAAGCAACCCAGATCTCATCGGCAGGTAAATATATGAACAAAATGTGGCCTCTAGGGCTGGGAAGGTGGCTCAGTGGTAGAGTGCTTGCCTCTCACGCATGAGGCCCTGGGTTCGATTCCTCAGCACTACATAAACAGAAAAAGCCAGAAGTGGCGCTGTGGCTCACGTGGTAGAGCGCTAGCCTGGAGCTGAAGAGCTGAGGGACAGTGCCCAGGCCCAGAGTTCAAGCCCCATGATCGACCAAAAAAAAAAAAAAAAAGGCCTCTGGTTAGTGTGGAATATCCAGCCTTTCAAAAGACAGGAAATTCTGACCCATGCTGCACACGGATGAACATGTATGACGTATGCTCAGTGAGTACATCAGTCAATGTTCATAGGCATGACCTGGAATGGTGAGAGGCAGGAAGCGGAAGGGAGGCGGCCAGCAGCGGGGGGAGGAGACCCAAGGCCTGGGCTTTTTGGTCTCAAGTCAAGAACACTTTCTGGGGGTGGACCATGGCAATGGGTGTGCACCTGGTCGTACCTAAATGTCTCTGGGCTGCACACTTAAAATGGGTGAGCTGCTTAACTTTGTGATGTGTGTTTTACCAAAGTTTTGTTTTTGAAAATAAACTTCTTTTTTGACGCTGGAGTTTCCATGTCGAGGCCTCACACTTGCAGGGCAGGTTCTGTACACCTGACCCAGACCCAGCCCTTTTGTTGATGCAGGTTCATTTTGAGATAGAGTCTTACTTTCTATCTGACTGGCCAGGACTATGATCTACCTACTTTAGAATTCCCACAAGTGTATGCTACCACACCCAGTAGTTTAGTGTAGGTAAGAGTCTCACTGACGTTCCTTCATTGAGATAGAGTCTTCCAGAGTCTTCTGTCAAGGATGGCTTGGAACCTAAATCCTCTAATCCCTCAGCTACCCACAGGGCTGAAGGTGAGACTATGGATTATACCATACCATTAGAGAGTTTTCTGGTGAAGTCAGTGGTGATATTAGCAAGCTGATTTTTTGGCATAGGGGGGGAAATTGCACAATTCAGTAAGCCACTATTTTCCAAATACTAACACATGATTTTATAGAAGAGCTGCTCTACATGAAAGAGAGGCCAGGGGATTCTGACCTCATAGAGCATGGCTGGTTCATGACATAGCTTCAAATTCTATATGGCATCGACCTTCAAGCCCCACCTCGTGTTGAAGTTTAGTGTTGTGTCAAAGGATGTCCATAGTTGGGAGCTGGTGGCTCACGCCTGTCATCCTAGCTACTCAGGACGCTGAGATCTGAGGATCGAGGTTCAAAGCTAGTCCCAGCAGGAAAGTCCGTGAGACTCTTATCTCCAATGAACCACCAGAAAACCGGAAGTGGAGCTGTGGCTCAACGTGGTAGAGCACCAGCCTTGAGTAAAAGAGCTCAAGGGCAGTGTCCAGGCCTTGAGTTCAAGCCCCAGGACTGGCAAAAAATAAAATAAAAATGTCCACAATGACCTGTGAAGGCCAAGAAAATGTTCCCATCTCCTGCGAGAGGCTGGATTCTCTCCTATCCATGAACCAGTCACAAATTGCACTATCAGACATGAAAAACAAGTCATTTTCTATTAAGCCAAACAGTCGGGGGGTGGACATAAATGACAAACACTACTTTTCACTCTTGGGGCTAATATTTTGTTTTAGAAAATATAGGATCTGCATGTTTATATTGTCATTTATAAATTAATTAACCAATATGTTTTACAACATTTCCACTTCAGCTGGATGCCAGTGACTCAGGTCTGTAGTCCTAGCTTCTGAAGATTCAAATTCAAAGCCAGCCCCAGCAGGAAAGTCCGTAAAACTCTTATCTCCAATTAATCAGCAAAAGGCTGGAAGTGCAGATGTGGCTCAAGGGGTACAGCATCAGGTAGCCTTGAACAGGAAAAGCTAAGGGATAAGCAGTACCTGCACGCGCGTGCACACACACACACACACACACACACACACACACACACACACACACACAATTCCACTTCATTTTCTAAGATAGTAAATGTCTGGTGATAAACTAAGCACTTGTGGCTCAAGCCTGTAATCGTAGCTACTCAGAAGGCTGAGACCTAAAGATTGCAGTTCACTCTTTTTTTTTTTTTTTTTTGTGCCAGTCCTGGGGCTTGAACTCAGGGCCTGGGCACTGTCCCTGAGCTTCATTTGCTCAAGGCTAGCATTCTACCACTTGAACCACAGCGCCACTTCTGGCTTTTTCTGTTTATATGGTACTGACTAATTGAACCCATGGCTTCATGCATGCTAGGCAAGCACTCTACCACTAAACCACGTTCCCAGGCACCCTGGATATTCTTATCTCTAACTAACAGACCAGAAAACTGGAAGTGGCACTGTGGCTCAAAGTGGTAGATCACTAGCCTTGAGCAAAAGAGCTCAGGGACAGCGTCCAGGCCTGGGGTTCATGCCCCATGACCGACAAATAAATAAGTAAATAAGTAAGTAAATAATAAATAAATGGACCCATAACAGCAGGTGTGGACAAGGGTACCCTGGGAAGCACTGGACTTGTCCAGAGGAGGGCAGAGGTGGCTGCTCTCCAAGGCACCTGTCAGAATTCAGCCCAGCGCTGTGGTGTTCTGCCCCAGGGGCCCTCTCTGGCCCTGGCTTCTATCTTGCTTTCCCCTCCTCCCCGTGTCACACCCCCTGCCCAGGTTCCTGAGGAGTGCAGTCTGTCAACCCAGAGGCAGATGGAGAGATGAATCTGATGCTTCTTCCTGCTCTTGGCCCTCCTCCACCCTGAGTCATGAGCCACCCCTCTCCCGCCCCGTGTGTGTGTGTGTGTGTGTGTGTGTGTGTGTGTGTGTGCGCGCGCGCGTGTGTGTGTGTGTGTGTGTGTGTGTGTGTGTGTGTGTGTGTGTGTGTCTTAGGTCCTGGTTGCTGTCCTTGAGCTTTTTTCCCCTCAAGGTTAGTGCTCCACCACTGAGCAACAGTGCCACTTCTAGTGTTCTGGTGATTAATTGGAGATAACAGTGTCATGGGACTGTCCTGCCTGGGCAGGCTTTGAACCATGATCCTCTAGTCTCAGTCTCCTGAGTAGCCTTCTTGGCATGAACCAATGTGCCTGGCCTGTGCTGGGTCTTTTATCCTGGGCAGGGTCTTTTGCTCCCCCTTCTATATGGGGATTAAGTGTTTAGTAATTTAGACTTTACCAAGTACTCCTCCTTTTGGTTGGTTAGTGTTTTTAAGATGTTGGACTATCTTGCTGCAATGATTCTCATTCCACACATGCACACGCACACACACGTGTGCATGCACACGCACACACACTGTCCAGGGTGAGAGGGCACTGCTTCCTGACCTCTGACCTCCTGTCCTCCACCTCCACTGCACCCCTTCCTCTACTCTGCCCCTCTCCGGAGTTCTCAGGGCATGCACTGAAGCCATGGGTAGGAGACCACTCGGGACAGTGTCTCCAAGGAGACATTTCTTCCAGATGGGAGCTTCTGAGATACAGGAGACTTACCTACCTAGCCTTGGGCCTGGTGCCTGCATCCACGGCCACCGGTCAGTCCTATTAGCTGGTCACCAGTGGTAATAGCCATCTCTGAAGAGGGGGCTGGGGCATCTGCTGTGGTGGGGTGGAGTGGGGCGCCCTTGTCGGCCTCTGCGCCTCCTCCCCTCCCCCAGTTCCAGGAGTATCTGGGAGGTAACCCCAAAGGATTCCTGTTAAAAGATGGGGGTTGCAAAAAGCCGGGCGCTGGTGGCTCACGCCACTCAAGGAGGCTGAGATCTGAGGATCAAGGTTCAAAGCCAGCCCGGGCAGGAGAGACCGTGAGACTCCTATCTCCAATAAACCACCAGAAAACCGGAAGTGGCACTGTAGCTCAAGTGGTAGAGCGCTCGCCTTGAGCTGAAGAGCTGAGGGACAGCGCCCAGGCCCAGAGTTCAAGCCCCACGACCGACAAAAAAAAAAAAAAAAAAAAAAAGATGGGGGTTGCAGTAGGAGAGTTTTGAAAGACCCCAGAGGTCTGGGGTGGAGAGGGCTGGGGAGGAAGGTGACCCCCAGGGCACGCACAGGGGAGCGGGCGGGAACTCAGTCACCAGCACCTCGGAGTTGGGAGAGTGCTGCTGCAATCCTGCCCCTCCCCTCCCCCCCCCCTGCACTGAGCCTGGGCACCACACAGCTCGTGGGAGCGGTGGGAGCGTGGGGCTGAGCCTGCACTGCAGCTGCGGCTCACTGGACCGTGTTGCTGGGGCGATGGAAGCTGGGGGGGGGGGGATCCGAGCTGCCATGAGTTAAGGTCCATTCACAGATCCCTGCCCAGCAGCCGGAGGTCCAGCGAGACTCTGGGGTGCTGGGCATAGGGGTGAGGGACCTGCCAAGGCCCAAGTTGTGGGGAGCTGGGAGCTGGGAGCTGACTTCCACTGAAGGAGAAGTTCTCAGCCTGGAACTCCCTCGAAGTTGAAGGAGAAGTTCTCAGCCTGGAACTCCCTCGAAGTTCAAATCGCACTCCTGGCAGGGAAAGCAGGGACTCTGGGACGGAACGCCCCTGCCTCTGCGGAATCACCCCTAAAATGTGCACACCCTGCAGGCCGCCGCTTGCTCAGATGAGTGGGAGAGGGGGGCGGGGGAGTCCTCAGCCCCGGAGGAAAACAGGGTCGGGGAGGGGTCCACCCCAGGAACCCTGGCAGGATGGGCTGGAAAGTTCCAGAGGGCCAGAGAGACCTTGTCCCCCAAAGAGGCTTTGAATTCTGGGGGAGACAGGGTCCTCCAGAAAGGCTCCCACCCATCCACCCTCCCATGCCCCCCCCACAGCTGCCAGACACACAGCACCTGCAAAGGTCCAGCGTGGGGAGCTCCAGCAGCCAGGTCCCCACTGGCCAGGGAGGCCCTCTGCTCACCTGTCCTCTGACCCTTCTCCAGGTTATTCCCATGGGACCAGGACCATGAGGTCCTGCGGGGCAGGCTGGAGAGAAGGTGCCCAGGCAGCCAGAACTCCCTGCTCAGCATGGCCTCTCCCGCCCCCTGGGTCCTCTCCACCATGCACGCCTGAATCTCTACTTCCTTTTCACTTGCAGTTGTTTGCAACACGGGGAGGAGATTGTTGCCTGCTGGGTTTAGGAAAAAAGGGTACAGCCTACATTCAGGCCACCTCCAAATCTGGCCAACCTGGGCATTGCTGGGGATCTTAACCCAAAATTCCTTCTTCCCCCATCCAGGCCGAAATGTCCCCATATAGACAAAGGAGGTTCCCTACTGGAGGAGACAAGGTCCTGAGACTGCAGGCCTGGGTTCTCAGGGTTGCTTTGTCCAGGCACCCTGCGACTTGAAGCTATGAAGGAGACATAAACCTCCAACCCCACACTTAGCCCAGCCTTTTATTGGGGTGGGGGCTACCCTTTGTGTTGAGAACACGCTGCTGCTCCCTGGGAGCAAACTGTCCTGCCGTGGGCCAAGGTGGCTAGTTACCCCCTCCCCCCGCCCCAGGTGTGGCCCCCAACATCTGTGAGCCAGAGGCAGCCCGGCAGCCAGCGCGGCAGTGCGGTGAACGCGGGCAGTTAATTAGAACGGCTCTTATTTCTCACCGCTGGTGGATGGGGAGGTGTAAATCCCTGGGAACTTAAGGGCATTAGCTACATATGTGGGAAATCCTTGCCCATATCCCATTTCTTTCTCTTGGCCTGTGTTAATTCTTCAAATGGTGTCGAGTTGCTCAACTTTGCCTTCCTCGGAGAGCCTGCTACGTCTTAGGGGATTAACGGATGTGACACTCACACAAACCCTGGAACTCCCGAACTGAAAACAACACAAAGGCTTCCTGGAGAGAACGGGGATATTTTTAAGAGGGGAGAGGAGGTTTTGGAGGAGAAAGCATTTCAAAATGTCGGTGAGAAGGAACATCTGTGTGGGTAGCCTGAGCCAGCACCCGTGATGTAGATGCCTGCGTGCCGCCAGCGCCCATCCAAGCGGAGTCCACGAAGGTCATTCATTATTGAGCCTTTGTGTGCATGCAAAAGGTCGCCACGCTTCCCTCAAGTTTGCTTCTGTGGTTAACACAGGAAGTGGCTGGGTGTTGGGACTTCTCCACCACAAACGACGCATCTAAGGACATAGGTCAATCAAAGATATTGGCACAGGAAGGAAATGACCAGCCTGGTAGAACCCGAGAGGAACTGATCCATAATTTAATCAAGTATAGTGAATCCTGAATTCAATTCATCCCCTTTATAGAAATCTACGTGGCTTTACTTGATGAGAGAAATCTATTTAATTATTTTCACGTTAAGCATGCATTTAAAAATCCATCTGTTAACGACTATAACTATACATAGACTTCCCTCTTGGTGAGAGTTGTTTGGGGCTGTTGATACCATAAGTAGAACACCCGTTAAACTCCTAAGAGGTTTTTACCCTATTCTATGTAGCTAGTTTGGCTGGGTATATGCAAATGCCTTGTGTTAAACCCAAACCCGCCTAAAATTCTGGATCTATCCACTCAAATCATACTTCCAAAAATGCAGAAGGCAGCCTATGTGAGATTCTCCACTCTTGTCTCTCCGGGATACCTGCAGCCCTTAGGGATACAAAGAGGAGAAAACTGCATTTTCTTTCCAAAGGTCAGCAGGAGGCAGTGGGCATGCACAAGGATTCCCCTCCCCACCCCATGAGCAATAGTAAGTGTGATGCCAGCCCCCCAGCTCTCTACCCCCTTTCCATCGTTCTCTTTGGGAGTTGGAGTGCTTAGCCATCCAGAGCCTTAGTGGTATGCCTCCAACCGCTGTGCACACTCAGTTTGCTTTACTCAGTGTAGATTCTTTGGGATGCACCACTTTCTTTCGGTAGCGGCAACAGTCCATGCTTTCCACAATGACCCCAAGGACGATTCAGTTCGACCCCAACAATGGTGCCAGGGTGCAGGTGTGTCTGGTGATGCCATGATGTCCACCTCCAAAGAAGCGGACCTGGCAGGCCCTAAGGTCCAGATAAAATCCGGTGAGAAGGCCTGAGAGTGGGCAGCCAGGAGAGGGGCATCAAGGCAGGCAATTCTGGGGAGTCCAGGCCCTGGAGGGACTGTGGGGGGGGCTGGGCTGGGCCCCTCCTCCCCCCTCCGCCTGGACTTAGCTGGGGGGTGGGGCGGGTGGGGTGGGAGTTCTTCTTCCCTGGCAAGAGGGAAGCTTCTGGAGAAACCATCTTCCTCTCCTGCCTGCGCATCTGCCCCGGTATCCCCTGGCTTTTCTGGGCAAGGTCTGGGTCCAGCATCAGTAGACCGGCTCTCCGTGTGGCCAGGGCAGGGGTGTCTCCACACGGGGAGGGGGTCTCCGCTCCATTGGGAGCACAGCAGTCCCGGCAGAGCTGACCACTCCCGAGGCCCAGTCCGCGGCATCAAGCTTCAGGGCTGGCTCCACCGAGGCCCCTCGAACCCCTGGAGGTGGCCAGGGGCCCGGGCCCGGGGAGAACCCGGGGTCTGGCCTGCCCGGGAGGGTGCTGTGGCGGTTAACCTCTTCCTTCCCGGGGCTACTCCCCAGTTATTCCTGACCCCAGCTCACGTAGGCTCGCGGTCTACAGGCCTGTCCTCCGTTCGCAGGCCGGCGAGGCCACGCGCCCCCGCGCGCGCCCCACGTCCCCTCCCCACGCGCCTCTTCGCGTTGGCCTTTGTCTGAAGGCCGGGTCGAGGCTGCAGCCTCCGTGGCCGGAGCCGGGCCGGCGGCGGTCCTCGAGCTCGGCCCCAATTACCCGCCGGGGCCCGGCGAACGGGTCTCGGCTCCGGCCCGGGGCGCACCGCGTCCGCCCAGCGTCTGCGCAGAGCGAGCCCCGGGCGAAGGCCGAGCCCACCGCTCCGGTTCTCTCGCGGCGTCCCCTCGAAAAGCGAGGGACGAGCGCCGGCAGCGGACGGGCCCGGCGGCCGCCCGGCCCCGGCCCCGCGGCGAGGACGAGCCGCGGGCGCAGCGTCCCGGGTCGGCGCCGGGTCCGGTCCGCAGCCGCGCCCGCCGCGGCGCCTTTGTGCCCTGCGGGGCCCCGCGGGCGCGGCTCGCCTCCGAGGTGGAGGCGCGTTCCGTGTACGCGGGGACTCGGGGCTCCGAGGCCCGGTCCTCCCCGGGCGTCGAGGGGACACGCAGCGGGGCGCGGGCCGAGCGGCGGCCTGGCTCCGCGGCCCCGGCCGAGCGCAGGTTGGAAGGGGCGCGGCGTCCGCGCGCGCGCGCGCCGGGCAGCGCGGGTCTCGCCCAGCCCGGCCTCTAGCTGGGGGTCGGGCCTCCAGGACGCACTCGAAGCTTCTGGAAACCGTTGGCCGAGCTCCGGCCTGGGCCGCCGCCGCCCCGGGGGCGGTGGAACGACCTCTTTCTGGCCTCGCGCCCCCCGGTGCCCGCCGGGACAGTCTCGCTCTCCGGGAGCTCCTCGAACCGTGCTCTCCCCGAGCCGGGCGCCCGGGGTTCGGGCTCCGCGGTGCGCGGCCCGCCGCAGGCCCGGGCGGCCGGGAGGCGCGTCGGCTTTGTGTCTGGGGCCTCGCGCCTGGGCAGCCCGGGCCCCGGCGCTCGGAGGCAAAGGCCCCCAGGAAACTGGGGAGGCCGGGCAGGGAGCCCCCACCCCAGACGAGACCACCGGCCCCCCGGCTGCAGAAAACAGCCGAGATCTGGTGGAGAGGGACGGGGCAGAGGCTTCTTCACTTTTCTTTTCTTTTCCCTCCTTTCTTTTTGTGTTTGAGACCAAAGAAAGGAGGGCCGGCGTGGGCCTGCTCAAGAAAACTTAGAGGACTTTCCGGTAGGGCAAAGCGCGGGGCGGAGAGGCCTGGGCCCGCCCCGGTGAGGTCCACTCCCGCGCGCCCTCGCCCGGAGAGCCCGTGCCTCCCCCAGCCCAGCCCCACCCTGGGCCATCTGCACGGCCCCGGCCCCCGGCCGGACCTCCTCCCATCCAGCTGTCCCCCTGGTGGGGACGGGGACCAGTCGTAGAACAAACCTGGGAGGAAGGCCTGGCGAGCAGGCCGCAGCTCCTCCGTTCTCCACCCACCCCGCGGCACCAAGACAGGCTCTGGGGCCAGAGGACCCGAGGCGCCCGGGTCAGGCCAGGACACAGCTCGCAAGGCTCACCACGGCCTGGCAGGCCTCTCCGACGTGAGGAGACCCTGGTTCTTGCTCGTCCCTAGCCGTGGTCTTGGACGCCAGCATCCACCTCCCCGCTGACACCTCCACGTGGGCCTCGCAGCAGGCTGCCCACCTACTGCCCCCTGGCCTCGCCAAGCGGGCCTCCCTCTGCCCTCCCGAGTCCCCCCCAGGATTCTGACTCTGTGCCCGCACTCCTATACCCTCAGAAATGCCCATTTGGGTTTTCCTCCAAGTTTGTAAAAAGTGCCATAAAAATGCATTTTAGCCGGTGGACAGACAAGTCTGGGGGTCACAAGGGGGTTGGGTGGTGAGACCAGGGTGGGGTGGAGGGGGGGGAGGAAAGGGGAAGGAGGGCCTGGCCCTGCGCCCTGGAGGAGTGTTTTGAGGGAGGCAAAGGAAAGAAAGGAGAGGGAACCATAAGCCCCCCCCCCCCAATCTTTTCCTCTTTCAAACTGGCCCTGATTTCCTGGGAAACTAAAGGGCCTTCAAACAAAGAAAATGAGGTGACCAGCCTGGTAGTCCCTCAGTTTGGGGATAGTGTAAGGGGGGGCCTGGGATGTCTGCGTCAGATTTGTGGGGGCTGCGGCCGGCCTGCGCAGCACTGGGCATCCGGGTGGTTTCGAAGGTTCGTCTGAACGTCAGCGCTCCCTCCCCCTCCAACACTGGGAAACAGCAACCACCCCCTCCAGGCACCTTCGCGTCCTTCTGCAAAAATGCCCCAATTTGTATTCTCCCGCTGTTCCGGAGCTTCAGGGCTGTTTTCTGAGGAAGCCCCGGCAGGGACGGGAGGGGGACGCCGAGGGTGTTGCACGCACCTCCTGCCCACGCACACGCACACGCACTCACAGCGGGGGAGCCCTGCCCGCTGCGCCCCGCGCTTATCACAGGATGCCGCCGGGCGACCAAAGTCAAATGTAAGTGACAGCGCTCCTCCCCGGCAGCGAGGGCCGGGGACCAGAGTCCCTTTGTATCTCGGCCTCTCATTTAACACTGTTTATGCATTTTTGTGCAAGGAATTGTGGGATTCGTCCCCGCGATAAACAGCGTGGAAATGTTAAAAACGGCGATCTCGCGGCGCGTGTCCCCGGAGGCGCGCAGGGCAGATCCGGCCAGGCCGCCCAGGGCTCCCGGGAGAGGCGAGGAACCCGCGAGCGGGCGCCGCGGACGCGGTCACGGGCCTCGCCGGGCGGCCGGCTCCCGCGCCCGGCGACGCGAGGGCCCGGCCCCTTTAAGGGGGGGCGGGGCGGCGGGGCGGGGGCGGGGGCGGCGGGCCGCTCCCGTCGCGGGGCCGCCGCCGGCCGGTCACGTGGGCGCGCGGCGCGGCGGCCATTGGCCCGAGGCACGTGTCCCGGAGACCGGCCCGCGACGTCACTCGAGGGGGCTCGGTTAAAAATAAGAACAAAAATCCAGAGTCAAAGTGTCTCAGGTTGCGCCAAGTGGCCTGGAAATTTCCCGAGCCCGCGCGGAGGCCGAGCGGCGAGGGCGCGCGGACCGCGAGGGAGCGCGGGAGGCCCGGCCCGCTCCGGCCCGCGCCGGCCGCGCCTCCCGGCCGCCACCCATGCGCCCCGGGCCGCGGGGCTCGGCGGGGCTCGGCGGGGGCGCCCCGGCCCGCGGCGGGTCGGCGGCCGTGCCGAGGGGGCCCCGAGGCCGGCGGAGCGCAGCTCGGGCCCGCGGGCCTCCATGTGCGTGCGGGCGGCGGCGGGCGCGCTGAGCGCTCGCGCCCCGCACCCTCGAGGGCCGGCCGGGACGCGCGGGCGGGGGCGGCCGGGCGGCGGCGGCGGCGGCCCGCGGAGGCCCCGGCGGGCGTGAGCGCGGGCGAGCGCCGCCCGCATGAGCGCAGCTCCCGGCCGGGGCGGCCGAGGCGGCGGCGGCGGCGCCGGGGCCGGAGCCGGCGGGACGCGGCGCGGAGCGCGGAGGCCGGGGGGCGCCCCGGGACCATTGTGACCGCGCGGAGCCGCGGCCCAGCCTCTGGACTCGACCGCGTCCTGGCGAGCGGGCGACTGCGGGTGTTCCCCAGCCCGGCTCGTGGGTCCGAACGTGCTGCGTCCCGACCGCGGCCGGCGACTGGCGGGACCCGCAGCCCTGGCCGAGGCCGCCGCCGCGCGCCCTCGGGAGACCCGGCGGGGCGGGCGCGCGGGGGTCCCGCGTGCGCCGCGGGCGGCCCGGAGCGGCGACCGGGACCGGCCCTGAAGCATGGAGGAGAGTGAGCCCAAGCCCGGCGAGGCGGCGGTGGCGGGGCAGCGGCAGCCCGAATCCAGCCCCGGCGGCGGCTCGAGCGGCGGCGACTCGGATACCGGCCGCCGCCGAGCTCCGATCCTGCCCGCGGCCCTGCAGGCGCCGGGCAACCACCCGCATCCGCACCGCATCACCAACTTCTTCATCGACAACATCCTGCGCCCCGAGTTCGGCCGGCGAAAGGACCCGGGGACGAGCGGCGCGGGCGCGGGCGCGGGCGGCGGCAGAGGCGGCGGCGAAGGCGGCACCGGCGGCGCGGAGGGCGGCGGCGGCGGCGAGCACCTCCCCGGCTCGAGCGCCCGCGAACCCCGGCACATCCCGCCGTGCGCGCCTGGGGCGGGCGGGGCCCTCCCCGCCGGCGGCCGCGACTCTCCGGGGCACGGGGAAGGCGCCTCCCAGACGCTCGCGCTGCACGGCGGCGCCAAGAGGGGCGGCGACCCCGGGGGTCCCCCGGACGGGGCTCTGAAGGCCCGGAGCTTGGGCGGCGGCGGCGACTTGTCGGTGAGCTCGGACTCGGACAGCTCGCAGGCCGGCGCCACGCTGGGCGCGCAGCCGATGCTCTGGCCGGCCTGGGTCTACTGCACGCGCTACTCCGACCGGCCCTCGTCAGGTGAGTCGGCACCGCGGGGAGCCCTGGCGGAGGACGTGCTTCGTCCCCGCACAAAGACCGCCCCGGCGCCGCGGGGAGCGCGGGGACGCCCCTTAGAGAAAGGCCTCCGGGCGCTCCGTGTCCCCCTGTCACTGGCTCCTTCGGGGGGCACCGCCTTGCTGCCCCCAGACCTCCGCTGTAGTTTCTTCGGGGAATCGGGGCTGTCTGCCGGAGGCCCGGAAGGGTGCGAGGATGAGCTCCTCCCGCAGCCGCCTCTGTCCCGCCGGGGATGCCCCCCCCGCACCCGGCCCTCGCGCGCGCACTTGCTGTACCCCCGAGCCGGCGGGGAGCTGCGCGCCGCGCGCCCCTCTCTCGGGCCGGGCGCGGGGAGGGCGCTGGGGGGGGGCGTGCGGGGAAGCGGGGGAAGCGGAGGCGCCCCGTCCCCTTTGTCACCGCGCCCCGCTCCGTGTCCCGGCGCCCTCGGAGGGCCTCACAGCGCTGGGAAAGGCCCCACCGACCCGGCACCCGGATTCCCCTCCAGTAGCGGGGACCCCAAGGGTGTCCTGGCCCTGTTGGAGTGGAAACGAGGCCGCCTTCGCGGGGCACCCCACGCTTCGGGGCGTGTTCAACCCCCCCCCCCGTCCCGTGCACTCGACGCGGGCCGCGGCCGGACCGCCATTAGGAGCGCTCGGTGCGTCCCGAGGTCCGGCCGCGGCCCCCTCTTCTCCCCGGCCCGCGACGGCCCCGCGGGGTGGATCGCTCGTCCGCACCCCTCGAGTGTCCCCGGGCAGCCCTCCTTCAGTAGCGCGGATTTCTGATGACCCCCAAATTTCTTCCGCCAGACCTGAAATTTGCTCCATTGTTCCGGCCTCCCTCCTTTGTTAATATTTAATTAACATATAGGCCCACAAAGCTCCGGGGCGCTGCCGGGGCCGGCTTTGTGCGGAGCCGCGCGGCCCGGCCGCGCCAAACCCGGGCGGCCCCAGCCGCGGCGCGGCCATCCTGGGCTAAAACGTGCCTCTTCCCCCGGTAGAGCCGGCCTTTCTAGTCCTTTCCTGAGCACCTCAGAAAGGAGATGGAGGGGGCCCCCGGAGCAGCTTCGATCCCCATTGGTTTTTGAAAGAAAAATCTACGAAGAGGGGAACTAGCATTTGCGGTGTTAAGCACATATTCGTTCTCTCCGGCTGTGTGTTTTTGAGGCTTGTTCATGTATGCTACGACAAGCATGCCGGGCCTGCAGTGGGAGCTTCCGAAGGGGAGTGGAGTTGGAGAATGCTCCAGAGAGAGATGGAGGTCAGGTCAGAGAAGGCCCAGGGCTGCCCGAGCTTCTCCGCCCAGCCCACGGCCTCCTCTGCTAGTCCCTTGCAGGAGCCCTCCTCTCTTTGGACCGGTGTCCCAAGCCACTCAACATCAAACCCAGGAGTGCCAAACCCCGGCCGTGACCCTTGGAGTGGGTCAGGACCGTGTGTGGGGTGGGGACACAGCCTGTGCCTCTCCACGTGCCCCTTCCCCACCCGTGGGCCTTCTTCCCAGCCTGGCTGCTGCTGACCGTGCCCAGCCCTGTTGGGGGTGGGGAGTTTTCTGTACCCATCCTGAGCCTCTTGTGGGTGCAGACCCTTCACCCCAGTCCCTGTGCCAGCCAGTGGACATGGGCAGGCGGGCCAGTGGACATGGGCAGGCCCCTGCTGTAGCTCCCTGGCCCGGAAGGAGGGAGGTCCGGTCTCCTCCAGCCCTTTCCATTGGCACCTCCAGCATGGTACCCCCCACTTGATCGAAGCACCTCACAGGTGAAAAGATCCGGATCAAAGGTCCCAACTCCGGGCCTGTGGTCTTGCAAGCCTTTCCCTAGATCTGGGGAACCTCCAGGGGCTGAGCTTCTGCATGTCCACCACCTCCTTCTCTATGCCCCTGAAAGACTCCATCTTCAGACCCAACACCCAGTGCCACTCCGGCCTCTGTCCCCGCAGCCCCAACAGGAGTAGAGGGTGGGGTCAGAGGTAGGAAACATTTGTGGCCAAGCAATGTGGCGGGTTTGTGTAGCAACGCCAGGTCAGTGGGACTGCAGGCCAGGGTCAGCACCCATGTGGGGGTGGGGCCCTCTCTCAGGGGAGGGGCTGGGGAGATGGGCAGTGGATGAAGGGGAGCTGCCCGCAGCTCTGTCTCCCCTAAGCCCGGGAAAGGGCACAGGCTTCATCCTGTCCTTCAGGAAACAATGAACTTGGGTGGGGGGGGGAGTCGTGAGGGGCTGCCTGGGCCCTTTGCTCCAGCACCCTCTACCCTCTCTACCCATCCTCACAACCCAGTCTGACTCACTTCTTCCTTCCCTTGTTTTCAGACTGGGCCTCCGAAAGGGCTGAGCTAGTGTGTGTGGTATGGGGGTGGGGGTGGGGTAAGAGGGCAGAAAGTTTTGATTTGGGCTTTTATCTGGAGGCCCTGGTTTGTGATGTGCCTTTCCAGTGATCCTGACCCTCTCCCTCCCCCACCCCCCACCCGGTCTTGCCTCCCCCTCCCCCCCCATGCTCAGGGCCAAGTGCAGCTCTTCAGCTGTCCATCCTGGTGTGGCCCTGTGCAAGTCACCTGCCCTCTGGGAATCTCTGTGGATGCCCCCCTCCATCGGGTGGGTCCCCTCCAAGCGCCCAGAGGCTGGCAGGCCCCAGGGGAACCTAACCTCCCGAATTTCTGCCTCTGCCTCACCCAGGCCCCAGGTCTCGCAAACCAAAGAAGAAGAGCCTCAACAAAGAGGACAAGCGGCCGCGCACGGCCTTCACGGCGGAGCAGCTTCAGAGGCTCAAGGCAGAGTTCCAGACCAACCGCTACCTGACGGAGCAGCGGCGGCAGAGCCTGGCGCAGGAGCTCAGCCTCAACGAGTCGCAGATCAAGATCTGGTTCCAGAACAAGCGCGCCAAGATCAAGAAGGCCACGGGCAACAAGAACACGCTGGCCGTGCACCTCATGGCGCAGGGTCTGTACAACCACTCCACCACCGCCAAGGAGGGCAAGTCGGACAGCGAGTAGGGCAGCGGCGGCGGGAGGGCTGCGCGCGCAGAGGCCAGGTCTCAGTCCGCGCAAACAATGCAATAATTTAAAACATTAACTAAAGGGCCAGTGTAAAAAGATTATACCAGCATTATTCGTAAAAGTATCGTGTGGTTCTGCAATAGTCTATGTATATATAATTTACAGGTGGTATAAAATCCAAACTGTCTGACTATAAAATATTTCTAAAGTTTTTTTTGCGTTTACAGATTATGCTAATTTTATAGGTTTTTGTTTGTTTTTGCAAAGGGGGCTTCTTAGGGTTTCATCTTTTTTTAATCCCCTGAGCTCCCTTCTGGGACATCAGACACTTTTTTTAATTATTATTATTTCAACAGAAGAAAAAAAATTTAAAAACCCAACTTGCTAAAGTCCAAAGATTTTTATTGCTGCATTTCACACAACTGTGAACCCGATAAATAGCTCCTATTTGGTCTGAGTTCTACCACTTTGTTTGTGTTGACTTGGTGAGGACAGCAGGAGGCTGGCCAAGCCTGGGCCACGACCCCAGGTCTTCCTGGCCTTGCCAAGAGACCTGGCTGGGGAAGAGGACTCCCAGGTCCTTGAGTCTGGGGAATGGCCTTGAGAAGTGACCTCTGAGTGACACCTGGCCCAGGCCCGCAGCCTCTCCAGGTCCCTCCTAGCTGACCTACTACTGTCTCTGTCCACTGCCTCCTGGCAGCACCACTGCCCTTGCCTCTGTGAATATTCCCACACTTCTGTCTGTACCTGTGTCTCTGTCCCTGCCAGGGTGATTTGTCAACACCCACTCTCCCACCTCAGGCCTGGCCTGGGCAGTGGAGCTTGGAGTTTCAGGACCCTGGCATATGGCCTGCACGCCCCACCGCTGGGGCAGCCCTCCCTCCCCAGGCCTGGCCGGCGTGCTCTACTGTGCTGTGTCAGCCGCCAGAAGCCCCGCCAGGTCCTTGCTGAGAGCTGAAGAGGGATTGGCGTTGTCTTCCTTTTCTTCCCCCTTTCCCTTTTTTCTTTTCCTTTTCCTTTTCCTTTTTTTTTTTTTGGAATGGCCATTTTAGATGTTGAGAATACTCTTCCAAGATACATACGTGTCTGTGTGTATATATGTGTGCACACACGTGCGTATGCATGTGCACTGACACATACCAGGCCTGTATGAGGCCGAAATTCTAGAACCTGTGGCCACTTTGACTTTCAAAGGACTCAGAACCCTACAGGATCTAGAGAAAGGAAGAAAGTATGTAAATAGTCATTTCTTTCTTAATCACTTTTTGTCCTTTCTTGTTTTTTTAAGAAAATACACATTTTATTTTTTGAAGGTGTGGTACAGTGTAAATTAAATATATTCAATATATTCCCCACCAAGAACATATATATATATATATATATATATATATATATATATACATATATGCCAACACTTTCTCTCTCTCTATAACCCCACACTGTCTTCTGTTTAGTGTATGGGAAAAGGATGTCCGTATGTCCGGCTGCTCGACTGGGGCAGCCGCCCCCCAGGACTGAGGGTAGACTTCTCTCTTTGCCTTAAACCTCTTTTATTTCACTACAACAATAGTTTCACTTTGTACATAATAGTGTGAACCTTTTTGAAAAGGAAACTATAAAGATGAAAGTTGTAATTTAAAATTCTGTGCATAACCATCTGCTGCTTCAGAAACTCCATGAAGTGACATGCCTTTTTAGCAGGAAGTAATTTTTTTTTAGTTTATAAAACGTGCATTTTACCACTTCCAGTATCAAATATTTATAATCTTATAAGAAATGAATGAATGTTTCTATTTACAACTGTGCTTATCAAAATTGTGAACGTTCCCAGCCCTGCATTTTTGTGTGTTTAAATTCTTGAAAGTTACATGAAATAAAAAGAAACACCTCTTTATTATAAGATGTTGGCAGTCCTGGGTGAAATGACTCCCTTTCCCGGTTCTGAGTTCAGGAACTTCTAACACTCCCATCCCCCTCACCCCCAGGTTCAAGTGCCAGAGACTCTGGCAATCTCCGAGTAGGTTCAGGGCCTGCTTTGTTGTTGTTCTTTTTGTAAAGACTGACGATTTTTAATAAGTTGCATGGAAACACAGAACAACCAAAATAATTTATATCCACAGTTTTGGTTTTTTTGTTTTTGTTTTTTGTCCATCATGGGGCTTGAACTCAGTGCCTGATCACTGTTCCTGAGCTCTTTTTCTCAAAGCTAATGCTCCACCGCTTTGAGCATACTCTACTTCCTATACCCACATTTTGTCCAGGAAGAATAGTTGGAAAAATAGCTGCTATCTCATTAAGAAATTCTTCCATTGAGGTAACACACAACAGGTGGTCTCCCCCCACCCCACCCCACCCCCACCCTCAGCCCGCTTCCTCCCACCCACTCCACTTGCTTGTGTGTTCTGTGGGAAGTTCTCCGTAGGAACTTTCACTCTCCTCAACAGCCACTTTGGTTTACATCTTTTTGTTGTTTTTACTCTACGAAACGCAGGAATTCTTGCAGGAGTTGCAGCCCCAAGGCTGCGCTCAGTGGCTTGAGTTTCTTTGCGATCTGGGGGCTCATGTGCACCCCACGGCTGGCTCTATTTCTGAACTTTCTTGATTGAAAAGAAAAAAAAAAGTTTCCTCCCAGTGAAAAGAAAGTCAGATACAATCGAGGCTCCTCTGTTGCCAGGGGTGACCTGGGCGTTTTCGGTTCAACGCGGCTTCCCTGGGCCATCCTGCTTCCCGCTTCGAAGGCGGGCAGATGCTGGGCTGGCTGGCTCAGCCCAAAGGCCTGGAAGTGGCCTGCAGGCCAGAGCTGTGGGTCCTGAGACTTGCCAAGAGGGAATGGGAGTGAGCTGGGCCCACTGGAGGCTCCCAGCCAAGGAGCACGCCAGGGAGTAAGAATCAACGGATACATACGCAAAACAGTAGCTGAACATCTGTTATTTGACAGCTTCCCGCTTGTTTTAATAAAAAGATAATATAATGATATCAAGCCATCTTTTCAAAATATTTGTTTTCAAATCTTAACTCATGAGAGGGGGAGAGCAGCTCCGTGAGGGAGAGCTCTGTCCCCAGAGGCTGCTCATCAGATGCCAGGCAGACCGGGGTGGCGCCCGGCTTTCTTTTTTGTTTCTCGTGGTGAGCAGAATGGAAGAGTCCTCCGATTCTTGAAAGGCCAGGGAACAGTCTTGCTTCTAGTTCTGTGGCCTTTTCAACTTCAACAGAGTGTCACGGGAGCCCCTAACTCGGGAGAGCCCTGGGTGGGTGGGAGGTCTGGCAGGTCCCGTTCTGCCAGGCCTGTGGTGCTGGGGGCCTCGGCTCTGAGTCCGAAGGTGGCCTGGCCTTAGGGTCACCCGCTGGCAGCGGGTTTGTGGAGCGGTGCGCGAGGCTTCCTTCCTAAAGAAAGTCCTTGTTACTTCCCTGGGCCTCCAAGCCAGGACCAGCGGAGTTCACGGTCCTCAAACTGGGCAAACCCCTGGAGGATGGGCCTCGGTGGAGGGTGTCGGCTGGCGCTGAGGGGCTTAGCAAAGCCCTGACTCCACTCGGCTGATCTGGTCGGGCGGCATGAACTGAATCTAGCCGAGAGCTGCCAGGCGGGATGTGGATGTGCGCCTGGGGAGGAAGAAAGGAGCCTCGGCGGGACCCAGCGTGACGCCGGCCGGGAGAGCCGCCGGCGCTGCGTGGGACAGATTGACGCAGGTGGTGACAGGTCGGCGCAGGTGTGCGGGTCTGCTTCGAACCCAGACACGGTGTATGCGAGTGCTTGCACAGGTGAGAGGCGGCCGGGGCTCTGCAAAAAGTCATTTTATCTCCCGCTGATTTAATATCCGACCTTCCATCTCTACAGCTTCTCGAGCGCCCCGAGAGAGAGTCCCGCTTCCACCGAAAACAGCAGCCTGCTGACTAAGGATGACGGGGGACAAAGAGCCGCGGGCAGCCCCCAGCGCCGCCGGCCAGGGCCGAGTCCGCACCCGGCTTGGAGGCCTCCTCCCGTTCCTGCTCCTCAGGCCAGGCCCCGTCAAGGGCGTCTCTTGGCCTCAAAGTCAGCGAGCTGGTGGTGCTCTGAACACCGTTGGGCTGCCGCTCCAGTTGGTGGGGGTGCAGTACGCACGCCTCGCTGCTGCATGGACAATTCATGTTTTGATTGATCACCTCAAGTATCTCATTACACTTACTTTGCTGGCCCGTGGAAACGAAAAGGCCGCTCTTTCTTGAAATTTTCTGGAGTGTAATAATACTCATTAAAGTAGTTCCTAATGATGAGACTCAATCAAGCATGGTAGGCCTGGTGCCCTGGCCCTCCCCCTTGGAGGAGATGATATACTATTTATTATTATTATTACTATTGGCTTGCCTGGCTGCAGGACCACAGCCACTCTTCACTGGGGCCTAGCTCCCCATGGATTTGTGGGGAGCTGCACCGTGGGAGCAGGATGTCCCGGGCACACACCCGTGAGGCTGTGGTGTTTTCTGCTGAGGGGGACTGGTCGCCGGTCCAGGATCCAACTCCTCCAGGCCGAGCTCAGCGCAGACAGTCAGGGCGGAGACATCCCCAGGCCCCGACCCCTGGCCTGGCCCCAGGAGGGACCCGGACCTGGGACTGCGGGGAGACCCTCCTGAGGAAGCACGGGCCGGCCTGCTGCACACATCAGCCTCCCCGGCAGCCTGGCCATGGTGCCCAGGCCGCTGGCCTGGCCTGGGTTCGTGCCCCCCCTTCCGCCGGCCCTTTGTCTGGGAGGGTCTGTCAAGCGCCGCCGTCTCTGCCCCTCCTCCCCCCCCCCCCCCCGCCACTTTCTTTCTTCCTGTCTCTTTTCTTTCCTCCTTGGATGGGTAATCACAGGCCCCAGCTGCCAGCGCCGCCGGCCCGGGCTGCCCAGCTGTCCCGGGCTGCCCAGCTCTCCCAGCCCCGAGCACCCGGCCCCGGCGCGCTTCCTTCAGGCCCAAACTTTGTCTCCTGGCTTATTGATCGTTGGGCGATCCCTCTCTCAACCACAAAACGCTTGCTCGTTTCTCAAACTGGCGCTGACAGCACCTTCCACACCACCCCCTCTCCAGCACTCCGTGGCTCTGGACTAGTCTGGCCTTCCCACGGTTCCCCCAAACTTGTTAAATCGTAGTAACACATAAGAAAATGTGCCCCGTTAACCACTCTCCACATATGTGTCTGCCTGCCAAGTGCGTTGCTCACTCTGTGCACCCGCCCGTCTCCCACCTCCCCAAGTCTTCATCTCAAGAGCCGAAATTCTGCTCCCGCTTGTCCAGCACCCGGTATCCTCTGCCCAGCTCCCGCTGCGTCCTGACTCCCAACACTAAAATCTCCAGATGAAAATTGGGAACCACTCAGTGACCCTGCGGATGAGGAACCAGGGGTGGAAAGCTGAGACGAGCTGGCTCGCAGACAGCCCCAGGATGGTGGAGAGTTTGGGTTATATGTTCTTCATGCAAATACTTCTACGAGGCCTCTGGCACGGATGGAACGGCGGGTCTGTGGGAAGCAGAGTTTTGTTGTTTTACTGTGACTTTTTTTTTTTTGTCATTTCTTTTTTGGTACTGGGGATCGAACCCAGGACGTTGCACTTGCTAGGCAAGCGCTTTGCCACTGAGCTACATCCCAGCCCTATGGTGACGTTTTTGTTTCACTTTATTATTATATAGGTGCCCAGGATTAGACCCAGGGCCTGGCACGCGCCCTGCCGCGGGGCACACCCCCAGCCCCAGGTACAGAGTCCTAACAACCAACAGACCTGTGCTTACGTTACCGCTCAGTGGCTCCAGGGCTCAGCCGAGTGTCTCGGACCCCCGGAGAGCCCAGCCATTCTTTTGCAAACAGAAAGAACATCTACCTAATGGGCTTCATGCAAGGGATTATTGTGAGCTAATGAACAGAGCAGAAGTGAGCAGAATAGGCCCAGCAACCCGGGGGTTTCCGCACCCCTGCAGGGGGCCCTGTCCCCCCCCCCAACATCGAACAACGCCTGGCACAGGTGATCTGCCCACTAGGCTTTTGCAGCACCTCCCGCTAACCAGTGAACCAGCTATGCGGTTGTTCAGGCAAAAGCAGGGAGAGAATGGACTACGAGGGGCAACAGCCACGTGGGAATAGAAAGTAGGAGAGGAGGCGAGGGGGAATGGAAAACCATGTTGCCAGAAGTTTCTACAAATACTAACTCCTTTCTCAAATTGCTTTGTTATTGTAGAGCACACACATACACACCCTTTTCATTCAGGTTTTTTAAAAAATGTGCATGCTAGGTTGGAAGCCAGGGTCTTTTGCTAAGCACACCTCTAAGCATTAACCATTGTGTGTGTGTGTGTGTGTGTGTGTGTGTGTGTGAGAGAGAGAGAGAGAGAGAGAGAGAGAGAGAGAGAGAGAGAGAGAGAGAGAGAGAGAGAGAGAGAGAGAGAGAGAGAATCTCTTGGGCTTTCCTGCCTCAACTGGCTTTAAACCTTGATCCTCAGATCTCAGCTGCCTGCCTAGCTAGAATTACAAGGATGAGAGCATCTACCACTGGCTCTCATTTCTAACCATCGATCACACACACCCCTGGCCTCCTTTCAGGATCTCTCAACCCCTTGTTCTTGACCTCAGAAAACACAAGACCTTCTGCCTTGGGTTTCTAGAAAAGCCCATCACTTTGCACACATCCGGTTCCTCCTTGTAAACCATAATGGCCACCTTGTGCCAAGATGGCCATCCATAGTGAAGGGACCAACGTAGCTCTAACCAAAACCAGAGGGAGAGAGAGAGAGATGTCCCTGTGAGCTGTGTGTGTGTGTGTGTGTGTGTGTGTGTGTGTGTGTGTGTGTGTGTGAGAGAGAGAGAGAGAGAGAGAGAGAGAGAGAGAGAGAGAGAGAGAGAGAGAGAGAGAGAGAGAATCTGTGCATACCCCTCAAATCAGGCCACTCCAGCTTGCTGCTCTTCCTCCAAGAACGAATGGGCGTCCTCATGATATGATGAGCTATTTTGTCTAAATAGTTAAGGGTCTAAGTAACCCTTTTAAATTAATTGCCGTTCCTATAGCTAAAAGCATAACAGGCTTTGATTACATGCTGGCTAGAATGAAACATAATCCCGAGTTAATTATGTGAAGATAATTTTATAATTATATCATTCAATTTAAGAAGCAATGCATTGTTAACCTCAAATTTTAACAGGAGTGAGGATTCAAAATAAAAAGGTCATCAATCTGCACTTTCACCAGGCTCTAGTGGCTGGTGGTGGTAGATCTACCTGCGTACCCACAGACAAAGAGGGCAAGACAGGAAGTTTCAAGAGGCCAGGGGGCTGTGGAGGTGAGGGCTCCCAGCGCAGACACGGTCTCAAATGCTGAAGACATGATCTGCATTTCTATTCTGTGAAGCTTGTCTGTGGAAGTAACACCCTACCGTCCCATTTGTAATCCCACAGAGAATACCTCCTCCCTTCCTCCCCCTCCCTCCCTCCCTTCTCCCCCCCTCTTCTTTTCTTCTTTTTTCTTGTGTTTGTACTGGGGCTTGAACTCAGGGCTAGGGAACTGTTGCTTAGCTGCTTTACTCAAAACTGGTATAGTACTACTTGAACCACAGCTCCACTCCTGACTTTTTGGAGGAGATGAGAGTCTCTTGGATTTTCCTGCCAGACTGGTGATCCTCAGATCTCAGCTGCCTGAGTTGCTAGGATTAAGAGAGTGAGTGACTACTGGTGATCCTCAGATCTCAGCTGCCTGAGTTGCTAGGATTAAGAGAGTGAGTGACTGGCCTCAGCTAGGCTGGGAATCCCTGGGTTTTAAGGCTCTCAAGCAGGCTGTGAGTGGAACCTTGAGGTGAAGGTCACAGCCCGGACAGCCCTACAGGTGGCTCATTTCCTGTCCCGAACCCTGGGGTGCCTGGAGAAGATGGTCCATGGGGTGTGACCTGATCAGCATGCTGTGCTCTCTCCTCCTTCCCCTCTCCCCGCTGTCCTTCCCCTGCCCCCATCCCTCGTCCCCTTTCCCAGCCCTCAAGCTCCCCAGGAAGAGGCTTTCCAAGAGTTTGTGCAGCGCAGAAGGGCCTTAATAGCTCCAGGTCTGGATGAAGGTAAAATCCTCCAGCTCTTCTCCAACTGGATTCCAACACCAACGTGCGCGGGGCGGGAATACCTCTTATGCAGAGAGCAGCGTGCTTTTGGACTTCAAGCCCCACAGAAATACACAGCTCGCCAGAGGGAGAGTGAATTCAAAGCCACCTGGAGCCACAGGCCCAAACCCGGTACCCAGCACTCCCGCCCAGCGCCAACCTTCCAGCCCGAGGCCCAGTGAGCCCTCTCCAGGCCTCGCGGGCGGCCGGAAGTCACAGACACATTTCCACGCAGGTGAGAACATCAATCAGTGACCAAAAGCAAGTGTCACCCTTGCTTTAGCTCCTGGGAGATTTGCAGCCCCCCCTGCCCAGCCCTCGCCCTTCCCCCCACAGGGGGTTTCATTCGCACTTAAAAAAAAAATGCTTCCTCGTCAAACTTGAATATGCAATGAGCCGCTGGAGCTTTGTGGCGGAAATATAATTAAACTGGTGAAAGGTGTAAAAGATAGAGAATGGGATGACATCAGGCTGATTTCACACTTGGCAGTCGGATAGCTGGGCCCAAGCCGCGCTCTCGCCACGCTAGGCAGATCAAAGTGCCCTGCCACTGCTAAAAAGGCAAAAGGAGACTTAACTATGCTAATCCCCAGGACAAATATATTTTAATCTTGTTAGAATACAAGTTAATGCTGCAGTGCAGTGGCTGAACTTGGTCAGGCAGTAGAGACCCAGTTTTATTTTAGTGATGAATGAGGTAGACCTCTTGGTTTATTCATCGATAATAAAAGTAAATTTACAAAACGAACCCCTTTTTTGCCATGGCATCCCCCCATCTTGAGTTTTCCTGACTGGGGGTGGACCCTTGAGTTACCCCCACACACACCCCTACGCTCTGGCCCGTCCCCAGATGTGGAAGTCCGCCCTGGTCTTTCTGCAGAGGCCCCAAATGGTCCAGCTCCTTTGGCGGGAGGAGAAACAGGGAAACTCTGAAATTAATTAAAAGATTCTCCGAAGCAATCTGTTTCCCTTTAGGCCCGAGGTTTGACAACCAGGCCAATTCCTCTCCATCAACCCTCTCGCTTCAATTTTTACAATGTCAATTTTCATTACTATTAATTATTTGCCGGGCTCCAACTGTACATTTGGTGTTGCTCTGGTGAACACAAAAAGCGCCCCTGCCTTCTCCGCTCTGCCTTCATCTGAGCGCCCAAGTTGGTGTGAGATGTCAGGCACGGGCTGCCCACAGCACTCCCCGTGAACTAGAACCATGGGGTAACATTTCAGAGGAGCCCCAGGAGTGTCTGGATCAGCTGAGCTTGCGTGAGCGCGCGAGGCCCGCCCTGGGCTGCGAGGTCACGGGGGGGGGGGGGTTAAACTGTGCGGCAGAACCTGCGTGTGGAATATTGCTGATGGCAGCCGTCTAAAAGGCAATTTCTGTCTCTCTGCTCCAGGCTGTGTTAGAATTCCATGTGCCTCAGGCACAAACCTGCGGCTCCACCCGGCCTTCTGCAGCCCAGCCTCCATCCCAGCAGGAGTTCCCTGCCAGGCTAAAGCACAGTGGCCCTCCTCCCGGGCCCCCCCAGGCCCGGGCAGGCTGCAGGGGATGGGCAAGGGGTAACGGGGTCCCCCAAGCCTGTCTTCATCATCCCCGATTTCCAGGGAGACTATCCAGTTCTGATTCCCTCTGTAAGGAAGCACACTGTAATTACCCTAAACAAGGGGCAATGGTACCCTACCACCAAAGGAGGACTGGAGGGCCAGTGGGGTCCCTTCTGGGCCATTCCTCCTAACCCCAGCTGTCAGGGGACACAACAGCATGGCCTAAATGCTTCTTGCTCTCCAAATCCGATTTGCCAGATGTTTGGCTTCATTAGCTCTTTGTTTTTGTTTGTCTGATTTGATTCTTTCAAGGTGCTGGGGATGGAGCCCAGGGCCTCACACGTGCCAGAGAAGCGCTCCACCTCTGCCGGTGGTACTGTCTAACGCGCACTGTGTACCAGTGAGGTCCTGGGGTTTCGCACTTGCCGAGGCTGCTGGGCAGCGCGCCCCTCAGGGCCGGAGGCTCAGCGCAGCCTCCCCGCTCTGCCTTCCCAAGTTGCTGGCAGCCTTTGCCCACCCTGGCCGGCAGACCCATCACTCTGGTCTGTCTCTGAAGCATGTGGCCTCCCCCCCCCCCGCCCCCGCGTGAATCTAGGTTCAGAGTTGATTGAAGGCTCGCCTTAATTCTGTGTGACCCCCTGCCCAGTTTGATTGTATCTGCAGGAACCCTACTTTCAAATAAATTCATTTGTTCCATCCCGTGCGTGGATGCTTGTATGTTTGTGTGGATTCTCTTAAGCCACCCATGACTCTCCTTGTTGGCACTGGGCTCGCAGGCTGTGGATGTGGAGAGGGAGGGGAGGGCTCAGAGGTGGTGCAGCTGGGCTACTGGATTGGAGGAGGGGCATTACGTCATCCGCGACACAGTCCTGACTTAGTTTGGATGGGAGCAGACTGTGCACGTGTGCTCGGGAGAAACTATCCAGAGAACGCAGCTGTGCCTCTGCTCCCTCATCTGGAGTTGGCAGATACTGACCCACTGCCTGGGAGCCAGGTGCCCCAGCAAAGTGGTGGGTGTGGCTGCCCTCTCTTCCTCTGCCTCCTCTGTCCCGGGTGCTCCGGGTTAGATGGGCACAGGACAGCCAGGCCCACACAGCCTGGCTCTTGTGTGACCTGGTGGAGCTGAGCATCTAGGTGAAGGCACTGTTGGCCCAGGGTGACCCTGGGGACCCCATGATGACCACACTGCCCCTCGGGTCTCTAGGCCCAGCCCTGTGCTGAGAGGAAGGAGTCTTTAGCCCTTGTCTCCTCACACTTGCTTCTTCTTCCTTCTCATCCTTTCGTGCCTCTCCAGGCTCCAGAGCGGAGTCTGTGGCTCAGGGAATGATTGGTGAGTGAGTGACTAAGTCAATGACTGGGTGAAAGATAGACTGGCCAGCCAATCAAGGGACTCCCTGAGCTGGGAGGGGGCGGGGCCACTCCTTGTAGACTTCCGCTCAAAAATCTGAGTGGGCTGATGAGGAGAGGAAGAGGGTCAGGGTCCCCCTGTCTCATTTTATTCAGTCTTGGGAGCCCCAGTTTGATGCCAGCACCTCTCTACCTCCCAACTAGCACCTGTGTGTGGGCTAATATTGAGTGGAAACAGGCCAGCCTGTGAATGGTATCTGACCAGCACTCCAGGCTGCCATTCCCTTGGCTGTGGGGAGGTGCTGGGTCCTGGCTTGGGGGAGGGGGGCTTTGCCCGGCAAGCAGTGCGCTGTGTTCTGGGTTCTCCAGACCCGCGCTGGCTCTGGACCTGTGACGTCCCCAAGGCGGCCTGCCCTCTCGAAGGCTCTTCGGTTTTCCCTCCTTTCCCACACTCCCAACTTTACTGGGTTCTTCCGTCTCCCCTAAGGCCACAGTGACTCGGAAGACTTCCTGCGTGCCTCCTCCACGCTCCTCAGACTTGGCAGCCAGAGGAGAAGCTGGAACAGCCATGCCCACGGAGGGGCAGCCGCACGTCAGCCTCTCCGGATACTCTCAGTCACCAGCCACGCTCTGGGGCCCAACATGGAGACCTTCATGAGGAATATTCCCAGACTCCAGCTTCTGGGCTTCAGGTGTTGGGGGAGGGCGATACTCAAGCAAAACATTGGCCAGATCCCCTGGCTGGATGTGGACTCTGTGGATCGCAACCCAAGTTACTGTCACCTGGCCAAAGGTGCTTGGCGACCTATATAAAATGGATTTCCTGGCTGTCGCTGTGACCTCCCAGGGGACATGTTCGCACACCAGGGGGAACAGAGACCACACTTGCCTACGTGTGACAGCTGAGCAAAGCTGCTGGGGGGGGTGGGGAGTTGGACACCAGGGATGAAGGGACAGGCCCTGTGAGGCTCACCATCCCTGCCCTCCACCCACCGCCCCTGCCACCTGCCACCAAGGGAGGCCAGGGAGACACGGGTCACAATGGCTGCGTGTGAGCCGAGTGCAGCTTTGTGGCGCTGGGCATGCTCCTTGCCCTATCTGTGCCTGTTCTTCCGCCTGGAAAATAAAGACAGTATTTAGGTATGTGGAGTTGCGGGAGGTCTGCCGTGGCCCCCAGAGCTGGATGCCCGGGGACCCTGCTTCACTGGTCAGCTTCTAAGGCCTGCCTCCTGAGTGAGACTAGGACCTACCTCCTTGGGCCAGGGTCAGCGCCCCCCATGCCCACAGGGCCAGATGTGAGGTGCCCATCATGCTGAGCACAGGGCACTGCCCCATGTCTGTGCTCAGAACAATGCCTGTGGGATGCTGGAGCCTGAGCTTCAATTTCCGCCGGCCTTGGGAGGCTTGGTGCCACCATCCTTCTCCTCTAAGTCCCAGCAGCTGTGCTCTGGCCTGGAGCTCTCGGGGAGCTGTCTGGGCAGTGCCAGCCCTGCCTTTGGGGCATCTTCCCTCCCTGCAAGTCTCTCTGGGACGCACACTTCTCTCCGAGGACCACCCTCTCTGCCCTTGCGGCCACTGTCACTTGCCAGTCCTCAAGTTCCAAGTGCTCAGATCCCGAGGGGGCAGGCTCTGGGCGTGGTGGGTAAAGAGAGTCTGTGTGTGTGGCTGCATTAACCTGCCAGGCCACACCAGGTGTGCTAAAAAACCTGGTGTTCAAATCTGAGTCTGGCCAGGCGCCCGTGGCTCATGTCTGTCATCCTAGCTGCCCAAGAGGCTGAGATCTGAGGATCACAGTTCAAAGCTAGACCAGGCAGGAAAGTCTATGAGACTCATCTCCAATAAACTACCAGAAAACTGGAAGTGGTGCATAAACTACTAGAAAACCGGAAGTGGCGCTGTGGCTCAAGTGGTAGAGCGCTCTCCTTGAGCTGAAAAGCTGAGGGACGGTGCCCAGGCCCAGAGTTCAGGCCCCACAACTGACAAAAATCAATCAATCAATCTGAGTCCGTAAGTGCTGCTAATGGTGTTCTGTGGTACCCAGAGCTGGAGCCTCAGACCAGATTGACTCAGCCTCTGGACCCTGGCATGACTAGCGCAGGCAGCACAGTGTGGGTGGTGCCTCCCGCAGGCACCTGAAATCCAGCATCGTGCCCACCCCTTGGTGCCAAGCGCTAGGCTGTGCCCCTGCGGATGCTCCCTCGGGGAAGCTGAGGCTCTGGGAGGCTGAGCTCTCCCATCGTGTGTGTGTGTGTGTGTGTGTGTGTGTGTGTGTGTGTGTGTGTGTGTGTGAGAGAGAGAGAGGGAGAGCTGGGTGTGTGGGCTCCTGCATGGGTGGGTGTGGATGGCTCTGTGGGAACCTTGCGATCCCTGTCTCACCCGGCACCTGCCCAAACCCCGAAGGCGCAGGGCCCTGGGCATGGTGGGTAAAGAGAGTCTGCACCCAAGGAGACGGCTGCTAGGTGGGGGTGGGAGGCGTGTGTAAGGAGGGCCGTTTGTAGTGTCAGGTGACCAGGTCAGCTGGAGCCAGGGCTGCGTCGGCCTCCCGCCTGGGCTTGGTGGGAAGAATGGGGTTCAGAACCATGGTTCCCGGGCAGGGAAGGCCCAGGATGTCAGGGCTGGGCTGGGCTGACATACACAAAATAAAGCTTGTAGCCAGGCGGGTGGGGAAGGACGGATCATTTAGATGAAGTCCAGAGCCACTGTGAGATTAGAGGGTATGAGGATCAAAGGCAGCCTCTGGTGACATTGGCAGCCGACGGGAGGAGGGAGGAGAGGAGGCCGCTGTGCGAGTCCAGAGGGAAGAGCTGGGGTCCGCACTGGCTCCAGGCAGCTCAGCAGAGACCGGGTACCCCAGGGGTGCGGGCAGAGCGGGACGAGGAGCCCCCGCGGCGGGCTCCCGTGGAGAACCTGGCTGTTCTGTCTGGGTCGGGCTGTGTCCTGCTTTGTGGGCAGCGCTGGGGCCGCCAGGTGCCTGGCAATGAGCACAGGATGGCAATATGTGCTCCGTTCAGTTGGTGGTCATGCCCGACATGAGTGGGCCGTGTCCAGGCCCATCCTGGACAGCCAGAGTCCTTGGAGACAGCAAAGCCCAGGCGCCCTCGGCCAGCTCGGCCCCCGGGAAGCCCGGCGAGCAGGGTTGTCCACTCACCACGCCCAGGATTCATGGCTCAGAGGCTCCCGGAGGAAGGGTGCCTGGGGGCTGCCCCCAGCAACCGCACAGAGCCCTGGGAAGGGGCCAGCACTGAATGACCACGGGCTGCACGCATGGCTGCGTCTTCTGTGTGCTCGGCGTCTTTAGCAGAGGGAACACCACTGCCCAAGGAGAAAGGGAAGGCCATCCCAGGAAGTGCCGCGTCCGCTGTCAGGGCGACCTTTACATTTGTAATCAGGAGCCAGGGCGGCTGTGGCCTCCGGGCCTGGGGGCTTGGCGGGCTGGGAGGACAGGTCAGCCGTTCCAGCCAGGAAAGCCGGGCCTGCGGGGCTGGGCGTGGCCGAGAGAAAGGCCGGGAGGACGGTCTGACCACAAGGGCCACTGCATGCCCATCGGGTGAGGCCGAAAGTCTTCCTCTGGATGGTGTTTAGGCATGGGCATTTGATGAGCAAATACTCACTGTCCCCCGCCGGGCTTTAGCTCCCACAAGCAAGGAATTGGTGTCTGCATGCACCAGAGGCTTCCGGTGCTCTCCGTGCGGCCTATAGGGACTGTCCAGCCAGGGCGGCCTCGGGGCCTGAGGCCAGGCTTAGTGTCTGGAATGTTCTTCCTTTGTCTTTCTCTGTGCAGAGGGGAAGCTGAGGCAGGGCTTAGCTGGAGATGTGGAGCCCCCCCTGCCCAGGCCTGCGTTGCCATGGCTGGCTTCAGGCATCTGCTGGCAGGAAACACGGCTGTGGGGCTCTGTGTGCAGGGGAGAATGGGGGGGGATGAGGTGGAAGACAGAGTTTTTTTTTTTTAAATGAGCAAACAGTTGAGAGAACCCCATAGAAACAAAGGGGAAAGTGGAGACGCTCCTTCAAAGGCTGTCGGAGCCAGGGGTTGGAGACAAGATGCAGCCACAGGTCAGGAGGGGCGGGGGACGGGCGGAGGCGGGCCGTGGGCTTCTCCCTGTATCTCACGGGGAGATAGCAGAAATGGCATGCATGATGTGCGCAGCTGGAAGAGGGAAGTGACGGGGTGCAGAGCTGGGGGGGCGCCCAGGAAACAGCGAGAGGTTGAGCCTGGACGAGGATGGAGGGGACCACCAAGCCCACCCTTGAGAGTAGAATGTCAGAGAAAGGAGCCGCCGCCCTGCCTGACGCCAGGCCTGGGCTGCCCAGCCCTCCCCCGTGTCCCCCCCACCCCACGGGAGAGTGTGAGGACGCGAAGCAGCCCGGCGTGCCTGGCTGAAGGTGCAGGTTGGAGGCCTAGTCCTCCTTTGCCGTGGCCCACGTCCCCGTCTGAGCTCATACGTCCCCTCCGTACTCGGTGTCAGCCACCATGTCTGGTGGGGTGATGGTAGAAGCGTCCACGGCTAAGCTGGAGGACCGGGGGGAGGTCCTGGACTACTGCCCAGACATGGCCAAGCCCAGCGGATGGGCATCTGGGCTGGGAAAGAGCCCAGGCTCAGCCAGGATGCAGGATCTCCAGGACAAAGCTCCTGAAAGGAAACGCGAAGAGAAAGCACACTTCTGTTGGTGAAGAGGGCAAAGCTCTGCCTACCTTCCCACCTAGGTTATTCAGTTAGGTGAAGAACTAGCCAGCCCAAACAGTGTTGGCAGACATTTCAGGACGCTGTGGACTCAGTCTGCATCTCCAGGGCCTGCTGCTCGCCAGGCTTGCTCCGGAACTGTGGCAGCACAGGACCCAGCCGTATCCTGCCTTCGTGAGGTGAAGGGGGACCCTCCTCATGAACAGCTCCGCTCTGGCCTGCGAGCTGGTGGGTCTGAGAGCGGTCTTGTCACCTGTTTCATAGAGCCTGGGGAATGGGTGATGGAGGGTGAGGAGATGAATTTTCTAGTCCCCCTAATTGGACAATTCTGTTCCGTGGTTTTGGTTTCAGGTGATCCTCCGTGGCTCCCTTCCTGCTTCCTAAAAGGCTTTTTAGAACTTGGCGTTTTACACGCTGTCTCTGTCAGGGTAGAAAGCGGAGACAACCAATCTGTTTGGATACCTTTGGGGATGGTGTGTCTGGACCACGACGCACTTTAAGGCACAGAGCCGTGGGGAGGGAGTTGCAGTGGCCCACTGGGCATTGGATAGCCGAGGCTCTGATCAGTGTGTTGCCTTGGGCCACACAGTTGGCCTCTCTGTGCTTTGGTCAGTAACCCAGCACGACTAGTTTCTGAGACTTTAAATTCTTTATCTCAGTTCCAAGAACTTGTGTGGGAAAAAAAATTCATCTTTGTCTTTGCCAGTTTGCCACTCATGAAAATCAACCGGCTCTTTTCAGTGTGAGCGGACATTGGGCTACAGGGCAGAGCCTGCCACCCCGGGTAGGGCCTGCCACCAGGTCAGTCCGGCCACAGGGCCCATGGCTGCGATCACAGAATACTATCTTTATTCTTCGCTACCCAAAAGTGTGCCAACAGCCTGCCCGCTAGATCTTGTTCTGAAAGACAGGAGTGAAGAAAGACATCACAAGGAGAAGGTATTTTGTAGCCATTTGTACCTGACTGGTTTCCTTGTCATCCTGCTTATTTTATTTTGTGCATTAAAATGTATCCATCCAAGAAGGGCCTGTGCGCGGCTTTCCGGTGCGTGGAGAGGACTCTGAGCATTAAAAACCAGAAGCACAGGCACTGGGGAATGTCGAATGGCAAAGGATGTTTGCGAAAAGGACTATGGGTTCTCTAGGCCAGAGAACAGTGTTGTTATCTGAATGCACAAGTACTAGCATCGCGGTGAGGGCTAAAAGACTGATCTGTGGCAACACCCTAGAATTCTCTGGAGCAGTCTGTTTCTGTGAAGATGACCTCAGATTGCCGGCCCCCAGCCTTTCCCCAGCACACCGGCTCAGCCACAGTGGCTGCTCCACGCCATTAGCACCAAGGGTCGCTGGCGGCACAGTCCCTGTGGTCTGTGTGCAGCCCAGCACCGTGCCGGGCCCCCGCACCCTGCCTCGGTTCACTAACTTTGAGATGTCAGGGTGGAAGCCCTCTGACCCATTTAATGAGTGTCAGCCTGGAAGTCCTGGTCCCCAGGCCAAAGCCCGGATTCCCGTCAGCTGGGGCCTCCCAGGGCTGGGCTGGGCGGCTGGCGGGGGGGGGGGGGGGGGGGGGAGGTGGGATTGCTGGGACTCTCAGGGAGGCAGCCAGCGGGTGCTGCGGTCTGGAGACCTGGCCTTTGACCTTGGTCACTTGCGTGGCTGCAGCCCCTGGCCGCCTCCCTGGGCGATGGGGTGGGGATGACAGTGGGTTTTGCACGCTCCCTGGGAGGGGCTTCGCGAGGTGTGCCAATGTTCGTCACCCTGGTGACAACAGGGACACCACAGCCTCAAGGGCCTGCAGGGCTCAGCTTGCCTGCGGGGCTCTGACCTCTGACCTCGATGGCGGAGGTCCCACAGCCACGTCCACACAGGCCCCTGCTGGGGAAGGCCCGAGGGGGCGTCCTTGCCGAGTGTCCCCAGCGAGGAAGGCCGGTCGGCGATGGCCTCTGTGAGGGGGTGAGGAAGGCTCTGGAGGAGGAGCTCCCGGGGCAGAGTGGCCGCTGGCGTGGTGGATGCTCCCCCACAAGGCCTTCGAGGGAGAAAACAGCCAGCGACCAACTGGCCACAGCCCCAGGCCGACAGCACCGGGCCCCACGGCAGACTCGTGGAGGGGCTCGTAAGAGCGGGGTGAACGGGTTTCTACTCTGCCAATGATGAAAGAGAAAGGGAGAATCCCCCCCGGCAGGGTGTGTGCTGAGCCTGCGGTGTAGACTGTACCTGCTCTGTGCCCCCGACGGTCAGCGGCCGAGCCAGGTGGCAACTGGCTCCACGCTGGCCTGTGGCTTCCTGGAGGGAACGGAGGACCGGACGCTCTTCGTCTTCCTGCAAAGTAACCTGCCACAGGGGCCCGGCGCCACGCACCTGTTTCCCACCCAACATAAAGCAGGACTGGGAAGAAGCCTGGGTGAGAGGACCGCCCTCTATTCCGCCACACACCTGACGCCTCTTCCTTCAGAGCCCGGCTGCCAGGCCTCCATCCTCTCCTCCTGGCCTCCCTACTGCTCTGTCCTACCCCTGGCCCCTGACCACAGAGCACGGCTTCCTCCCGCAGACTCTCCCACAGGCAGAGTGTGCCCACAGTGACCTCAGCCCCTTTCCTAGGCCCGCTGCCTCCCTCCGCGGAGCCCGGCTCTGCCTGGGCGGCTTGCAGATGGAGACAGAAGCCCCGGCGGGTCCCCTCCCCCACGCCTGTGCTGGCCAGGGGGCACCGGCCACCACACGACCTCCCCTCCTGTCTTCCGTTGTTGTCCACGGCCTCAGTTCGGGAGGGGACACGCGCGTGGGCTGGCGGGGCAAAGGCGGCCATGTGCCGTGGAGCAGGGTGCACTGCTGAGGGCGGTGGCACTTCCGCTCTGTGTGGGGAGGGACGGGCAGCAGCCGCCCACCACTGCCCACGGCGTCCAGGCGCGGGGTCTTGCAGGCCGGTGCCCACCGCCCTCCGTGCCTGGGCACGGGTCGGTGGGCTACTGGCCTTTTCTCTCAGGCCTGACCGGTGTACTGTGTGACTTTGGGGACCTCTATCTCCAGTTGGGGAGTAGTGACCACTCAGCTAGCCCAGATCAGCACTCAGCCTAGAAGCCCCAGCACTGTGCTTGGGCTTTTGGAGCAGCGGATCGAAGCCACTGAGTCACGGGAAGGGCTCTCCTCGGCTCATTGCTCTTCTCTTGGACAAGGCTTTGTCCGGCCGGTCGTGGCGTTTGTCCTTTTGGGATGTGGACTGACCGGCAAGGATAGCCCTGCTTGAGGGCCCGGGCTGCCCGCTGAGGACAGGGCAGCCAGAGAGCTCGGCTGGCCGGCCGGCTGGCCCAGCAGAGGGGCACCCCTCCTCCCTGCCCGGCCACATGCTGTGGCGTCGGCTGGATGCCACGCCCCTCATCCAGGCAGCTCACCAGTACATAGAAGAGAGCCCGGATGAGGACCCGAGGTGGGCCTGGGTGTGAGAACCACTCATCAGGGAGGAAAACAGAATGCATTTCTTTTTTTTTTTTTTTGGGGTCCAGTCGTGGGGCCTGAACTCTGGGCCTGGGCGCTGTCCCTCAGCTCTTCAGCTCAAGGCTAGCACTCTACCACTTGAGCCACAGCGCCACTTCTGGCTTTTTTCTTTTTGCTTATGTGGTGCTGAGGAATCGAACCCAGGGCCTCAGGCATGCAAGGCAAGCGCTCTACCACTGAGCCACCTTCCCAGCCCCAGAATGCATTTCTTAGACACAAAATCCAGCCCGTTGGCTCCCCGCATGGAAAGTGGGTGCGGGACGCAGGGCGTGCTTCCAGCGAAGGCCGCCGGCTGGGTGCCGCTCTTCTGCAGGAAGGTCTCCCCATGCCGCATGCTCCGTCCGGGCCACTGGGCTGACCCAGGGAGCACACCCGTGGTTACATGGCGGACACGACATCAGCATCTCTTGCCCACCATTTTGGGGTATTGTTTTTCTTTAAAGAAGCCAAAAAAGTGACTGTGGTCCCCTTTAATCTTGGTGCATTAATATTTAATCTGGGCGGGGCTTGAGTATAAAGGCTGTCCAAGGATATGTTTCATCCTAAAGGTCAAACAATTTGCTAACCTATGAAGCCTGCCTTTGTATCAGATTCCTTCTGTATTATTTTGTTCTTGTTGTTGATTGTGGGGCCTGAACTCCGGGCCTGGGCGCTGTCCCTCAGCTCTTCAGCTCAAGGCTAGCGCTCTACCACTTGAGCCACAGCACCAGTTCAGGCTTTTTTTTTTCTTCTGCTTATGAGGTGCTGAGGAATCGATCCCAGGGCCTCATGCATGCAAGGCAAGCGCTCTACCACCTTCCCAGCCCAATTCCTCCTGTTTTAATACTGCTTGCTATTAAACAGACTCATTTTTAATAGACACCGAGTAGTCTATTTTTCACAGTTCCGCCTTCTTCTGTAAACCAGAGGGCATGGCGGTGGCTCCTCAGGGCCCTCGATGAAGAACAACAGGGAAAGAGGAGATTTCCATCAGACAACGGAAATCACTGGACTGAAATCTCCTCTCTCCCTCAGAGGGGCGCCACCTCAGGATGCCAGTCACCCTTTGCCAGCTAAGTTCAGACAATCTGCCATAGAGCAAATCCCCCCCGTCCAGAAAGCTGCCGTGAGCCCAACCTTAGCACAACGCCAGAGGCACGTTCAGGCTCTATGTATCAACCTTGAGGATGTATGAATATTTCAACTTAGCACTGGAAGGATCTTTCTGAGTCCCAGCCATGCTTAATTAGCTGGCTCTGGGTATTCAGTGCTCTGGTCTGGACCCTCAGACAACCACATATCAACATGCCTGAGAGAAAGTTCCAGAATCCTCAGGAGCTTGTTGCAAAGCCCACTCACACGTTGCTGATAGGTGGATGACCTGATGATGGGTTCAGACTCGTTTTCTCTAGCCTTTGGGTTCCAGGGAGCAGGGCCATCTATTTAATTAATCGGAAGCTTTATTGTTCAGGCTTTTCCTTTGTCTTACTGTTTGCAGGGATAAAACCGAGCACACAGGGCTGTTAAAATCTGGGTTCTGGAATAATGACACCTATTGTAAGATCTAATGTATTTCCACTGTAGTCTCATAGCTTATTTGCCTTCCAATAACTTCTTGATACATTAAATATGTTTTATAATTCTTGCTGTTGTGGAATCGAGTATTTTCTGTGGGTCGTCACTTCAAGTATTTTTGTTACTTTCATGAAAATCTTGAGATGAAATAATTCTCAAGATAAGGAGTATAGACAACATGTAGGAAATATCTAGATGTTGCTCTGAAACGAAGAATTTCCAGATCTACACTTCAGAGCAATAAAAGCTCTGGCTGAATCCTCCATGTCCCAATTTTATTTACTTATGTCATATGCATGTTCATTTACTTACGTCTATATGCACTTATTTATGTTCTTAGGTTTCTTTCCACCTATGTGTGCATCCATTTCATACTTCCTCGGAGAACCCAGAGGACAGAAAACTTCCTCTGGTGCTTCAGACTCACACCAACCCTGCAGAAGCAAACTCTGGTCTCCTGGTGACAATGAGCCATGGACACCTGCCTTGGTCCAGGCAGCTCGTGGGCATCCTTCCTTCTTAGGAAGCAGGGGACCAGGCCGGGGGCCAGGCAGGAGATCAGGCAGCGAGCAGACTCCAGAAGGAACACACAATTGCCTGCTTCTTTTCCTAGGTGATTTAATTTCTAGGCAAATAATCTCTATTATCTTCATATTCCAGCTTCATCCATTGCATTTGACCATTTTATCCACTTAGTTTCACTGCTCTAAAAGCAAACACCCTGTAGAACTTGATGTTTGTGGAGAAGAATTAAATTATAGGTAGAGAACCATGAACACAACTTCACTGGCATCTAACATGTATTTTTATTGTGATGATCGAACAACAGTATTATCTTGGTACCAAGCTGTGGTGTATGCTACTGCATGGGCTTCGACCTATAGAAGATTAGCTCACAAATTTCTACTACGTTTAAACAAAAACTACAAATCGTACATGGGGAAGAAAAGCTTTTACTCATATCCCACTAGTAGCTGAATTTTGAGCTTGATACAGAGTTTAGACTTTTTTACTTGATAAAGCTATTGCATCAATAAACATCAATATACACGGAGAAATCAGTGTACAAAATCTTGCCTAGACTCTACTTTTCTGGGGCTTGTCTTGGTAAATGAAGTATTGATCTTCCCCATTTAGGACTTGGACTCAATTCTGCCCTGCACTCAGTGGAGTCCCCCATCTTGGTTTGTTCACATAACAAAGATGCTGTTTGTCTCAGCTGCTTTGGTCTGTCGGTTATGGAGACAGGTTCGTGCCAGTCTTCCATGGAGACCCAAACAAACATAAATACAACCCAAAATTGCCTTGCCACAGCCAGTTCTCCTCATTATTTTAACAAGCCATCGCCCTGGTCTTCCCAGAAACATACATTCATACATACATTTATTACCTACCGACTAGAATCAGGTTGGTCTTCATCAACTTTAAATAACTTTGCTTCCACATCGTAGATGTTGCTTTCTTTCTCTTTTCTTTTTTGGCTTGTTTAGGTTTTCTTCCCCTCCCCCTCAGCTTGTTTGTCTTTGTTTTGGGTTGGTAAGTGTCATTTTAAAGGCAGGGAGGAAGGCCAGAGGCAGCCACTCTCTCCCTGCTGTTCATGAGCAGAGTGGGGCACATCCCTGGCACCCAGAGGGGAGCAGGGAAGGCTGCACACGCGCGCGCGCGCGCGCACACACACACACACACACACACACACACACACACACACACACACACACACACACACACACACACACACACACACACACACACACACACACACAGAAATGCAGGCTCAGAGTTCCATTTTCGCATTCAAACCTAGTTGTTATCTGTCACCCAGCAAGCCATACTCACACAAGCTCAAAAAGTCTGAACTGGAAAAAGAAAAATGTATACAAATCATGAGATTTCAAAAACAGGGTAAGACTTTTTACTGGGAAAATCCAGGAAAAACAACAACAACAACAACAACCATAGGGAACGCCATATTTGTCGAAAACCTGGGTGCTCATGGTAAACGCCAAGGTGCCTGGTTCTGTCCAACAAAAGCAGAAGCCACAGCGCGTGACCACGGCGTGTGACCAGCAAGCAGAAGAGGGCCTCTCTCCACGTCTGCTCAGGGGGTGAACTGGACCATCATCCTCTTCCTTCCCACAGACCTATCTGTACTGGAGAATTTTTACCAACTACTGACAAGGATGTGCAGACAAAGGCAGAAACACTTGTACGGGGGTGGCCGGACAAGCTTCACGGGTGTTTCAGGCCAGAGCCAGGCCCCTCCCTCCCGTCCCTCCCCACCCTGGTCCCTGGTGCTCTGAGAAGTCCTTGTACCTTTTCCAAGAGCGGTCAAGTTAGGAAACTGTTCATGAGGTCCAAACTAATCTTAAAGAGAGTTTAAGACATAGGAATTGTGTTTTAAGTAGCACTACCCTGTTTTTACTATGCTACTAGAAAATAATACAAACTATACTAAATCTTATTTCCCTCTTCTATTGGCCACAAGGCAAGATCATGAAACACTAACCCAGATACCAAAAGGTAAATAATCAGCTAAATAAATCAATACACACTCTTTCTCAAATCCCAAATAAATAAGTGACACTAACTTAAGACTATTACTTAATATAATTATAGATGGGAGAAAATAAAAATTTCTTCTTGTTAGTTTTGGAAATTTTTCTAAATTTAAGAATTATTTTCTGCTAAAGACCCAATTGAATTGTTAATTGTGCAATTTTTAGGTAATTATGTGACACAATAGCCAACTGTTTTTAGCTTTTTTTAAAATATAGAAATTATATCATGCTATCCACTCAATTCTTCTTTCGGGCAAGAGTGATAATTTCTTTATTAAAATAAATGTAGACTGTACCCTAACATGTGCAATAATTAAAATCAGAATCTACCGAATGCAAAATTAATAGCCAGGGGTAACTGCTTTTACACTTCCTACAATATTGAATGTGGACAAAAAGACATTGGCAACCAATCCTAGCTCCCCTTATACCCTCTTCTAGTAGTGAAATCTACACACTAAATAAAATCTTGGGGAAAAGTCACCTAGGAGACTTTGCAACAATAGCCATGCTCACTACTGTTAAATTTAATGTACAATCTGGTGGTCTTCAGTCCACTTCCAAAACATCCACACCCAGAATGCAACTTCAAGGAAGACCAATGTAACTAGTGCTTACAGCAAGAAGTACCTGGCATCTATATCCATTCCACTAAAATTTGGAGATAAGTTTTAAAACTTAGACTTTCTAGAAATCTAAATTTCATTCCTGATAAGAAGTGGGGTGGTTCTTTTTTACTTTATTACCAATAACAAATTAAATTCTTCCAGATTTGGAATTAGTTGTAACAGCATTCCTTAAGTTTGTGCCCAATCAAATATTTGAAAATACAATCAAGTTCTTACCAAATAGCATATTACATTTGGGAATGTATGAAATATAGAGTACTCTATGAAATATAGAGTAAATCTCTGTTTAGCTTTTGAAATGTCTTCACTTTTTCTCACAACCAAATTGAATGTTGTGTTTGCAAGGCTGTTTGGATCCAAATCTGCACAGGAAATTTAAGTTTTATGCTTCACCTATGGGAAGTTTATCATGGGCTTTATCATGATGTCAAACAACAAATTTTCAAAACAGTATCATGCAGGGGACAAAATACAGAGACTAGACCTGTGGACATAATGCAGGCTGTGAGCTCCTTCCACAACAGTGCCACCTCTCTCCTAGAGCTCTGTATGATTCGCAGAAGTTCCACACAGATCTGGGGGGAAAAAATAGGTAGCATCACTATTGTGCTCAATACCAGACCATTCATTCGTCTCTCACAAGAAGAACGTGCTGGAGGGGAGTATTTTAAAGCTTTGATGACAGAATATTCCAAATCCATGCAAAAGCAGAAAGCATCTTCTATCCCCTGGACCCTGCCCAGGCGTCCATGATGATCTGTGCTGCCTCAGAGCGCTTCAGAGCAAGGCCAAGTGTGCGTCTCACCCACCGTGAGGGGGTATTAAAGCCCTCTCCCCCACCCACCTCCGAGAGGACGAAGCGAGGAGGACAAGGAAATATTTTGATTCTTACTATTTTTCCAACTGAAGGCAATGAATGCAAATTCTATGTAGAAAAGCTAGGGGTTATTTTAGCCACATAATTTATTTAAAATATTCTAGCCTTTGGAAGTAATTGTTTTATAGAGCAGAATTTATATCTACCTTTTTGGTAGCATTTCTATCACCCTTTGGGTTAAAAAGTCTACACAGAAAGGTAAAAAAAATGTTTGTATATTAAGTGTAGAAGACACGTTTCTTGATACTTTACAATGTATGCTATTGTATTAAAATGGGTATGTGGCCAATCCTGCAGTTGTGGTGTTTCTAAAATGTCAAGATCTGATATTAGAAAAGTGACAGTTAAATACAGAATATACTTAGATATTCCTACTTATAACTGTCACACAGTCTTCTAAACAAAAGAATATTCTCCCATTTATGCTCCACACAGAGTAAGCGCAGTTGTACTCTGAACCACATCCTAGATCACATCAAGATTTTAAGCATTGTGATTTCAAGACACTGACAGAGTGTGAGAAGCCTGGGTCCTATGCCACAGGCCATTCCACCAGGACAATCTCATGAATTCACCCTTTCTTTTGCCTAGGGAAAAAAGATGCAGGGAGGGCCCTCCCCTCCTCCCTCCTCCCCAAGCAGAGCACTGGGGAGCTCACCCAGCCGGCACACAGCACTGCTCGGCCTCTCTACACCCAGATAGCTCAGTAGCCTTCACTGAGGTCTCTTTTGCCCATCCATGATGGTAGAACGCAGTCTTCATGAAAACCTCACCAATCTGGCACTTCTGGACTCAAACACCATCCTCCTAACTTTGCCGTAAGGTAGATGTCTCGGGCCTACCCTCTAATTTTTGTGTAGGTGGGTGGAGGTGTGAGGCTACTAAATTTTGGGGCTTTGGATGTGTTCTCATCTGCCCTATTACAGATGCAGCGAGTGCATCTATAAACCATAGAAAAAAGCAAAATCCATGCACATACAATTTGTATGTTAAATATAGAAAGTAAATTTCTAATGACATCTTCTAAATATGTCTTTCTTGGAAAGGGAATGTTTTCCTAGCACCCACTAACTCAGTATGGCACCCTGCACCTATTATACACTAGGAATAATGGGTGGCGAATGTAAAGTTTCATGACCTCCAGCACACACATAGGCACAGGAGAACACACACACACACACACACACACACACACACACACACACACACACACACACACACACACACACAGTCACATCTCTAAGACATTATTTCAACTGCAGAGATCAGATCACAGCAGAGCTGTGTGTGTAGTACACAGAGGACTGTATTTCCAAACAGAACACAACTGTTCTGCTCTGGTGGGAAGCTTACTGAGCTGTGTTTAGATCATGTTTCAAAGGCAGCTGGAGTTTTCTTTGACATTAAAATCTTACTTTTTATACCAAGGTTGAAATGCTCTGTGATGTCATTCACACAGAAGATTTTTTTTTTTTTATCATTGGCTGTTGCTTCAGGTTTTTTTCCTAGCAATAATTTTTAAATCTAAAAACAACCCAAACCTTGTTTACCTTGTTACTTCAATAGCAGGACTGAGGGGGAGTTTAGTCTCTACAATTAATTTATTCCCAGTTTTTCAATTTGAACGGTGTGCAGCACCCATAGTTGTTTTGTGAAGAAATAACTTGCAAGAACTCAGCCTTGTGCGGCAGCCCCAGAACCCTTCCTCTTCCTGCTGTGTGGCGGCCTCTGACTCCAGCTCCCAGTCAAAAAAAACAACACAAAACCCTAACCACCCAGCAGGCTCCAGTTCATACTACCAACACCACCCATCTCAGGCTTATTCTCTAAGCTTGTATTTTCTGTGGCTAATATCAATTTTCATTACTATTGGAAGTATGCTGAAGGAATGATAGAGGCCAAGTCATGATACTTGCTGTACTTCTCCAGAACCTTCCTTCAGGGGTGATAGTGACCAGAAGCAGTGGGCGAAATTCTCCCATCTTTCGGTCACATTTAAACAAGTGTTCATGAATGTATTTGACTTTCACAGGTGTCTACCTAAAGAACTCCTCACAACAAACACTCTTCAAGTCATTTCATTGCATTTTTCCTCCATTGAAATTGGATTCAAATAGAAAAGAATCCAGTCTCCACAGACAGTGAAAAAACCTCAGTTGTTGTTAGTGTGAATGTGACAGTCTGGTCTAAGAATTTACCTACAATCCCACAGTAACTTATTTTTAAGGACTTAGGAGCTAAATTTGATAAAGTGGATTTTGGTGAATATATCTGCTAAACGCTAATTATCTCAAACTTCTACATGGCTAAAAATTTACTACATTGGCTTTAATCAATATATTAATCTATACAAATGTTTCAGTATATTGACCGATTCATACTGATGTAAAGCCAGTATACTACTACATCCCTTTTCGTGTATATACAATCATTTTCTTCCCAAAGGTATCTGAGAGTAATGTACAACTTATACATGTGTCAAGTATTAGCCCTAACTTTACAATCATCCATCTGAAGCTGGGCCAGGGATAATGACTAGACCTTGGTATACAATAATGATTATCTATTTATTTTCCCTAGCTTCTAGGCATGCGTGTGTGTGTGTGTGTGTGTGTGTGTGTGTGTGTGTGTGTGAGAATAGTAGGTACGATTACAGTCTTCCCTCTAATCCAGAAAAAATATTCTTTTGAATGTAGCTGCTCTGGGAAAGAACCCTGAAAAAAATATAGCACAATATCCCTCAAACAAAAATGTTACAAGTTTTCTTACTAAAATAAAAATCCTGTCTTCCACAGGTAGAGTCAATATTCAAGTCATAAAGAAAGACTCCTTGCTCGGACAGGATGGAAAATCCAAAGTCTGCACGTTTAAATCGGAACCAAAGAGGGCTGGTTCTCCGACCACTGAACTCGCAGCAAAGGAAGAGGAACTCATGGGAACTCACGGGAAGGAGCACAGGTCAGCCCTATTGCTGACAGAAGACTCAGCCGGGCTCCCAGAACCCTGTGTGAGCCACGGCTCACTGCCAGGCAGCCAGACTTGTTCTGCAAAACAAGATATGTGTGTGTGTGTGTGTGTGTGTGTGTGTGTGTGTGAGAGAGAGAGAGAGAGAGAGAGAGAGAGAGAGAGAGAGAGAGAGAAAGAAAGAGAGAAAGAGAGAAAGAGGGGGGGGGTGGGAGGGAGGGAGAGGGAGGAAGGGAGAGAGAGGGGAGAGCGAGAGAGGGGGGCTGAGCGCATGTTACATCAGACACAGTACCTGATTTCTCACTGCACAGCTTGTCAGCTAGATAGTGTGCCTCCTGGGCGATCAGCGAGAATATCTCATCTTCATACTCTTCTATTATCGTTTCACACTGCAGAGACACAGTAACAACATGTGTGTATAGAGAGGCGCGCAGTGGCAGGGCGCCTTCCGAGGAAGCTCTTAGCACCATTTTATTAGCAAAACACATGAAACCATGTGAGGCAGGTAGCTCATTTTTCTTGGCAGTTTGGTTTAATACATCACTGCATTAGATCAACTTTCTCCCCAGAATGCTAATTACATCATTTCCTGGGACTTAACTACAGGAGTAGTCTGTGGAGGAGGTGGAGAAAGAGGAGGAGGAGGAGAATAAGAAAGAAGGAAAATGGCTCTCTGTATTTTCTCTTCCTAAAATTGGAATGTACGCCATAGGAAGAAATGGATTTTCTATTTAGGGAGCTGAAAAGTCTCAACTTTTTCCATCTTCCTAGACATCTTAAAGAACAAAGCTCCCAGAAATGGTTAAACCAGTTTCCTTCCCACTTAGCATAACAATCCATTTTGTGGTTTTAAAGAAGAAAAACAATTAAGCTTCCAGGAAGGCGTTCAAAACAAAGGGGTCTTAGGTTTCAGGGAGGAGAAAGAACCCTGCAGTGACTTAGGAAAATTTCTTTGCCACAATTTAGAGAGCTAGCCAAAATTTCATTTAGCTGCAAAAATAAGAAAGAATAACACCCTGACAGCTCCCAGCAGAGGAAGCTCTGATTTGCCCCTGAATCTGAAGATCTTAAATTACTGCTGGACTAAGTTTCTTCCTTGAAAAAGCGAGCAGGTGACACTTTTGGAACCGTGGGTACGCGGCAGGCCCTGGCTTAGCGACTTGGAACTCATTTTCTGAGTTCATTAAGAAAGACTCTAATTTTTTAAAATGCCATTTAAAACTATTTTAATTCCACCACGGTGTGTTTATTTAAAACCCGTGAACTACAAACACTAACACTGACATTCCTATTTCAAGGGACTTTTAACCCGAATCGCTGCCCTCGCTTTTTAATTAAAATGAACTCTCCAAATGTCAGCCCCGGCCTTGTTCTGAGGCCTCCACGGCTGACATTTGGGCTAATTCGAGCCCTTAATACATTTTTTAAACAGGCCTGCCCGTCACCCGCGTGATTCGCAGCCCTAAGCAAAGTGAACTATATTGCAGTGTACTTTTGCCTGCACAGGCCAGCATGTGTGTAAAATAAACATGGTTCTGGAAGGACGTCTGGCTCGACGCCAGCGAACACCCAGGCCTTGACTTGAGTTAACCGGGCGGTGGGGTCTTCCTCCGGTGGGGTGTGGGGGGTGACCGGGCCTCCAGCCCCACCCTGGGGCCGCGACCTTCCCAAGCAGCCGGCGCTCTCTCTCGATTCTGAGCTGGGAGCCACGGCCAGGTCCCGGGCTGGAGCCTGGGGCACCGAGCTCCGGGCCTGGCCGCGCGCCGGGCTCTGCCGGCGGCGGGCGCGGTTCCGTGGGGCTCGGCCTCTTCCGGGCCGCGCCCCTCGGGTGGGGTCGGGGTCTCCCCACAGCCCCCACGCCGAGCTCGCTGCCGGTCGCCGTCGGGACGTGGAGCGCGCGGGCCCCGGCGCGCAGAGCGCGGCCCCGGGCGCAGCGCGGGGAGCCGGGCCCCGGGGAGCGGGGCGGGGGGGGGGGGAGGGCTAGGACGCCAGGGAGCCGCGGGGAGCAGGGGTCCGGGGAACCGCGGGGGGCCGGGGACCCCGGGGAGCGGGGCGGGGGCCGGGGACCCCGGGGAGCGGGGCCGGGGACCCCGGGGAGCGGGGCGGGGGCCAGGGACCCCGGGGAGCGGGGCGGGGGCCGGGACCCCGGGGAGCGGGGCGGGGGCCGGGACCCCGGGGAGCCGGCTTACCGCGAACTTCAAAGGCCAGTAGGCGTCGGAGTAGAAGAAGAACTTCTTGTACTCGGGGTAGATCTTGTCGCCCCTCCGCGGCGCGTAGCGCTTGAACCTCTTCCGCTGGGTCTCCGGGTCCTCGTCCAGCTGGTAGTCGTTCATTCGCTCGCACACCTTGTCCAGGAGGTCGGTGAGGAAGGCCTCGGACTGCGCCAGGGGGACCTGCGGGGAGGGCGGGAGGGCTGGGCCGGAGGAGGGCTGGCGGGGAGGGCCGGAGGGGCCGGGCCGGAGGGGAGGACCCGAAGGGCCGGGCGGGAGGGGCGGGCTGCAGGGGAGGGCCGGAGGGGCCGGGTCCGATGGGAGGGCCGGAGGGGAGGGCCAGAAGGGAGGGCTCCAAGGGCTGGGCCGGAGGGGAGGGCCCGAGGGGCCGGCCGCCTGCGCGCCCGGTCCGGCCTGGGCAGCGCGGCCGGGGGAGGCCCCGCCCCGGCTCCTGGCCGCCCGGACGGGGCGCACGCACCAAGAGTGGACGGACGAACACGCGCAACACACCAGAGCCCAGGCCCACGGGCACGGCCGCTTTCCAAAGTCATGGCCTGCTGCAGAATAAAGCTCCGAAACCGAGGAGGAGGGAGGGAGAGAGGAGGGGGGAGAGGGCGGCCGAGCGGGCTGGACCCACAGGCCGCCCTCCCTGCGCCCCGCTCGGCTCCGCTCTGGGGCGTCGGGGGGCGGGAGGGTCGCCCGGCCGCCCGGGAGGCGAAGCGCGCGTGGGCCCTCTCCTCGGGGACCCCGCCACCTCCCCGCCCGGGGGCGCCCCGAGCCTTGGAAACCGACCCCCTCTCCCCCCCCCCCCCCCCCCGTCTAGACGCTCACGGTGCCCGCGCCGTCCCGCAGCTCTTCCGGAAGGGAAGGGGCACGGAGCGGCCGAGGGCGCGGCCCCTCCACCGTGCGCAGATCGAAGCGGGAAGGTGGCGGGACGGCCGCGGCGAGGGCCGCTCCGCGTGCTGACCCCGCCTCTTTGTCCCTTTCACTCGCGGTGTGGACCCTTCCGGTGCCGTCCCCGGGCGCACCCGGACCCGCCGGCGCGGCGCGGGCAGGGCTCTCCACGCGCCCGCCCGCCCGCCCGCCCTCCCCACGCGCCCGCCCTCCACACGTCCACCCTCCCTCCTTCCCTCGACGCGCCCTCCCTCCCCACCCGCCCGCCCTCTACACGTCCACCCTCCCTCCCTCCCTCGACGCGCCCTCCCTCCACACGTCCACCCTCCCTCCTTCCCTCGACGCGCCCTCCCTCCCCACCCGCCCACCCTCTACACGTCCACCCTCCCTCCCTCCCTTGACGCGCCCTCCCTCCCTACCCGCCCTCCTTCCCCACATGCCCGCTCTCCCCGCGCCCGCTCTCCATCCCCACGCACCCTCCCTCCACGTGCCCGCCCTATTCACGAGCCCGTCATCCCTCCCCACGCGCCCTCCCTGCCCACGAGCCCGCCCTCCACGCGCCTGCCCTCTCCACGCGCGCGCTCCCCACGCACCCTCCCTGCCCACGAGCCCGCCCTCCACGCGCCTGCCCTCTCCACGCGCGCGCCAACACCTCACCCAGACGTGTCCTGGCCGAGCAGGGGGAGAGGAGAGAGGGCGCGGGGGGGGGGGGGGGCCCTCAGGTTGGCGGTCGCGCCCGCCCGCCCCCCTCCTCCCGGAAACGCCCGGGCGCTAACCCAAGGCCCCGCCTCCTCTCAAGCCTCTGCGGGAAGAAACCGCACTGGCTGTTAGGAAGGAGAGGATCCAGAGGATCGTAGACTGCAGAGGTAAACCCGAAGTTAGGGTGACGCAGAGCGACATCCCTTTTCTGTCACGCTTGGGTTTTAAGGTATTCTCTTATCTAATACACATAAGGTATATCCATAGTAGTTTCTAGACGTGGTTATATATATAGCAGGGTTATACTAGAAAGGGGACCTGTTCCCCTCTGTGCATCCCCTTGACATAAAAAGGGGGACTCTTCCATTTAACAAAATAATAATCTTGATTACTTGACATAAATCAAGAAATTAACTCTCTCCTTCCCGTTCTCCTCCCTTTCCGCCACTGGAAAAGTAAACCTGCCCTGTGTTTGGGGGACTGGGAGGAGGGCCCTCCTGGTAGGATCACTGACCTGTCTGCTTACACCCAGCGTTTGGTGAAGTATTGTACTGAGCCTGTGAATAAGTTCTGAACAAAGTCGTGGCGTGTGTGAAAGGCTATTTGTTTACTTCCTGGCTAGCACTTTGTGAAAAGTAACTGTGGGTTTGAATATGGGGCATAATGTCTCATTTGATCAAAAATACATTCTAGAAAGGGAACACATGCGAATTTCTACAATTTTCTAAGTGTGTGAAGGTGGCCTGGGTTTTTTTTTTTAAAACAACATGTAGCTAGCTAGCTTTGAATTAAAAAATATTATTATTAAATAGTTGTACAAAGGAGTTACAATTGCCCTTTGGGTTTTTTAAGACAGGAAGTAGCTACTCGCAGATGCTGGAGGAGACTAGGCAGCACCGTGTCTGCGGAGATGGAGGGGGAGCTCAGCCAAGCAGGACACAGCCTCTCATGGCTCACACACACCTCCATCTTAAAATCCTAAAACAGCAGATTCTACACACACACACACACACACACACACACGCACGCACACACACAGCCTCTCATCGCTCACACACACCTCCATCTTAAAATCCTAAAACAGCAGATTCTACATACACACACACACACACACACGCACGCACGCACGCACACACACACGCACGCACGCACACACACACGCACGCACGCGCACACACACACACACACACGCACACACACACACACACACGCACCCCAAACTAGGTTTTAAAATGTCGATCACCACCCTGGAGTACATTGGACATGCACATGATCCGAGTTTAAAGATAATTCCCCTGAGCAGAACTGCCTTCGGTGAATTTAAAGACTGTTGGGAGAAGAATCGCGCCCTGCCCACGTTGGAGGGCCTCCCTTCTGAGCCTGCGGGAAGTATGTGGACAAGTGGGATAAAACCGAGTCTTTCTTTCTATACCAGGACAGTTTTGAATGGGGCTCATCCATAAAACCCGTCCCATTGTAGTCTTCCAGAAGCCTGTTCCCCGGCCTCCGTGGCCGCTCTCCGTGTCACCAACCTCATTACAATACGAATGGAAAGGGCCGCCAGAGCCCGCCAGCCCGGTGAGGAGGGGTGCGGGGATTCACAGGCCCAAGTCCTTATCTACCGGTGGCTGCTACACCCAGACTCATCTCTTACCAGTTAGAACTGGAGAAACGTCCCTGGCCATCCCACAGCTATCTTGCCGTACCTGGATCAAAGCAAATCCCAACTTCTCCCAATTTTGAACACCATCTGCAGCTTTAAATCGTAAACAACGTGGTGCACGCAGAAGTGTCTGCACTGCTTTTGACCATGCACTGGTTCAGCCAGCAACAGAAGAGAGGTGAGGGGTGAGGGGTGAGGGGTGGAATGGAGGATCCCATATCTCAACTTCAAAATGGCAGGAAAAAAAGTAGAAGAAAGTTCTGGCTTCCGTTTCTCCCGAGTATGGCAGCTGTGGAGTTTATTACAGATCACCAGGACACTTTACTAACAGTCAATTACAGGATGCTTGCCATGTGTTTTCATTACTGTGTCTCTGTTAATCTTGTAGTAAATTTCTTGCTTGATAGCTGTCACCGTTCGGAATACAATTATGTTACAGTGCACAATTTGATGTGGAACTGTCGTGGCCCTGTGTCTGTCTGTCATTTTAGGCTCACGACCGCCCGTGCATTTCATTCATCTTTATCATTATTTTGAAGTTTCCTTCAGATATGAAACCAGAACTTAACCTGCGGAGTGGCTGATAATTAATTTCACATTGTTGCAAAGATTTTTCTTTCTAGAGGGTTAGCTAATGTGGAAATTTTAATTGCATGACAGCAAATATTGCATCTAGTTTAATCACTAACTTTTCATCCATAAAAATGGAACCGCTGCTGATATTAGCTAAAAGTCAATACTTAGAAGTGCAAAGTCAAAGCTCCTTGCTGGGGGCCACAACAGAAGTGTGGATCCAGGAACTCTTGTAAGCTGATGAGATATATAATTAGCTTTTATGTTAATTGACTGCTATGAGTTTGTTGTGTGACACTTCTTCATATAATATGCAAATAACACTGACTGTTTAGTTTTATTAGACAATATAATTAGAAAGCTAAAGGAGGAATAATAAAGGTTGATGAATTTCCAGTGTTCTGTATATTGGAAAAAACGAACCGCATCTGGACATAATCGGAATGAGAGATTTTAGGTAGCCTTTATTTGGAGAGCAAAGCCGGCGGCTGGGGCACAGCGCGGGCATGCGTGCTTCAGGTGGCAGAAGCCTGCTTACGAGGGTGACTTCCTGCCACCCACAGGTCTTGATAGGAGACCAAGGCCACTCACCACAGGTAACAGACATTAGGAAAATAACATTGAATTTTTCCTACTGTAACCTGAATAACGGAAATAAGTTGATCTTATTTAAAATTGAACATTCTACCTGAGCTTATTTAAGAACACATATCAATAACAGAAATGCCCAGGTTGTTAAAAAAATTAATGTGATAAAATAAAAATAATGTAATTTTGGAGAAAAATTTCCCAGAATTCAATCTTCTTCTTCTTCTTCTTCTTCCTCCTCCTCCTCCTCCTCCTCCTCCTCCTCCTCCTCCTCCTCCTCCTCCTCCTCCTCCTCCTCCTCCTCCTCCTCCTCAAGGTTCTTTTCAATGTAACAATGACGAAGCAGGGAAAAGTGGTGTGGTAGACCAGCTTGAAGCTGTCCAAATGGGAGCCACCCACTCTGTGTCATTTTGTTCCAAAATTTAAAAAACCCACTTCCTTTCATTATGAATACAAATTTGGCAAGTCGGGCGCCAGTGGCTCACATCTATTCCTAGCTACTCAGGAGGCTGAGATCTGAGGATCTCTGTTCAAAGCCAGCTTGGGCAGGAAAGTCCGTGAGACTCTTATCTCTAATAAACCACCAGAAAACTGGAAGTAGCACTGTGGCTCCAGTGGTAGAGCGCTCACCTTGAGCTGAAGAGCTGAGGGACAGCGCTCAGGCCTAGAGTTCTAGCCCCAAGACTGACACAAAACACAAAAAAAACTTGTAAAAAGTCTATTAACTTTCAGAAATGTTAGGTAAATGAGAAACAATACAACTCTGGGCGTGGAAGGGCTGTGGATAGTCTCTAAGCAGGCCTCGGGCCCCGCAACCACATCGCACGGCCCAGGATGCCATGAACTTGTCAAATTCTTTCTGCGAATAATTACCATCTGCATGTCACACTAAAACATGTCACAAATTTGAACTTTTGTAACGGTTTCTATGATTCTGAACAAAAATGCACATAAAATTACTGAAGTAGATAGATGCACAGATGAACTAGATGAATGAAGAGCAATAGGCCCTGCCTGCCCAGGCCAAGACTTCTGGAATGCTTGCCTCTGTTTCCTTATCCACACAGACATGTGTTGTCCGTTGAGCCCCCCCCCCCAAGCCGGCTTTACCTTCAATGTGCTGTGGACACGGGGGGCGCGGGGGGAAGGCGGGGAGTGGGGGCAGGACTCCCTTGGAAAACTCCAGGACTTGAAGAGGAAAAGGGAAGCTCTGGGGTTGTCCCTCCACAAAGGTGAGAACACACACATCATGCACTCCTCACCCATGCACACCCATGTACACATACCCCTATACACATCTGTACACAAATGCAGACATACGCACATGTGTGCATACGCAGAGGCACAAACACATGGAGCATGAGAAGGCGCCAGCTGGCCCCGGAGCTGGCAACCTCGTATGTTTCGGGAATAGGACAGAGCCAGCTGCAGACAGAGGGACCACATCTCCTCTCACCAGCCCTCCACCTGACACCCTAGGTCTATCTGAGCCAGTATTGGCTCCTGAACTCAGAGCCTTTGTGCTGGTACTCTATCACTTGGGTCATAACTCTGCTTCTGGCTCTGTGTCTGTGTGTGTGTAATTGGAGGTGAATCTTGAGAACTTTCCTACTCATGCTGGTTTTAAACTTTGATCTTGGGGGCTGGGAAGGTGGCGCAGTGGTAAAGCGCTTGCCTTGCATGCCTGAGGCCCTGGGTTCGATTCCTCAGCACCACATAAGCAAAAAAGAAAAAAAGCCAGAAGTGGCGCTGTGGCTCAAGTGGTAGAGCGCTGGCCTTGAGCTGAAGAGCTGAGTGAGGGACAGCGCCCAGGCCCGGAGTTCAGGCCCCATGACCGGACCCCACCCAAAAAAAACCAAAACCAAAACAAAACAAAAAAAAAACTTTGATCTTGGAAAAATCTACTTGGATCCTTCCTTCCTTCCTTCCTTCCTTCCTTCCTTCCTTCCTTCCTTCCTTCCTTCCTTCCCTCCTTCCTTCCCTCCTTCCTTCCTTATCCCAAAGGATCAAAAAGGTGAAAAATACAGCTTGTAGCCAAGCACCCATGGCTCATGCCTGTAATCTTAGCTGCTCAGGAGGCTGAGATCTGAGGGTTGCTGTTCGAAGCCAGCCTGGGCAGCAAAGTTCCCATGAGACTCTTACCTCTAATAAACTACTCAAAAAAGCCAAAAGTGGGGCTGGGAAGGTGGCTCAGTGGTAGAGCGCTTGCCTTGCATGCCTGAGGCTCTGGGTTTCCTCAGCACCACATAAGCAAAAAGAAAAAAGCCAGAAGTGGTGCTGTGGCTCAAGTGGTAGAGCACTAGCCTTGAGCTGAAGAGCTGAGGGACAGCGCCCAGGCCCAGAGTTCAGGCCCCACGACCGGACCCAAAAAAAAAAAAAAAAAAAAAAAAAAAAGCCAAAAGTGGTGCTGTGGCTTGAGAGTGTTAGCCTTGAGCACAGAGGCTCAGGGCCAATGCCTAGGCCCTGAGTTCAAACACACACACATTATGTATTTATATATAATTATATATAAATTTATATATGTTTATGTGTGAATTTATTTATGTATTTACTTATTTGTCCTAGAGCTTGAACTCAAGGCCTGGGCACTGTCCCTGATACTCTGTGCTGAAGGCTGGCGCTCTACCACTTGAGCCACAGCGCCACTTTTGGCTTTTTTGAAAAAAATATGTATGTATATACATATCTAGAGCTTGTACCTACCCAAGACCTCTAAGGCCCAGAGCTCCCTTTCAGAACTACACCAGATGCATGTATAGATGTGTGCAGATGCCCACACATGTGCACATATGACTACATGTGAACAAATGTGACGCTGTACCAGTGTGCGCTCCACACGTGTGTAGATCAACTTGCATGTGTGTTGTGATGTATTTGTGCACAGGCACATGTGCCCGTGTGTTCATACCCTCTGTCACACTGATCAGAGGTCACGCAGGTCAGAGGTCATGCAGGTCAGGGCCCAGCTTGTGTGTGCAGATGTGCATAGGCTGGTGTCACCACAGTGCCCGCATCCTGGTGTCCACCTTCAAGAAGCGCCTCATCCCGCAGCCCGGGTGGAGCTGCAGTGGGCCTTGCATCTGGGACGGCAGCAGTGACTGCTGGGGGGTGGGGGGAGGTCTCGGCCCGCCCGCGGGGCGGCCTGGTGGTCACCCTGCTGCCGGAGAGCGGGGAGCCGCAGCACTGCTTTGCCTCGCTCTCCACACCTGAGGGCAGGGCCTGGCAACAACCAAGCTGGGCTTCCCAAGATCTCCACCTGCAAGACAAGCTGGGTGCTGGTGGCCACACCTGTAGTCCTGGCTACTCAAGAGGCTAAGCTCTGAGGATCATGGTTCAAAGCCAGCTCCGGCAGGAAACCCTGAGTTCGGATCTGGTTTTAAAACTTAACACGTGTAGCGTCTCCTCGGGGCACAGGTTTCTGTGTCTCAGAGGCACCTGTTTTAAGTAAGTTATGACCAGACATCTTCTGCTTCAGGCACAAAGGGGTGGGTGCTGGTACCCTCTAGCCCCTGCAGTTGGCATAAAGGTCACGGGTTGGCTTTGCTTCCCCAAGGACTCCAGGCCCCAGGGATGATGATCCGAAGTCAGGAAGGAATGAGTGTGAAAGGTGAAGATCTGGTTGAAGTCCACGCAGACCTGTGTGCTCTGTGGCCAAGAAAGACGCCGCTGTACAAACGCTCAGCTCTGCACTCACCCCATGGAATCCCTTTGTCCTGTTTGTTTTGTTTCTCCTTTAGGACCTTTAGTGACCAGAAGTCAATACATTCACAAGCTCAGCGCTCAATAAGATACCAGCTTGATTCCAGCAATGGAAGGCAAACATGAGAAGGGGTGAGGATCTACCTGAAAACAGCCCCCAGAGAAAGCAAACTGTGCCGTGCATCTGTAATGTCAGCTTTGTATCTTCTGTCCTACAATCAGTGAACCTCGTACAGTTCCCTGCGCCCTATAATCCACCTCTGTATCTGTGATGCTCTCAGAATGAATGGTCTGTAGGGAGCCATAGCTCATGTCATAGTTGCTTCAGTACCGGGATATTTAGGATAATGGCAACATTAAAAAAAAAATCAGTTGGGTTCCAGTGGCTCATACCTGTAATCTGGGCTACTTAAGAGGCTGAGATCTGAGGACATCAGTATCTAGCCAGCCAGGGTAAGAAAGTCCTTGCGATTCTTACGTCCAAATAGCCACCAAATAGTCAAAAGTGGAGATGTGGCTCAAGTGGCAAAGTGCCAGCTTTGAGTAAGAGAACTAAGCGATAGTGCACAGGCCCCAAATTCCAGCCTCAGCACCGGCACAACAACCCCCTCCCCCCAAGAAACCCCCGGACCACTAGAGGTAGCACTGTCTCCTGATTCCTGTTTCCTGACCCTGACCCTGTCAAGTTGGTTCCCAGACCTTAGAAGGGGATCACTCCCTGAACGTTCCGGAAGACAAGAACTCTTCGCCAACGGTCTTCCAGGTGTGAGTCCCTGGTGCGGCTGGAATGAGCCTCCCCGGGGAGTTGCCAGTGGGGCGTGCTGGCCAAGGAAGCCAGCTGCATTGGAAGGTCTTGCTAGGGACTGGTGGCATGTCCCAGGGGACAGGACCAGCTCCTTCCTGTGCGAGGGGCGAAGAATGAGGGGACATTGGGTCTGGAGTAGAGTCGGTGTGAGACAGGGACCCAAGCAAGAGACCCAGCCACTTGATCTCCATCCCCCCCTCCCTTTGTCAGTCATGGGGCTTGAACTCTGGGCCTGGTTGCTGTCCCTCAGCTCTTCAGCTCAAGGAAAGCGCTCTGCCATTTGAGCCACAGCTCTACTTCCATTTTCTGGTGGTTTATTGGAGATCAGAGTCTCATGCCCTTTCCTGCCTGGGCTGGCTTTGAACCCTGATCCTCAGATCTCAGCCTCCTGAGTAGCTGGGTTGATAGGTGTGAGCACCGGCACCTGGCTGATCTCTATCTCTTGAGCACATGCTTCATGCTAATTCTTGCCAGACACAAGGACCCAGCAGCGCATGGAATGAAGGGGCCCCTCTGAGTGGGTTGAACACCAGAAACCACACACAGGGCACGTGGTCCCTGAACACTAGAAACCACACACAGGGCACGTGGTCCCTGAACACCAGAAACCACACACAGGGCATGTGGTCCCTGAACACCAGAAACCACACACAGGGCGTGTGGTCCCAGCAGCAGCCTTCTTCTGTTTCAGGGTCTGGCTATCTAAGACTGGTGTTGCATTCAGAAAGACCCAGATTTCAGGGTCCATACACAAAGCTGTCTTTCTTCATGCAGTGCTGATGCAGAGACGGATTGCTGCAGGCCACAGAGCTCTCAATGTTCGCAGACATTCACTCATTGGTTCTTGAGTCTTGGCTGGACTGGGGGTTGAACTCAGGGCCTTATACTTGCAGAGCAAAGAGCTTTTCCACTTCAGTTCTCTTGCTTTTTGCCAGCCTCAGATCTCAGTCCTTCCACTTCTGACTCCCAAGTAACTGGGATTACAGGCTGTGCCACTTAGTCCTATTCATGGTCTTTACAGAGACACTCACCACCTGGTCTTGGTGATCTACCTATAGCCACACCCTGGGCTTCAGAGCGCCTGCCCCATGTGACGTCACCAAAGCGCTTGCCCTGCAGCCCTTCCACCCTGAGTCATTCCTGTCCCTTCTCTGCACATCAGCTTCTCTATTCTCCTGGAAGGTGGACCTACAAGCTTCTTCACGCATGGCACATGGGCACCCATGGGCACCCATGGGCACACACGGGAACACAGGGGGAACACATGGGAACACAGGCACACATGGGAACACGCAGGAACACATGGGAACACAGGCACACATGGGAACACACGGGAACATAGGTACACAGGGCATACATGGAAACAGGCAGACAGGGGAACACAGGTGCACAGGGCACACATGGGAACACATGGGAACACCCGGGAACACATGGGAACACAGGCACACAGGCACACATGGGAACACGCAGGAACATAGGTACACAGGGCACACAGGGGAACACAGGCAGACAGGGGAACACAGGCGCACAGGCACACATGGGAACACACGGGCACACAGGCACACAGGGCACACAGGGCACATAGGGCACACAGGGCACACAGGGCACATGGGCACACAGGGCACATGGGCACACAGGGCACATGGGCACACAGGGCACACAGGGCACATGGGCACACAGGGCACACAGGGCACATGGGCACACAGGGCACATGGGCACACAGGGCTCACGGGCACACAGGGCACACGGGCACACAGGGCACACACGGGCACACAGGGCACACAGGGCACATGGGCACACAGGGCACACAGGGCACACACGGGCACACAGGGCACACAGGGCACATGGGCACACAGGGCACATGGGCACACAGGGCACACAGGGCACATGGGCACACAGGCACACAGGGCACATAGGGCACACAGGGCACACAGGGCACATGGGCACACAGGGCACACAGGGCACATGGGCACACAGGGCACATGGGCACACAGGGCTCACGGGCACACAGGGCACACGGGCACACAGGGCACACACGGGCACACAGGGCACACAGGGCACATGGGCACACAGGGCACACAGGGCACACACGGGCACACAGGGCACACAGGGCACATGGGCACACAGGCACACAGGGCACATGGGCACACAGGGCACACAGGGCACACACGGGCACACACAGGCACACAGGGCACACACGGGCACACAGGGCACACACCGGCACAGAGCACCCACACCGGATGGGGGAGCTGCGTCTTCTCCTCGTTTTCGCTGTCTGAGGACCTTCGCAGGCAGGCTCTGGCGGGAGCTTTGCACGTGACGCGTGAGACCTCCCGACCCTCCGACCCTCCGACCCTCCCTCCGGGAGGAGCCAGCGCGGCTCCTGCCACAGGCCAGGAAGCCAGGCCAGGCCACGTGCAGAGGCTGGCATCTGACTGACAGTTCAGGCCTGCTCCCTCCCAGCCGCACGCCATGACTGGCCACTCCCCTGCGGAAGCCCCTCCGTCTAGGCCCAAGGAGGGGTGCATGGCAGCTCCAGAGCGGGGCTAGGGCCTGCGTCCTCCTGGGGGGGGGGCAGCTTCCGGGAGGGTGGCCACGCCCCCGAGCCTGTCTGTGGGGGTCTGAAGACAGAATGGCAGGCACACAGGGCCGATGCCCGGGTCGCCATCTGGCCACCAGGGCCAGAGGCAGTGGGGGCCTCAGTGGACTGGGGGGAGGGCCGGCACACCCCTGCCAGCCGGAGCGGCTTCCGGGCCAGCCGGGCCGGGCCGGCCCACGTCCCGGCGTCGGCTCTCAGAGACATTCCTCCAAGACAATCAGTGGCCGGCTTTCCTGCCAAAGGCTCATGGAGAGCGCCTTTGCAAACAGCCAGACTGAGGGGCGGAGCTGGGTAAATCCAGCCTCTGTGCGCGAGCCACACAGCGCCCACCGTGACTTACTGCTGCCTTTGTCCTGGGGGAGAAACACTGGCAATCCCCTAAACGCATCCCATTATCCTCCATTCTTCACCCGATTTGTGGATTCAAACAATTCTTATTTGGTGGAATAAGGAGCAATTAACAGGACTAGGGATTTATTAAGGATAAGTCATGCCAGACAGTTTTGACAGCTTGTTTTGAGTGTGACAGAATTACAAAACCCGAGGTTAGATGCATTATGGATTTGGATTCCGCGCGGCATCTCATGCCAGGCTTGTGAAATGATTCCCGCAGAACGGTGCAAGCGGCTCCGGGAATTGAGATCCCTTGTACCGAAGGCAGGCTCCGAGGTCAGAGACGGGACCAGCGCTGCCCGGTCCTACACTAAGTCGGGGGTCAGGGGTGGCGGGGGGGCGGGGGAAGGGAGTGGTATTTCATAGAGGGCCGTGGAGGTCAAGGTTCGAGTTTGTTCCCATCACATCTTCATTATGAGCCACCAGCCTATGTGTGAGTGTGTGTGAGTGTGTGTGTGGTGTGTGTGGAAGGAGCCAGCGCCTACGAGACAAGGGAAGCCCTGCCGCCGCGAGGCGGACCCGGGAGGGCCGGGCCCCTTCCTCCCAGGCCTCCCTGCAGGAAGAGGGGCTGGGGCTTGGCCCAGGAGTCCAGGGAGCCTGTCCTGGGCATCCATCACTAAAGCCTGTGGCGGTGGAACAGTTCCCTAGAGATTGCTCAAGTCTTGACCTTCACCTCCATGCACATCCCGGTGTCCAGCACAGGGTCCCGGCAGATGTGACTGATTAGGGTGAGGTCCCAGCTCCATGTCACGATGCCCCAAGAACAGGGGGAGACACAGAAACGTGGAGGGGCGTGGTCGTGCCGCTCAGAGGCGGACACAGAAGCTGGAAGGAAACTTGGGGCAGACGGAGGCCCCAGGAAGAACCAACCCTGCTCACCACAACGGGGCAGGACCATGGTTCCATTCTGGCCACCTGGGTTGCAGTGTTTCCTCACACAGCCTCACAGACAGACAGACAGACAGACAGACAGACAGGCTGCTTTACAAGCAAAGAGCCAATGAACAGATTGCATGGCTGGGTTCCCCATGCTGCCCCACAGAGCCTTGCCCCGGAGCTTCGACCCAAGACCTCCACGTAGGCCTTCACCATCCAAACCCCAGTGACCAAGAAGGGTCTTTAGCTGTCCAGGGCCCGAGGGGGGTTAGGTCAGTGTGACATCCGGCCCGCCCAGCCCGAGGCCCACAACAGCTCCCAGTCCCTTCTTTTGTGTTGCCTATAAAATGAAAATGCCTGTGTTGTGCCAACTTCGGTTAATTAACCCTAATTCTGCGCTAAGCTACTGTAATCTTTCGTTCTCCCTCCTCACTTTATGCCCTCTGATCATTATTATTTTTATCTGTTCAGGAGTATTGACTCATCTGTCTTACTTCTCCTCCCGAGGCTGCTGGGCATCTAATCTTTCCATATGCCCCAGTGTGAATGCGAGGTCTTGACTCAACACCAGAGTGTTTGGTTAATGAGTTCAGCACGTCTCTGCCGCGCCCTGTAGACTGTGAGGGAGTTTGAAGGTTTTTGTTAACCAGTCCCCGTAATCCAGCGGCACACGCAAGTGAACGGGGAGGGTGGGGCGTCTGGAGCGCCCGGCCGCCGTCCGGGTCCACCAGGGCTTTACAGCTCTGTCAGGACGACCAGGGCTTCCAGACCACCAGCCACTCTCAGTGTGTGGCATCCATGCACACCAGTGCGGACGCCCACTCGGGACTGCTGGGCCCAAATCCATCTTGGAAGGGGAGGGGTCTGTGTGGTGGGAAGGGCCAGGCCATGGAAGACCCACAGCCCAGAGAGCAGAGTCACCGTCTCCATCCCGGCTTGTCAGAATGAAAATAAGATGAAAACGAAGCAGCCCAATAGGAAAATGAGTAAAGACGAGAGGACAGCAACGTGGTCACTGGTGTTTTGAGATGGGGGCTTCACTCTAGCCTTGGCTGGCTTCAGACCCTCCATCCTCCCATCAGCCTTCCTAGTGCTGGGATTACAAGTGTGAGCTACCACTCCTGGCTTAATAAATAAGCAACTTAAAAATTGAAATGACTTTCGCACTAGCACAAATATGCCTGCAGCTAACCAAGAAAGAAAGCTTAGGACAATCGTGAAGTGCCATCTTTTGCCCACTATATTACCAAAATGTAGACCAATGCTACCAATGGTATTGTCCATTATAGGCAGAAACACAAGATCAGGTTCTCTTCTATACTGCAGTAGGAATTTAGGGTGCTGGAGCCTTGGGGCCTAATCTAGATTTCTGGCCCGGCACTGCTGACTCACACCTGTGACCCTAGCTACCCAGGAGGCTGAGAGCTGAGGACTGTGGTTCAAAGCCATCCCGGGCAGCAAAGTCCATGAGATTTTTATCTCCAGTGAACTACTAATACCCCCCGCAAGTAGAGCTAAGGCTCTAAGTGGTAGAGTGCTAGCCTTGAGCAGAAAAGCTCAGGGACAGCACCCAGGCCCCAAGTTCAAGCCTCCTGACCAACAACAACTAAAAACAACAACAAAAGAACTATCTACCCTTTTTCCATGTTCTTCAAAGAATCTGTTCTGTTGACTTCTGTAGAATTAATGGGATTGGAAATGGAGTGCCCTTGTAAAGCACCTACCTAGAAAATGTTAAGGATCCCTGTTCAATCACCAGAACAGACAGAAATAATACCTTTGTAACAATAGGTAATGATGACACAGAGATGCACTATGCCAATGTTTGTGTTGTCATAGCAAAAACCTGGACACGATGTTCCCTACAGGACCAGCTTTGTCCATGATTCAGCTGGTTTAGGAAGCAGAGCTAGGTCTTCATCTGTTGATTGGGGGCATCCAGACATAGACTTGCGAAGTAAAGCCTTCGCTCTGCCAGCTGCCATAGTAAAGACCACAGACGATGGGGGAGTGGCTAAAATGCAGATGGGGGGGGGTGCTAAAACACAGAGGGGGGCTAACACAGACCCACTGTTGGAGGCTGCATCAGTGATGAACCAGAAAGCCAGCGCTGGTGTCTCTTCGACCAGCCACCAATCCTGTTGGGGCCAGGCCCACCTGAGAGCCTTTCACCTCAGCCACCTCTTCACCAGCCCTGTCTCCAGATCACATCACACAGGGAGTAAGGGCTTCATCCTATGGCTTTGGGGAGCACGATTTGGCATATCCTGTGTCCGTATATACTCAACATTAATCTTATATACTATACCGTTTCCACAGTAAAACCGTACTACCATACTACATACGATTTTAGTGCTATGCAAAATAGGTGGAAACAGAGTGCTAACGGTGTATCTGTGTGCATGCATGCTCATGTTTTCCACATGCATGCCCGTGTGTGCATGTGTGCATATGTGCCTGTGTCTACATACATGCCGGTGTTTGTATGCAGCACGCCTGCATTCACATGCATGTCTGCAACTGCAAACACACATGCCCATGTCCACATGCTTGCCTTTGTGTACATGTGTACATGCCCTGTCTACACGCGTGCTGATCTGACAGCGCCGGATTGAAAGGGCTGAGCGCAGACCCCCCTCCCTCTATACACAGCGGTCACTCCCATCCAGAGGGTGCATTCCAGGACCTCGAGGGCATTCCCAAAACCACGGCAGTCCTAAGACCTATAGAAGGATTGTGGGTTTTTTTTTTCTAGCCAGTTCTGGGGCTTGAACTCAGAGCCTGGGCACTCTTCCTGTTTTTGTTTTTGTTTTTTTCTCAAGGCTGACACTCTACCACTCCAACCTCAGCTCCACTTCTGGCTCTTTTGAGTCATTTATTGGAAGTAAGAGTCTCACGGGTGTTCCTGCTGGACTACAGTCCTCAATCCAGCCTCCCGAGCAGCTAGGATTACCGGGGTGAGCTGCCAGCACCCGGCAATATGCTCTTTTTATACATACAAGAACCAGATGAGGTTTAATGTTCTCATTGTGAGCATGAGTTAAGAGCGAAGGATTAATTTCCCCTTTCCTACAGCTGACAAGGAAAACTGGAACGTTACAAGAGTATCCCTGAGAAGTCATTGTAGCGCAGAAGGCAGAGTGAGTGCCAGCAGGGTGTGGCTCGGGAGGCGGAGGTGGGCCGGTCCTGAACCTCATTCCAGCCCCGGCGAACAGTGCGACAAAACAACAGCAAAAACCAGTCCAAATGCCAAAATGACCCCAAACGTCAACACTTGAGATCAACAGCTCTTGAACATTTTTCTCAAATTTTTGGTACAAAGTTGTCTTTACCAAAATGTGGTATAAAACATTTCTCCCCGAATTCTGGGCTGAACCTTGTGTCTACTATTTTCAGGCTTTCACTGAGGAGTCATTCGACACACCAGCACTCTGCTCATTCAATTTGGGTCCCGCCCGGAAGCCTCTCAGAGCCTCTGTGGAGTTCCTGGCCCACCGCGGGGTCTCTGGGCTCAAGGAACGTGTTAGGCAGCTCTCTGTCACTGTGACAAAAGTGCCTGCAATAAACAGCTAACGAAGCAGAAAGGCGGTCTGGGGTTTCAGCTGGGGTTAGTGCACTTAGTGCTGCTGCTCCCTGCGGGCAGGAGAGATTCAGGAGGTGCTCGGGGGCCAACCCTCTCCCAGAGAAACACCCCAAAGACCAGCCTGCCTTCCTCCCACCTCTCACAGGCTCACCACGGCGGGGGACCAGCCGGAGGTCGCAGGCCTCTGGGAACACGGATGCAGAGGGCTGCAGTGACCCAGCGTCTGCAGGCCTGGCTGCTATCACGGCTCTAGCCACGCCGCCCGCGTGCCGCTCCACCGCTGTCTTGCTACGTAGACAATCTTATCAGCGGGCCCCGAAACCTCTGTAACATGAGTGATGACCCTCATCCTGTATTTCCAAGGAGAAGGAATGCCTGAACCAGGATAGTTTGGATGTGGCTAAAGGCCTCTTTTCCTCTGATGTGTTAGAAAGTTCAGGAAAAAGAGCCTGAGAGGGCCCAAAGAGCCTAATTAGCTTTCCACTTGACTTAAGCAGTGGGTCAGAGACTGAGATCCTCTTACTATAAATTATTAAATCTCTCCATGGGAGCCCAGTCCACACCAACATCCCTTTAACGGCTTTAAATTCGTCTTATTGGCCCCATGGGACAGGGCCTGGGGAGGGGCCTGGCCCGCACCCGAGGTCCTCACCCCTGACAGCATCCTGGTCACAGGGCGCGCCTCCCTCATGGCACAATAGGCCGTGCTGTGCGGAACTGCCAGAGGAAACCAGAGAGGCCACCGGGAGGCCATCTTGGAGCCATTCCTCAAAGTCCAGCAGGAGGCCAGGAGAGTCCCGGAGTCAGACCACGCACCCCTGCACATGAGGCAGCCCCTCCCCCTCCCCCTCCCCCTCCCCCTCCCCCTCCCCCTCCCTGCACATGAGGCAGCCCTCCCCCTCCCCCTCCCCCTCCCTGCACATGAGGCAGCCCCTCCCCCTCCCCCTCCCTGCACATGAGGCAGCCCCTCCCCCTCCCCCTCCCCCTCCCTGCACATGAGGCAGCCCCTCCCCCTCCCCCTCCCCCTCCCTGCACATGAGGCAGCCCCTCCCCCTCCCCCTCCCCTCCCTGCGCATGAGGCAGCCCCTCCCCCTCCCCCTCCCCCTCCCTGCACATGAGGCAGCCCCTCCCCCGCTCTCCCTCCCTGCACATGAGGCAGGTACTCCTCCCCAAACACACCAAGGAGACACGGGGTCATGCCGTGTCTGTGGGTCATGCCGTGTCTGTGGGTCATGCCGTGTCTGTGGGTCATGCCGTGTCTGTGGGTCATGCTGTGTCTGTGGGTCATGCTGTGTCTGTGGGTCATGCTGTGTCTGGGGGTCATGCCGTGTCTGGGGGTCATGCCGTGTCTGTGGGCCATGCTGTGTCTGGGGGTCATGCTGTGTCTGTGGGTCATGCTGTGTCTGGGGGTCATGCCCTGTCTGTGGGTCATGCTATGTCCGGGGTCATGCTGTGTCTGTGGGTCATGCTGTGTCTGGGGGTCATGCTGTGTCTGGGGGTCATGCCGTGTCTGGGGGTCATGCCGTGTCTGTGGGTCATGCCGTGTCTGGGGGTCATGCCGTGTCTGGGGGTCATGCCGTGTCTGTGGGTCATGCCGTGTCTGTGGTCATGCTATGTCTGTGGTCATGCCGTGTCTGTGGGCCATGCCGTGTCTGTGGGTCATGCCGTGTCTGTGGGTCATGCTGTGTCTGTGGGTCATGCTGTGTCTGGGGGCCATACTGTGTCTGGGGGTCATGCTGTGTCTGTGGGTCATGCTGTGTCTGGGGGCCATACTGTGTCTGGGGGTCATGCTGTGTCTGTGGGTCATGCCGTGTCTGTGGGCCATGCTGTGTCTGTGGGTCATGCTGTGTCTGGGGGTCATGCCGTGTCTGTGGGTCATGCCGTGTCTGTGGGTCATGCCGTGTCTGTGGGTCATACTGTGTCTGTGGGTCATGCTGTGTCTGTGGGTCATGCCGTGTCTGTGGGTCATGCTGTGTCTGTGGGTCATGCCCTGTCTGTGGGTCATGCTGTGTCTGTGGGTCATGCTGTGTCTGTGGGTCATGCCGTGTCTGTGGGTCATGCCGTGTCTGTGGGTCATGCCGTGTCTGTGGGTCATGCCGTGTCTGTGGGTCATGCCGTGTCTGTGGGTCATGCTGTGTCTGTGGGTCATGCTGTGTCTGGGGGCCATGCTGTGTCTGTGGGTCATGCTGTGTCTGGGGGTCATGCCGTGTCTGGGGGTCATGCCGTGTCTGTGGGCCATGCTGTGTCTGGGGGTCATGCTGTGTCTGTGGGTCATGCTGTGTCTGGGGGCCATGCTGTGTCTGGGGGTCATGCCGTGTCTGTGGATCATGCTGTGTCTGTGGGTCATGCTATGTCCGGGGTCATGCTGTGTCTGTGGGTCATGCTGTGTCTGGGGGTCATGCTGTGTCTGGGGGTCATGCCGTGTCTGGGGGTCATGCCGTGTCTGTGGGTCATGCCGTGTCTGGGGGTCATGCCGTGTCTGTGGGTCATGCCGTGTCTGTGGGTCATGCCGTGTCTGTGGTCATGCTATGTCTGTGGTCATGCCGTGTCTGTGGGCCATGCCGTGTCTGTGGGTCATGCCGTGTCTGTGGGTCATGCTGTGTCTGTGGGTCATGCTGTGTCTGGGGGCCATACTGTGTCTGGGGGTCATGCTGTGTCTGTGGGTCATGCTGTGTCTGGGGGCCATACTGTGTCTGGGGGTCATGCTGTGTCTGTGGGTCATGCCGTGTCTGTGGGCCATGCTGTGTCTGTGGGTCATGCTGTGTCTGGGGGTCATGCCGTGTCTGTGGGTCATGCTGTGTCTGTGGGTCATGCTGTGTCTGTGGGTCATGCCGTGTCTGTGGGTCATGCTGTGTCTGGGAGTCATGCTGTGTCTGGGGGTCATGCCGTGTCTGGGGGTCATGCCGTGTCTGTGGGCCATGCTGTGTCTGGGGGTCATGCTGTGTCTGTGGGTCATGCTGTGTCTGGGGGCCATGCTGTGTCTGGGGGTCATGCTGTGTCTGTGGGTCATGCTGTGTCTGGGGGTCATGCCGTGTCTGTGGATCATGCTGTGTCTGTGGGTCATGCTATGTCCGGGGTCATGCTGTGTCTGTGGGTCATGCTGTGTCTGGGGGTCATGCCGTGTCTGGGGGTCATGCCGTGTCTGTGGGTCATGCCGTGTCTGGGGGTCATGCCGTGTCTGTGGGTCATGCCGTGTCTGGGGGTCATGCTGTGTCTGGGGGTCATGCTGTGTCTGGGGGTCATGCTATGTCTGTGGGTCATGCTGTGTCTGTGGGTCATGCCGTGTCTGTGGGTCATGCTGTGTCTGTGGGTCATGCCGTGTCTGTGGGTCATGCTGTGTCTGTGGGTCATGCCGTGTCTGTGGGTCATGCTGTGTCTGGGGGTCATGCCGTGTCTGTGGGCCATGCTGTGTCTGGGGGTCATGCCGTGTCTGTGGGCCATGCTGTGTCTGGGGGTCATGCTGTGTCTGTGGGTCATGCTGTGTCTGGGGGCCATACTGTGTCTGGGGGTCATGCTGTGTCTGTGGGTCATGCTGTGTCTGGGGGTCATGCCGTGTCTGTGGATCATGCTGTGTCTGTGGGTCATGCCGTGTCTGGGGGTCATGCCGTGTCAGGGGTCATGCTGTGTCTGGGGGTCATGCTATGTCCGGGGTCATGCTGTGTCTGTGGGTCATGCTGTGTCTGGGGGTCATGCCGTGTCTGGGGGTCATGCCGTGTCTGTGGGTCATGCCGTGTCTGGGGGTCATGCCGTGTCTGTGGGTCATGCCGTGTCTGGGGGTCATGCTGTGTCTGTGGGTCATGCTGTGTCTGGGGGTCATGCTATGTCTGTGGGTCATGCTGTGTCTGTGGGTCATGCTGTGTCTGTGGGTCATGCCGTGTCTGTGGGTCATGCCGTGTCTGTGGGTCATGCCGTGTCTGGGGGTCATGCCGTGTCGGTGGGTCATGCTGTGTCCGGGGTCATGCTGTGTCTGTGGGTCATGCTGTGTCTGTGGGTCATGCTGTGTCTGTGGGTCATGCTGTGTCTGGGGGTCATGCTGTGTCTGTGGGTCATGCTGTGTCTGTGGGTCATGCTGTGTCTGGGGGTCATGCTGTGTCTGTGGGTCATGCCGTGTCTGTGGGTATGCTGTGTCTGTGGGTCATGCTATGTCCGGGGTCATGCCGTGTCTGTGGGTCATGCCGTGTCTGTGGGTCATGCTGTGTCTGGGAGCCATGCTGTGTCTGTGGGTCATGCCGTGTCTGGGGGTCATGCCGTGTCTGGGGGTCATGCTGTGTCTGTGGGTCATGCTGTGTCTGTGGGCCATGCTGTGTCTGGGGGTCATGCTGTGTCTGGGGGTCATGCCGTGTCTGGGGGCCATGCTGTGTCTGGGGGTCATGCCGTGTCTGTGGGTCATGCTGTGTCTGGGGGCCATGCTGTGTCTGTGGGTCATGCCGTGTCTGTGGGTCATGCTGTGTCTGTGGGTCATGCTGTGTCTGGGGGTCATGCCGTGTCTGTGGGTCATGCTGTGTCTGGGGGTCATGCTGTGTCTGGCAGTCATGCTATGTCAGGGGTCATGCTGTGTCTGTGGGTCATGCTATGTCGGGGGCCATGCTGTGTCTGGGGGTCATGCCGTGTCTGGGGGTCATGCTGTGTCTGGGGGCCATGCTGTGTCTGTGGGTCATGCTGTGTCTGTGGGTCATGCTATGTCAGGGGTCATGCTGTGTCCGTGGGTCATGCTGTGTCCGTGGGTCATGCCGTGTCTGTGGGTCATGCTATGTCTGGGGGGGTCATGCTATGTCAGGGGTCATGCTGTGTCTGTGGGTCTTGCCCTTCTGTGCATCTTGCTCTGTTTGTGGGTCTTGCTCTATCTGTGGACCGTACTGTGTCTGTGTTTCTTGCTCTGCTTGTGGGTCACACTCTGTCTGTGGACCATGCATCCACTCCTCTCTCCCATGTGTGGATATTTGGAGCCTTGGGTTGGTAAGAGATTTACCAAGACAGGAGCCTAAAAGCAAGCAAAGGCTAAGCAGGATGCAGGTACAAGAGAGACTGCAGGCAGCTAGCAGAGGGCGCAGCAGGGCGCCTGCTGCTTAGACATGGGGCTGAGGGCAGTGAGGGGCAGCCAGGGGCCAGGCTTCGGGGAGGCGAGTGGGGATCTTACTGATGCTTACTGAGTGGCTAGCTCTCTTTTTGAATCGTATTGACTGGTAGCTCAGCTTTCCTATCTGCATTCAGTGTGGCCCTGGCAGGGTCCTCTGGTCCCTCACTGGCAGCTCACTGGCAGCTCACTGGTCCTCACTGGCCCCTCACTGGCCCCTCACTGACAGCTCACTGGCAGCTCACTGACAGCTCACTGGCAGCTCACTGACAGCTCACTGGCAGCTCACTGGCCCTCACTGGCAGCTCACTGGCAGCTCACTGGTCCTCACTGGTCCTCACTGGCAGCTCACTGGCAGCTCACTGGCAGCTCACTGGTCCTCACTGGTCCTCACTGGCAGCTCACTGGCAGCTCACTGGCAGCTCACTGGCAGCTCACTGGCAGCTCACTGGCAGCTCACTGGCAGCTCACTGGTCCTCACTGGCAGCTCACTGGCAGCTCACTGGAAGCTCACTGACAGCTCACTGGTCCTCACTGGCAGCTCACTGGCAGCTCACTGGCAGCTCACTGACAGCTCACTGACAGCTCACTGGCAGCTCACTGGCAGCTCACTGGCAGCTCACTGACAGCTCACTGGCCCTCACTGGCAGCTCACTGGCAGCTCACTGGCAGCTCACTGGCAGCTCACTGGCAGCTCACTGGTCCTCACTGGCAGCTCACTGGCAGCTCACTGGTCCTCACTGGCAGCTTACTGGCAGCTCACTGGCAGCTCACTGGCAGCTCACTGGCAGCTCACTGACAGCTCACTGGCCCTCACTGGCAGCTCACTGGCAGCTCACTGGCAGCTCACTGGCAGCTCACTGACAGCTCACTGGCCCTCACTGGCAGCTCACTGGCCCTCACTGGCAGCTCACTGGCAGCTCACTGGCAGCTCACTGGCAGCTCACTGGCAGCTCACTGGCAGCTCACTGACAGCTCACTGGCCCTCACTGGCAGCTCACTGGCAGCTCACTGGCAGCTCACTGGCAGCTCACTGACAGCTCACTGGCCCTCACTGGCAGCTCACTGGCAGCTCACTGGCCCTCACTGGCAGCTCACTGGCAGCTCACTGGCAGCTCACTGGCAGCTCACTGGCAGCTCACTGGTCCTCACTGGCAGCTCACTGGCAGCTCACTGGCAGCTCACTGGCAGCTCACTGACAGCTCACTGGCCCTCACTGGCAGCTCACTGGCAGCTCACTGGCAGCTCACTGGCAGCTCACTGGCAGCTCACTGGTCCTCACTGGCAGCTCACTGGCAGCTCACTGGTCCTCACTGGCAGCTCACTGGCAGCTCACTGACAGCTCACTGACAGCTCACTGGCAGCTCACTGACAGCTCACTGGCAGCTCACTGGCAGCTCACTGGCAGCTCACTGGTCCTCACTGGCAGCTCACTGGCAGCTCACTGACAGCTCACTGGCAGCTCACTGGCCCTCACTGGCCCTCACTGGCATGTGATTGGCTTCTTCCATCCTGATTGTGTTTCTGTTTCCTATGACCTGGATTGTTTTCCATGTTAGCACACCTGCATTTTACCTTGACCTTGGTATTTCTTCTATTATTATTATTATTATTATTATTATTATTATTATTATTATTATTATTATTATTATTATAAAGGTGATATACAGAGGGGTTACAGTTATGTAAGTGGACCATGTTATTTCTCTGTCATGTACTCCCTTATATCCCTCCTTTTATTGCCATTCCTGGGGCTTGAACTCAAGGCCTGGGTACTGTTCCTGAGATTTTGTGCTCAAGACTGATGCTTTGAGCTGGGAACATAGCTCAGTGGTAGGGCGCTTGCCTCGCATGCATGAGGCCCTGGGTTCGATTCCTCAGCACCACATAAGAAGAAAAAGCCAGAAGTGGTGCTGTGGCTTAAGTGGTAGAGCACTAGCCCTGAGCTGAAGTTCAGGGACAGCGCCCCGGCCTAGAGCTCAAGCCCCACGACCAACAAAAACAAAAAAGAAAACAAAGACTAGTGCTCTACCACTTGAGCCACAGTGCTACTTCTTGCTTTTGGTGTTTAATTGGAGATAAGAGTCTCACAGACTTTCTTGTCCACTTTGGCTTTGAACTGTGATTCTCAGATCTCAGCCTCCTGATTACAGGAGTGAGCCACTTGTCACGGCTCTTTATTGGCTTATGTTATCCACAGGGGTGGGGTCAGAGGCACAGGTCTCTGGTTCTATTCCCATGCAAGCTTGTACTGTATTCCCATCAGCCTCACCCTTGTGCCCTTTGCCCTCAGAATTAGCATGTCCCATTCTCATTTATTTGCTATGTTCCCTTAAACGGGGGCCTCTTCCACATTCCTGGAACAAGCTTCCCATTCTAGTTAGATGTCAGGAGGGGGGAAATGAGCTCACATTATGCTGCAATTCTGGACAACTAATCTAATCTATCTTCTGTGCAAAATAGTGCTAGAATCCAGATTCAAGGAATCTCGCTCACATTTGATCCCCGAAACATTCTTCCACACTAAACAAAACCCAAGGGTTTCCTACCCCTACATGGTAAGCACTAAGCATGTGGGGAAGTAGACAATAATTTCAAGCCTTTAAACAACGTGGGGGCCACACCCCAGTCCTGCGTGTGAGCCCTCGGGCCTGCGGGCCTGCGGGGCCTGCGGGGCCTCCTGCACGCATGCACCCTTCCCCGCCGGCCCCAGGTTTTATCGGCAGCTTTGATGGGACCTTCTCTTGCTCTCTCTGGGTTTAGGATTGTGGACACTTCCCAGTCTGCCGGGGGTGCCGAGCGGGACAGAGCCTCCTTTCAGAGAGGGTTAATTCCTTATTTGTGTTTCTGTTTCCTAAGAGCTGCTCTGTTGACCCTTGGGGGCAGCTTCCAGCAGCACTCAGTTACCAGGGCAGACCGCAGACAGGAAATCCCAGCAAGAATGTCGGGAGGAAGGGGGGGGCTGGCCCAGGAAGTGCCTGGGCCGGCCGGACAGCCAGCTTCGTTCTGCTTCATCTCCTCCCTCCCTCGAGGGTCCTGAGCCAGGCACCTTGACCAGGGCAGATTACAGCGTCCACCGCCCCACAGTGGCTGGTTATCACAGCGCACTCTCGGGTGAGATGTCCCCCGCCCCACGGTGACGGTCATCAGAGCACACACGCCCTGTGCTCACACGGAGGACCAGGAGGATTTGGTGCCTGCAGGCTGCCTGGGCTTCCCTCAGATGCCAGCCTAGGAGGGGCTCCTCACCCAGAGCGGAGCCTGAGCGGTCTGGAGGTATTGGGCTTGAACTCTCCGTCTCTCACTTGGCTTTTTCAACCCCACTGGTGCTCCACCACTGGAGCCATGCCTCTACTTCTTATGGGTTATTTGAAGATAAGAGTCTTGTGAATTTGTCTGCCTGGGCTGACTTCGAGCCACAACCTTGAGATGTGAGTAGCGAGGGTTATAGTCATGGGCCATTGGTGCACAGCTTCAGAGAACTCTTTTTTGCTGAGTTATGACAAAGAAAGTTCTATCCGCCCATTTGCAGAAGGGAGCCGTGTGTGTGTGTGTGGGGGGTCCCTGCTGACTATATCTTCCTCTAAGACATCATCTTGAAGCTGGTCCTGGAGAATGGCTGTCTCTTGCCAGACACAGGATGCCTCATGATGTACCATTTCCTGGTGTCTACCATCTCTTCAAAAATATTCCAGACATTGTAAAAAAAAAAAAAAAAACCCAATCAAGTCCAACTTGAGTGAAAAGAAATCTCACAATACCAATACTCAGGAAGCAGAGAAAGGGGATCAAGATTTGAAGCCAGTCCAGGGAAAACTAGCAAGACCTCATTTGAGCAAACAAGCCAGGCGTCCCCTGTGACCCCGACAGCTCGGGAGGTGGAGGCAAGCGGATCGAGGTCTGCAGCCACAAACACAGCAAAAAAGGCTGGAGGTATGACGTATTAGAGACAGAGCAACCTTGAATTCAGCCCCTAACACTGCCAAAGAGTGAAGGAGGAGGGGGAGGAGGAGGAAAAAAGAAGAAAAGAAGAAACGAAATGAAATAAAACCCACACTACATCTGAAGAGCACCCCTCATCACAATGGAGGTCTTTCTTGCCGGTGGAGTCCACGCTCATCAGACGCTGCCTGCGGCCTCCACACTGGACATTCTCAGAGTCCACGGGAAACATAAGGAGGCCAGCGCAGTGGCCATGCGGGAACATCCCTTTCCTCGAGCACCTCGGCCTCACTCCACCAGAAACGCTGCCCCTCACTCACACCTGAGAGCCCCCAAACAATAGGGTTCTTCCGACAGCTAACAACCTGGACATCTCCAGAAAGTCCTCTACAGCAGGTAGCATGACTAAGAACAGACACGTCGAGGTGACCTGTGTGTGGCACACACGCACACAGCTCGCTCAGAAGCAGGGTCTCCCTCCCCCCTGCCACCGACCCCTGCAAACCCGGAAGCCCCCGTGGGGCAGAGCGCGGGGCAGGAAGGGAGGAAGGGAAGAAGGAAGCGAGGAAGGGAGGGAGGAAGGAAGGAAGAAGGGCCTGGGGCCCCTCCTCATAGGACTTGACACATTCAGCTGTTCAATCTTGGGGTGTGCCCATCAACGCGACCCCCAAAGCAACCGCTCATGCCAAGGGAGGGGATGGTACGGACTGGAAAATCAAACAGTTGGCCGCAGCGGGGAGGCGGGCCGGGCACTGGCAGACGCAGAGCCAGCCCACCGCTACCCACGGCGCTTGGCGGGCATGGGGGCTGGGCCGCCTACTCCTCTCAGTCTTGAAACCCCAAGAGGAAACCGTGAGTGACCACCTGGGATTCCACTTGGCAGCAATGTCAGGTAAGAGGGACATCCGCGCACCTCTGACAGGAAAAGCGGTGACTGCCGGATTCAGGCAGTTTTCTTATCTAGAGGGGAAAACTCGTGTCTATAATTACCTGCTCTGGGTGGCAAGCCTCCTCCTTCCCTTCCCTGCTAGCGAGAGCTGTGGTTCTGGCACCCCAGGAGGAGCAGAAATGACCCCTGTCCCTTTTGGCTTGGATCTTCCCTCCTCCCCACATACCCTGGGGACACTGTTTAATTCCCTGGCTTGGAGGAGGACTCCTGACCCGCTTGTAGGAATGGCCAGGGAGGATGGGCAGTCCTGGGGCGGAGAGGGCCCCTGCTGGCAGAGCAGAGCCCTTGGGCCTGGACCTTGCAAAGGCCCCGTCAGCACACCCCCTGACCCCTTCCCTGTCCTAGATGCTAATCGTCTCCTAATCACCAGGCACAGCCCACACCTCCAGACGTGGTAGTAACTGCACTTCCTCTTGTCTCTGCTCCAGACAGGAGAACGAAGCTTATGTGTGCTGGGCACATTCAGACGCACAGATTAAACAGATTCACACACATGTGCAGACCCATACAGTCACACCCTGTGCACATTCACACACATTCACATGCACACATGCAGACACATTCACACACGTGTGTGCAGACACACATGTAAGTCCACTCGGGCACACGTACTCAGGCACACACAGAGACACATATAGACACCAGCACAAGTGCACTTGCACAGGTGCACACACACTCACTCCTGCTCCCCGTTTTGGCTCCCATGTTGCCCGCCTGCTGACCTCATGCCTTCCAGAGCCAGGCTAGACAGACAGGGACCTGGCCACGGGACAGCAGAGCAGGGTGGCCCGTCATGCTCACTGCGCTTGGTGGCCTTGCCTGGCACTGGGCCCCGGGCCTGTGTCCCCAGCGTCCACCACTGCTGCTGTACCCTACCTGTCAGAGGATTCCTGTGTGCACATGGAAGTCATAGGCCCCACCGCCTTGCTCAGTTATTAATAACCTTTGCAAAGGAAGTGTCTGGGGCTACTCAGCCATGGGATGATGGCTTTCAAATGTTGGCCTTGATCGGTCTTTACTATGTTAGAGGAAGTGTCACACACCCGTCCTCCTCTGGGAGAAGCACTCTGATACTTGACATTTATAGATACTGGCTGCGCCCCCACGATTGTATGGCCCAGCAGTGGATGCCCAAATTCCCAATGGTTGAATTTGGAGTAAAACTAAAGCTAAAAGGGCCAGGGTATGACTCAAGTGGTAAAACAGCTACCTAGCAAGCACAAGGCCTTGGGTTTAAACCCCAGAACTGCAAAAGAAATAAGAAAAGGAAAAGAACAAGAAGGCACCAGGTGCTGGGCCGAACAAGACCTAGGTTCACTCTGCCAGTACGGGCTGGTGGGAAGCTCCTGTGGGACTGGGAATGAGGCCTTCGGGCCCTGCTCGGGCAGCTCCCAGGCTCTGGGTGTCACTTCCAGGCCCCAGGAGGCTACACGCACGGAGGCTACACGGCTAGCACCCGGAGACGCAGGGTTTCAACATGCAATGTGCGCGCACCTCACGCTTGGTCCCCTGTCTGTGGCCCGACCTGAGGACAGCCATTCATCTACTCTGTGCTCTGGGGCCTGGACTTTGAGAACCGCAGAGGCGAACGGGACTGAGAAGCAGTTGAATCTGTGCTGCCTGCGCTGCCTGACGCTCGGCTTTCATCACCGCAATCCCGTTTGTTCAGAGCACAGAAGACGCCTCGGTGGGGCTGTGCTGGCTGCACTTCACGGGACACCAGTGGCTTTGGAACAACCCAGGGAAATGGAAACGTCAAGGCGGACCAGCGGGAGTGGCTGCCGGCCTGTCACCGGCTCTCTGAACCTCACTTCAAGGCCCCTGCAGGCCCCCTCCCAGGCGGCTTTGTTGTAGAGAGAAGTCTTGGCCAGTGGGGGGCAAGTGCTCCTGAATCATGAAAGGGCACCAAGCAAAGCAGGGCTGCATGGGCATTTAACTTCTTTACAGAACCAGAGCAGCACTGACACTTTGGCTGAGGAGAGGGTCTACAACACAGCCAGCGCACCATCCTGGATCTAAGGGTGACAGGCAGAGGGTTTACTGAGTAGCTACTATTTCCACCAGCTCTATTTCTTCTTCTGTTTCTTCTTTCTTCTTCCCTCCTCCTCCTCCTCCTCCTCCTCCTCCTCCTCCTCCTCCTCCTCCTCCTCCTCCTCCTTCTCCTCCTCCTTCTCCTCCTCATTGTCTTCCTCTTCCTCCTCCTCTTCTCCCTCCTCCTCTTTTTCTTCTATTTCATTTCTTCTCTTTCCTTCCTCTCCTCCTCCTCCTGCTCCTCTTCCTCTTCCTCCTCCTCCTTCTCCTCCTTTTCTTTCTTCTTCTCTTTTGTCTCTTCCAATTCCTCTTTCTGAACAGAAGGACCCGTGTGAGGCCCTCCGCTTGTTTTCTATGGAAGGTGTTTCTTTTGGGGAGGCGGGGAAGATACCAGTCCTGGGACTTGAACTCAGGGCCTGGGCACTTACTTCCCTTGAGCATCATTTATTCAAGGCTAATGCTCTACCACCTGAACCCCAGCTCCACTTTTGGCTTGTTGGTTGTTCATTAGAGACAAGAGTCTGGCAAAGGCCCTTGCCCAGGCTGGCTTGAGACCACAACGCTCAGATTTCAGCCTCCTGAGCAAGCAGGGCTACAGACACCAGCCACGGCGCCTGGCTGCTCTGGGGCTCTCGGAAGCATGGGTCAGAGGCAGAAGAGCCCACAGCCCCCAACACACAGCTGTTTGCAGTGGGGTCCCACCACACACCCACACATCCACAGGGTGAGCAGGACACTAAGGGGGCTGTGTGGGGCAGGGCGGGGCCCGCTGCCCACACCGGCCCAGGGCCCCCACCCTAGGCACTGCCCAGGAACGCCGGCTTTCCAGTTGCTTCCCAGACCTGGCATTTCTGACACGCCAGGAAGTCACTCTGACTTGCTCCTGGCAAGGTGGACGGCCCTAAAGACAAAAGCCACGGTGCCTGGCTCTCTGCTCTCCAGGTGACCTGGAATCCTTGTGAGGGTCAACGGGTGGGGGGGGGGGGGGTGAGGATCTGCACTTCTCAGCGCAGAGCCTGAGCAAACCACGGAGGGATGGTGGTAAGAGGGCGGAGCGGAGAGAGCTGGGTGGGCAAGCCCTCCCCACAGGGACACCTGTGGCTCCGCTCAGGCCCTCCTGGCCCTCCTGCCCTACTCAGGGGCATGGGTGGCCCTTATTCCTCAGCTCGTGGGGGATGGAGCGGTTAAGGCTGAGGGGAGGGCGGGGCGCGCACAACCAAGAGTTCCATTTCCTTCTGGTCCCGGGCCCTCCTACACCCCCCTGCCTGCAGCCCTCACTCCATCCACACACACCCCTACACCCCCCTGCCTGCAGCCCTCACTCCATCCACACACACCCCTCCTACACCCCCCCTGCCTGCAGCCCTCACTCCATCCACACACACCCCCCTCCTACACCCCCTGCCTGCAGTCCTCACTCCATCCACACACACCCCTACACCCCCCTGCCTGCAGCCCTCACTCCATCCACACCCCCCTTCTATACCCCCTGCCTGCAGCCCTCACTCCATCCACACACACCCCTACACCCCCTGCCTGCAGCCCTCACTCCATCCACACCCCCTCCTACACCCCCCCTGCCTGCAGCCCTCACTCCATCCACACACACACCCCCAGTCCTTCTACACCCCCCTGCCTGCAGCCCTCACTCCATCCACACCCCCTTCTATACCCCCTGCCTGCAGCCCTCACTCCATCCACACACACCCCTACACCCCCCCTGCCTGCAGCCCTCACTCCATCCACACACACCCCTACACCCCCCTGCCTGCAG